>NC_059105.1:126667163-126991163 GCF_020740685.1 Jaculus jaculus
TTAGGACATTTAAGTGTATTCCACAATTCCCTCATGTTCTGTTCACAGGAACTTTTGAACTTACTGAGTTTTGAACTCTCAAACTGCTTCTTCCATCTTGTATTCCAGATTAGAGTTTCTATCCTCTACTTAGCTGACTATATTCTTGAGAGCTTCTAGGGAGTTTTGGACTTGTTTAATTAAGTTTGCATTTTCTACTGCTTTCGTATGTATAATTTCCATCCTTCTGTCAAGCTCCCCTTTCACATCATTTTCTGATTTTGATGATTCTTGGAATTCATCCTTGCATTTCTTTATGTCTTCATTTAGCATGGCCAGCTGATTTTTAAGGTCTTTTTTTTTTTCTCACTCTCCTTCAAACCTATTAACTCTCTTTGAACTCCTTCCAATTTCTTATCTATTAGATCTAGTTTAGTGATGGCAGTATCCACACGATTATCGGTCCTTTGTTGTTTTCCTGCAAGTTCTACCAGTAGGTTGGTCAGGGTTGCATTGCTCATAGCTTCAATTTGATGTTCGGATCCTTATGATTCTTCTATGTTTTGGTTAGATGTATTCTTTGTAGGACTGGGTGATATAACTGGATTTTCTTGCATTT
Organism: Jaculus jaculus; assembly: GCF_020740685.1. Lineage (NCBI taxonomy): Eukaryota > Metazoa > Chordata > Mammalia > Rodentia > Dipodidae > Jaculus > Jaculus jaculus. The sequence continues at coordinate 126,667,762 of NC_059105.1, forward strand.
GATTTTTCATGTTATTTCTTTTGTGCTGTGGTCTGCCCATGATATTGTATGGGCATGTAGATGGGTGGATAAGCCTGGGCTCAAGCGCAATGGGAATCTGATACAGCCTGGGGCAGTTGCCCAGCAGCCTGGGCTTTGGCTCTCATTTGCCAAACCACCTATCTACTGCCTGGCAGGGCCTCCAAAGTTGCTTGAATTCTCAAGTGGTAATGTGCCAAAGCTCCCTGCATTCAAGCTATGAGGGACACTTGGGTACCAAGCACTGAATCAGCCCAAACTCTGGCTGAAAACACTGGGACTGGAAGCAGTCTGCACTCCCCTGCCACAGGATAATGGCAGATGGCCAGCTTGGCAGACAGGTAGGGGATGGCACCTGAGTTGGTGCAAGTAAGAGACACAGTCTGATCTTCTGTGGCAGTAGGTGTGGGACTGGGCTCGCTGAACCTGCAGTGGCAGAAGCAGTAAGTGAGCGAGTGGGTGGAGTAGTCTCAACTTCCACATGCAGAAATTGGGATTGATCTGTGTGCAGCTGTGCTGTGGATACAAGGAGGGGTGCGCTACCCTCTCCTGCGGGAATCAGGGATTCTCTCTTTTTTTTTTCTAATATTTTTGACAGGCGGGGCATGATTATTAAGATAGGAAAGACTACTCCCTAGGAATTTTAACAAACTAGAACATTTTGCTGGGAGAACAAGACACTAGAATACAAAATTACAAGTGTTTTAACTCCAGGTCTGTCCCCAGCTCCACCAAGAAGCAAGTGGAAAGACAGTTGAAGCAAACAGGCAATTCTGTAAAACTAGACTTCGAAACCCTACAAATCTGATTAAAATCTAAAACTTGTTTTGCTTTAAAAAATTTAATATATCAAAAGGCCTGCTTTAGTGATATGCTAAAATCCCACCAAAAAATAACCCCAACACCCCCTTGTCAGTAACAAAGTTGACCAGCCAACTCATACTTCTGCACCCACGTGTGGACAAGTGTGTGTGTGTCTTCTAGAGTTAGACACAGGGCTCAGAGACTGCAAGTAATGTATACCTATCGCCTGCAAAAAATGGGCAGGGAAATCCTGGTAAAATGAGGAACAGTACCAAATAACCAATTTTTCTAGTACTATGCTCCCCACTGCTACTTCCTTTACTTACAAAGGGGACCCTTGAACCAAATAATTTACCTCACATTTGGCACCCAGTGACCAGGATGTTTGTTTTCTTTAGAAAAACATACATATCCACAACCCTTATATAATTTTTTTGTTTTTACATTTAAATATAAAAATACTACTTTGCTTTGTGTTCTAAATGGAGGACCAAACAGTAAAGAACTTTTCTTCTCTTAAGGTAGGACAGCCATCTGTTGTCGCTGAGCTGCTGTTTGGGAAGGGTGTGTGTGGCTCCAAGCAAGAGAAACACAAGAGGTATACTAACCCCCAGTTCTTACTCTTCTCCTAAGCTCCACTAGTGAGAGTTGGTTTAATCTTAAGAATTGAAGGAGACATGGCATCTTAAGTAGTCAGGCCTGCCCTTTCAGCTGTCCTTTAGAGAAAGTTCTCCCCTCCTTCACACACTGCTTTGTGCGGAGGTGACATCTACCAGACAAGCTCACCTCCAGAGAGAAGCAGTCACCACATTTCCCTGCGCCCACCCACACATTAGAAAGGAAGAAAATGGGGGCTAGGTACATGGGAGATTAAGAACTTGACCCCACTATCCTGACCAAGGAAAAGCAAGGTTCACTGGGCATGAGGAATAAAAAGACCTTGAAATCCCACTTTTGAGTAATGAGGATAATTAAGACAGCAGGGAGAGGGAGAATTGCAGTGGGATGAAGAGCTGGGAAGGGCTCAGTCACTGGAAGCATCGTCCCCTTAGTTTTTGTACTGGAAGGGTTCGTCGCCAGTCTCCTTGAGAAGACATGTAGGGATGATGGCCTCTGTCACTGCAAAGGGGTCACAGTTGGCAGAAGGACGCTGGTCTTCGAAATAGCTCCTCTTCTCCTGGCCAACAGACCGGGGAATGCGGATGCTGGCACTGCGGTTGGCAACACCGGTGGAAAAGTCGTTGATGTTGGCGGTCTTGTGGAAGCCAATCAGGTGGTGGGCATTGTCCAGGCCTCCCTTGGGATGGTAGGCACAGATGTGGTACTGGTGCCGCTTGCTGAGTTTCTCAATGGCCTCCTCAATGTACTTCAGGCCATTCTTCTCCCACATGGCCTTTGTGCTGAAGTTGGTATGGCAGCCTGCGCTGTTCCAGTTCCCAGGAATGGGCTTAGGGTCAAAGGCTGCTATCACGCCAAAGTCTTCACATACACGATGTAAGATAAAGCGAGCCACCCACAAGTAACCTCCCATGCGGATTCCTTCACAGGGTCCAATCTGGAATTCCCACTGGGCAGGCATGACCTCGGCATTTGTTCCTGTGATCTTGACTTCAGCATACAAGCAGGCCTGGTAGTGAGCCTCCACAATATCTCTGCCATACGCTTTGTCAGCTCCCACACTACAGTAATACGGGCCTTGGGGCCCAGGGAAGCCATTGGAAAGCCAACCAAAGGGGTGCCCATCTGTCCCCATGAGAGTGTATTCCTGCTCCATTCCAAACCAGGGGTGCTGGTTGCTGACCATGTCCATGATCCACTTACAGGTGTGCCTCAAATTGGTCTTGGCAGGCTTCCGATTATACTTGAAAACTTCACAGAACACCAGCTTGTTGGGATCCCTGCGGAAAGGGTCACGGAACATGGCAACTGAGAGGAGGTACATGTCACTGTTGGAGCCTTCAGACTGGAAAGTGCAGGAGCCATCAAAATTCCATTCTGGCAACTCTTCTACACACTTGGGCTCACAGTCCAGGGTGCGGGTCTTGCAGCGCAGCCCTTCTCCGGTACCATCAATCCAGACATACATGCCTTGGACTTTCTCGCCCTGAGGCAGGGCCATGTACATCTGCTTGATGCCTTTGTTCAAGTTGGAACTTGCTGAGGTGGCCATGGTGGAAGGCGTTCTGGGCGGCTACGGGTTGGCAGGAAGGAAGGTGGGCAGGCGGCGAGAGCGAGGTGGAGAGCACGGAGAGATCGGTGTAGGGTTCAGACTCTGCACTCGGCTCCCATTCTCGGCTCTGCCAGGGATTCTCTCTTATTGCCAGGAGTCATTGAACGTGTGGTGGCCAGAGATGTAAGTTGGTGAGTGTGCGGAGCAGTCTAGGCTTCCGCATGCATGGATCAATAGGCGCGTGTCAGCAGCGGCAGACACGGTGGCTATTTAGGGGGAGGAGTGGGCTACCCACCCATACGGGGATCCGTGATTCCCTGTCTCTCACCCCCTCCCCCCTCCACGTGCCCTCCCACTGACAATCTACTGGAGATTCCTCTCCCCTAAAGGACCCAGTGAACTTTTAATGTCTTGCCTTTGTTTTCCCAGGATTTCAGTGCAGCTAGGTGGTTGCTGTCTTGGCCAGAAGTGTGTTTTCTTGCTTTTAGATAGTGGAAAGATTTTACAAATTTCTAGGTTAGAACGACAACAGCCTTCAGCCTTCTTAATATGTGCCACTCTGCTTGCTCCATCTCCTACAACAAAATAAGTAAATAAAATGAACAACACGAACAAGAAACCTAAAATATTCTGTAGTTGAGAAGTTTTTACAAACGGATTAAAAGCAATCATAATAATAATGAACTTATTTTCCATAAGACCATTTGTAAGTTTGAATTGAGAGGTGACATTCTGTAATCTAAGTTGCAATTGGAACCCTCTAGCTGCTGTGTGGTAACTAGACTGTAGGGAATGGGGGAAAGTCTAGAAGAAAGTCTAGTTAAGAAACTGATGCAGGCATCCAGGTAAAAGAACAGACACAAGAAATCACTGTAGAACTGTTAGGATGTGGTGGGATTCTCAACACATTCTAAAGATAGTGCCATAGATTTGCTGACAAATTGAGTATATGGGAAGAGAGAAAGGAGTCAAAGATAACTCAGAAGGTTTAGCTGAGGTAAGGATGATGAAAATGTCAGCACTTGGAAAAACCTATGTCCAGAGAAGAGACTCAAACAGATCAAGAACTGAAATTTAGAAGCTTACATTGGGTTTTGCATTTCTGGTCCATCATTTAAGTAGTTTAGAAGTTGTCACTCTTCTAAAAGTAAAAAAAAAAATACAAACAAATTGAAAACTCAACAACTCTTCTTTCACTAGAGAATTAAGGGCACAGGACATATTGATAGTTCCAAATGGTAGAGATTAGATGAGTGACTACAGAGTGAGTATTATAACTTATAGGGAAAGAAAACCATAAGCAGAAATCTCTATAAGAACAAATATTTGGGCAGACAAACTTAAGCTGTAACTGGCGAATTGCTTTAGGCTCCATGTGGACAAAGCTGAGACTTACAAACTTCAGAAAGGGGGATGAGACAATGATTCATCAGGAAAGTGTCTCACAAAGTGTGAGGGTCAGCAGCCCCCTATAAATGCCAGTTGTGGATGTGTCCACGTATTAGTCATCAATGGGGAGGCACAGACAATTGGATCCCTGGGTGTAAACTAGCTAATTAGAATAGCTACAGAGTTCAATGTGTTCAATTAAAAAGATAATGCTTTTGTAAGATAACCACCATAACTTCTAGCTTCCATGCACACGTGTATGCATGCACATGTGTGCGCATGCACGCGCGCACACGCATACACACACACACACACACACACACACACACAAACACACACACACTAAAAAATTCTCAGCAAGATCTGGTAAGGGGAAGAAGGTTTATCTCCAGTTCAACAATGGTACTAAAATAAATGCTGGATAAAAAGTTAATCGTGCTTCTGACACGAAGGAGGAAAGAAAGCCATTCTGCAATATACCAGAATATTCCGTTCATAATGATGGCTATCTTCAGAAGAAACTACTTTAACATAACTTAATCTCCAAAAGTTTTACAACAGCCTAATTTAAGTAGAGGAAAGGTAAATAAATACCAAAATTTATGCATTTTCCCCTTTCCATGTGTAGAAAGATAAACACACAATTATAGCAACCACTCTCCTTATTGTCCCACCAAAAAGTGAAATTTTTAACAAACACTAATTAAAATCACAGTCTAGGGGAATATACATGTCAAACAACTTAAATGGTCAGTTATAGGACTATAGAACACTTCTTGCATTACTAAAGAACTTTTACTAGTACATTATACCTACATGTTCATAAAATATATAAAGGATACAGAGAGACAAAAAAAGGAATTGAGATTGAAGAAGTAACAGCACTTCTGTCATCCATATCAAAAATTCTGGAATTATGAGATTAGACTGTTTTGACTCTGACTAATATGCCAAATGCTTTAATGGAACCAATAAATAATCTTCAAGAACATGGATTATGTAAGCAGAGAGGAGATTTAAACTATTACAATAGAACCAAGGAATGTTTTGGGAGGATTGTTACAAAAACTGTCAGAGCTGAGGAAAGAAGTTTTGACCTGACAATATGACAGCCAATGTCTCCAAGACTGAAGCAAACATTGTTCTCTGCCCCACTTATGGAGTAAGTTATTTGACTCTTATTGTTTATTTATTTATTTATTTATTTTGAGTTCTTTGTAGATTCTAGATTTTTGGCTTCTGTCAGTGGTATAGCTGACAAAGATTTTCTCCTTATAACTGACTGCTGCCCTGGAAATGCATGACCCACAATCCCCAAGGGGTTCACCTGCATCCCCAATGAGGAAGGCTTCTTCAGTAAAAGTGCAGGGAGGAAGGAAAGGATGGTACCAACATGTGATGTTTACATACCAAATATGTCCACATCTAAAAATAAATAAATAAATAAGTAAGTAAATAAATAGGGCTGAAAATGGCATCTGCCTAACCTCAGCTCACCTGACAGGGAGGAAAAGACAAGACTTTTAAGGTTGGGGGTGGTTATTATTTGTTTAGGGGCTTGTTGATTCTAGTAGGCTTCCAGTGGGAGGGTGTGGAGGAACAAATAGGGAACATGCTGATTCACAGACTCTCAGGTAGCCAATCAGTGCACGATCCCTACAAGCACCTGTCCTAGCTGCAGTCCCTGTAGCAAGACCCTTCTGCACTAACTGCAGACCAAGTGGACCCAAACTAGCAGGCTAGATCATCCATCCTAGGCTTTTCTGCCACCAGGCAGAGCTCCACAGACCCCATCAGCATCCCACCATTTCCAAGCAGCCTGTGGTACTCTGAAGATGTGCTTGACTGCTGGTCCTCCACAGCCTTGCTGTCTCCAGCGGGTGCTGCAATCATTGGTACCACCCCAGATCTGTTCCCTGCCTGCGCATGATTATGGTTCCCGCCCAGTCTTGCTGTCCCCTGCAGTCATGCATGATCTTCATAACCTGCCAGCCTTGCTGTCCCTGGAATGCTATTGGGCGGCCCAATCACCTTTACCCCAGCCTTGCTGAATCCCCCCCACCCCCGCAATCGCCAGCCCAGTCGCCATTCCAGCCCAGCCAAGACCATCTGAGCCCAGCACACAATTGCTATCCCAGTCACCACTGGCCCCTTCCACCACCAAACAGGGACCAGGCTAGTGTTTCCACCCTAGTCTTTCTGAATTCAGTGAGCAATCATTGTCCCACTCACTGCAGTCCCCCACCTGCCCCTGGCTACATCCTAGGATTTCTGAAACATTGTGATTGACAGACCACAGCAGAAAAGGAATAAGACAAAAAAATGTAAATCCAGCTAGATTTCCCAGTCCCACAATGGCTGTCTCTAATCAAAACAAAAAGAGACAATAGGATCAGAACCCCAAAATTAAGAAACGAGCTATGCAACCCTGGCCAAGAAAATAGCAGAACTTACAGAAACTCAACAAAGGAACAATAATTGAATGAACGGTATGCTCACTAGACTAGACATGCTAGGAAAGAACCAGGAAGTTTTCTCAAGACAGTTAAATGGTCTGAAGGAGAGCGGGAAAAAGAAAAAAAGAGGTCTTCAAACAGCTGGCTAAGCTTAATGAAGACATTAAAAAAGCATAGAACAATGAACTCTAAGAAGCATTAAAAACACCAGAAAATGATGTGAAAAGGGAACTCAACAGAGATTTGTAAACTACATAAAAAGGCAGTAGAATATACACACCAAATTGAACAAGCCCAAAACTCTAAGAAGCTCCAAAGAATTGAGTCAGCCATGTGGAGGATAGAAACTCAGAATTGGAAGAAAAAGCAGAAGAAACAGTTTGTGAGTCCGAAAGTTTCAACAAGTTTAAAAACTTCTGTGAACAGAAAGAACTAAGGGATATCCTTAAGTGTCCCAATGTTAAGATCATGGGACTACCAGAAGGGGAAGAAATTCAGACCAAAGGCATGGAAAACTTATTCAACAAAATTATCAAAGAAAAATTTCCCATTCTCTCAAAAGAAAGTCCCACCAAGATACAAGCTAGCACAACTTCAAACAGACTGTACCAAAGCAGAATTTCTTCAACACATATTATCATTAAGACTCTAAACATCAAACAAAAACAGAAAGTCCTAAAGACAGGTAGGGAGAGACAACATGTTACCTATAAAGAAAAACCCATCAGAATTACATCAGACTTCTCAGGAAACCCTAAAAGCCATAAAGGACTGGAGTGGAACACTGCAAACTCTAAGAACTTATGGACTCCAATCCAAATTACTCTACCCAGCAAAAGTATCCCACATAATAGATCCTACCATAATAGATGGTGAAAGAAAAACTTCCCATGATAAAACTCAGTTATACAACTATATGAACACAAAGCCAAACATATAAAGAATACCTCAGAGAATGTTCCACACAGAAGATTCAAATAACTAACTTCAAATGCCTATGAGAAGCAGACCACAATAACCAAACTTCAGGAAGGCACAAAAACTATTAAGGCCAAGAAAACACCAAAACACATAAACCACCACAGTATGGCAGGGATCAAACCATAGCTCACAGTTATTACCCTAAATTTGAATGGCCTTAACTCACCCATCAAGAGACATAAGCTAACAGAGTGGATCAGAAAATTAGACCCCTCAATCTACTGTCTTCAAGAGACCCACCTCTCCACTAAAGACATACACCTCCACAGGGTGAAAGGGTGGGAAGTGATATTCCAATCAAAGGGAAATAAGAAGCAAGCAGGTGTAGCTATATCGGGTAAAGTAGACTTCAAACCAAAAGTAATAAAGAAAGATAAAGAAGGCAACTTATTACTTATCACGGGGGTGATCCAACAAGAGTATATCACAATCATTAATCTTTATGCACCAAACACAAGTGCACAAGTGCATTCATAAAACAAAATCCCACTTGACAATAAGACAGAAATAACCACCAACACCATTATAGTTGGGGACTTCAATACTCCTCTATCAGCAATAGATAGATCATCCAAACAGAAAATTAACAAGGACATAAGAGAGCTCAACAAAACCATAAATCAACTAGACCTAATGGACACCTATAGAATAGACCCAGTAATTTCCTTATTATCCTAAAAGCTCCAAACCTCAGTTCAGAGATATTTGCTCAACTATGTTTATAGCTGCTCAATTCATAATAGCTAAGAGCTGGAATCAACCCAGAGGGGCCTGAAAGATTTTTAGAGACATAAGTTGGGTCTTTATGTACTGAGATATTGCTTCTCCCCCATAACTGAAGTCCACCTCCACAATACTACACCCACAATCCCCGGGGGTGGGGGGGATGGGGAGAAGGCTCATGATGGTATCATCATGGCTGTTTACATAGTACATACATAACTAATACAGACAAATTAAAAAACAAGTAAATATATAAAAAGATGGAGAATGTTAGTAAGGGTAAAAACCAAGACCATAAAACCCACCTTGAATATAAAAACACATCAAAATAAATAGATAATGGAAAAAGCTAAATCATTTTAACACTAACCAAAACAGCACAAAAGTGAAAGAAACTGATCCAGAGAACACTCAACTCCTACCAAACCAGATATCCAGAAACACAGAGGCTCTCGAGACCTCATCACTGAAGTAGACCTAAAATGAACCCAACAGGGCTAAGGGAAATTTGCAGAAGAGAGGGCAGAAAGATTGTCAGAGCCACACACTGGGTCATTTTGCACAGACACTGACTCTTTTTTTTTTTTTTTTGATGAACTCATTTATTTGATGTAGTAAGTTATGCAAAGAAAATATATGCAATTGCATAAAAAGAATCATCCTCATATTACTAAGCACACAGCAGTGGTCTCGAAAATAATGAAGTATAGAATGGACCCCAGGATTTAGTGCAAAAAAAAAAAAAAAAAAACCCCTCACAAAAACCCCCACCCTGTACAGGAAAGTTTTAGGCTTCTAACTTCACTGAATCCAGTACTAAACGTGCTTCTTTGTATTCTTCTGCTTCTTCCAAGTCTTTTTCACTTTCTAATATCTGCTGAAGATCAGTATATGCAGCCTCTAACCTGCGCTGGCAATCAGGGATCATCATCCGGGACTCTTGCAGGATCTCCGCCTGCTTTTTAATGGCATAATTTTCACCATCTTCAGCTTTCATTTTTTCAACCTTTTCTTCTTGCTGTTTTGCTTCTTTTTCATACATCACCTTTTCTTTGACCAATCGCTTCACTACGCCGGTCTTGATCTTGATCTGCCTCACGCGAGGATCCGCCATGGTACCTCCAGCGCCGCCGGAAGGAAGGGCGAGAACAAGAAACGCTGCGCAGCGCGCGCACCAGCCAGCCAGACACTGACTCTTACTGATGGCTAACCCCACCATACACAATCCATATTCCCCAATGAGGAGGGTCCTTGAAGAGGGAAGGGGGACAGAGAGGAGTCTAATGATGGTACTAACATGACTGTATACACACTGTGTACATAACTAATAAAAAACTGGGAAACAAAAAATTAAATCAATATGTATATTTTTTAAAGACCAGGAGTAGGGCTGGAGAGATGGCTTACCAATTAAGCACTTGCGTGTGAAGCCTAAGGCCCTGATTCGAGGCTTGATTCCCCAGAACTCATATTAGCTAGTTGCACAAGGGGGTGTATGTGTCTAGAGTTTGTTTGCAGTGGTTGAAGACCCTGGCTTGCTCATTCTCTCTCTCTCTCTCTCCCTTTCTCTCTCTATCTGTTGTTCTCAAATAAGTAAATAAAAATAACAAAAAAATTTAAAAAGACCAGGAGTAGTTATATTAATTTCAGACAGAGTAAATTTTAAAAAAGGGAAGATTGTGAGGGATAAAGTGGAGTACTTCTTAATGAAAAGACTTCAAGAAACATAGCATAAATCAAAACATATAATTACAAATTGAAATAAATTCATTGGGAGTCATAGTAAAATTAAGCACCTATATACCAGGTAGGAAGAGATTAATTAGGCAGATAACAGTGAGAACATATTTCAGTCCAGCAGCATCATAAATCAAGTAGACAAACATCTACCTATTATTGTAATCATCAACTACAAAGTACACATTCTTCTTCAGTTCATATAACACACACCAGTGGAACATCATTTGATAGTAAAAGATACATACTGGTATTCTCTGGTAGAGCAATATTGTCAACAAAAATGTATTACATATCTAAAATAGTTGAGGCTAGGATTTTGAATGTATTCATCATAATGAAATGATAAAATTGACGATAATGATTATTCTATTTATATTGATTTGATAATTACCCAATATGTATGTGAATCACAATATCACTTTGTATCTTATAAATATGTATAATCATGTGCTAATCATTCAAACAGAGAAATTGTAAACTAGGAAGAGGTTAATTTTTTCTCCCCTTTTAAAGTCATTTTATTGAGAATTTTAAGGCATCAAAATACTATAATTTGAACATATTCCCATCTTATTACCCTTTTTATCCCCACCACCTTCATTGCATTTAACAACCCTCTCCCTCCAACTAGTTCTTATTTTTATCTTTTTCTATCCTCTACATCAAGATATTGATGGGCTCAGAATTATACAGTTCTTGTGGTAGTAATTACAACAACTATGGGGTCATGTATGTGCCAGTCAATTCATTCCAGAGCACAGTGTCCCAATATACTCCTTCTCGTCCTGGGGCTCACACTCTCCTTCTTTCCGCTCTTTGATTATGTTCCATGAGTCTTGGAGAAGTGATCGAGATATCTTGTTTAGTTCTCAACAGCCACTTATTTTCAGCTTCAATGAGTTTTGAGTTTCCTTGGTATCTACTATGATCTCCATGGAGAAGCTTATTTTGTTAACAGAGGAGTACTAATCTTATTTCCTGCAGCCTACTCTGCAATCAATGTTTTCTGAAGCCTAGTGGGTGTGCTAGAGATGAGTTATTCAGCTCTAAGCACTAAGGTTTCTCTTCTCATCACCTTACTGAATTTTGGGTTTCTTCAGTTTTCACCACCATCTGTAAAAGAGGCTTTTCTAACCAAAATATGAGATAACAGCATTAATTAGTAAGAATAAACCTATACATTTAGAAGACAATTTGATGAGCTCAATGTGTCCATTTATCTAAAGAACAGTGTGAGCTTCAACTAAAGTCAATGTTCTTCCATGGAATAGGCTTTTGTCCTCAACAACAATAAAAAAATACTGCTGAAGGTATCACTAAGTCCAATTTTGAGTTATATTACAGTGGTATAGTAATAAAAAACTACATGGTACTGGCATAAAAAACAGAGATCAATGTAACTACAAGCAACCTGACAGAGGCCCAAAACACATTGAAGCAAAGTATTTTCAATAAATGGTGTTGGACCTTGAGAGGCCTGGGCGTGAGACCCTGTGGAACTTCCTGAGCCTAGCTAAAGTTTGGTGATCTGCCTTGGGCCAGCTACGCCTAATGGCTTCTGGACTGCTACTTCCGTGTAGGAGTTAGAATTCCCATGTCTGTGCTTGGGACCAATCATCTCAAAGGTTGTGGTTTACTATTGGCCCTTACCTCTCCCCCCATCCTAGAATCCCTGCCTTTGTTTCCAACATTAAATAGGCAACTGATTGTAACAGTAAAGTGAGTTCCTGTTTAGACAAGACTCCTGACTCAGTGTGGTTTTTCTCCAGTGACTAGGAGAGGTTCTGAGTAGTCCGACATTCATCCCTTCTTCCTCAACACCCTGGGAGGAACCAGTGTGCCTGGTCCCTCTTCAGCACTACCTATGCTCTGGAGAGGAGCCTGGAATCAGGTTCCCAACATGGGGCTCCAGGAACCTGGCAGACTAGTGCCCCGTTTGAGGCATTTGTTGAGGAGGTCAATCGGTATACATGTGCAGGTGAGCATACCCTCATAAGTTATGAAGCAGTCTTCATATTTAATGTGCTAAACTTTTCTTGTATAACCTGTACTTGCTTGTCAACATCCCTTCATTCTCTTTCTCTTTCCTTTCACTTTTGGTTCCCCAGCAAGCTTCATCTGCAACTTTTGTATTACTAAACAGGTCATATGTCCCTAGTGTGGCTTTTGACCTTTAGGCTTGTGCTTCTCTTTCTCTTTCTCTCTCTCTGCTAGGGCCTGTGAAGGCAGGCCAACTTTTTCTGCCATTATGGAACTTACCCTGGATCTGTAATCCTCAATAAATATCCCTTCCTCATTAACTGTACCTAGTCTAGAAGTTCACCTCAGTAAACCTGAAACTGTCTGATACAGAACTTGGTACCAAGGAGTGGACTGAGATGAACTTGACCATGTGGATGTTAATCTTTTGGAACCTTCGTTTTGGAGAAATAGGCATGGACTTCGTGCTTACAATTGAAGTTGTCTTCTGGAGTGGTAAGCCAAATTTTATGGACTATTCTAATGAGACTATAAAAATGCTAAATGCAAATAGCTTTGAACTTCAAGGCTTGGCTTAGGAGCTTTCTAAGGGAAAGGAAAGACTTCAGAGGACTTTGTTGAAACTAGGCTACTGTCATAAGGGCTGGCTGCATCCTGCTGCCCAGGCCCAGAGAGTTTAATCAAGGTTAAATTTGTAATGGACTGATGTGCATATGTAGGAAAGAATTTTCAGGCTGAACCTAAATGCCATGCCTAAAGTTAGAGATTTTTCAACTGTTTACAGACTCTTAAGGATACTCTAAAAGTTTTATATAGGGGCATAGTCTTAATCTAAACTGATCTTACATTAGACACAGGTGATGCCTATGCTACCTGGTTCACAAAGTCATAAGTACAGATGTAATTGGAGGTTTAACCAGGTTAAACATACACAAGAATCTATCACTTTGTGTTTTGCAAATGGGTAAATTTGCTATGTAAAAACAAACAACTTCAAAATAGGATAAGAAATGTCAAGATGCTTATCTCTCTGCTCTGTAATTTCACTTGGCTCTTGCTTTCCAACATATGCTACTCAAATTCATGGAAAGCAGGAGTCTAAAAAAATGAACAAACCCCTTTTATCTCAGACCCCATATAAGTTTAAGCCACGTGTCCCCCAGACTCTGACTAGAGAGAAAATGGCCAATTGTCTCTGACAAAGAAAAAAAAAAAGTACAACATATAGCTGTGGTTCTGTTTAGTTACTCTCTTTTGAACACCTAAAGTCACTTCTGTTAGACAAAATTTCTTACTAGACAAAATGTTAAATAGGTCAACTGAGTCAAGGTATTTGACCAGGTTACAAACTCCTTACATAAGATAAGCATCAGACTTACCTAATGTGTATATCAGGGGAAAAGCCCCTTCATTAAAACATTTAATTTGATTAAATCTAACGTTTACATGATGCCAAGGTTTTAATCAATGGAGAAACTGAGTCTTATGATAAAACCTCATTCATTAACAGGACATTGATGCTAATTTGTTATGATTTAAGGGTTATAAAACTGGCTTTAGGACTCTTTCAGTAAAGTAAATTAGGTTCCTCTTTTCATGAAGATTTTAACTATTCTTAAGATAAAGGCTCACATAGAAGTGGTTATTTTCCAAAGGTGAAGTACTCATACCTAAAAACATTATAACTTTAAAAATAGCTTCTATCTTATTTATGCTGATTCTATTGAATGGTCATAACCAGGTTTAATCAGTTAGGTTTAAGTGATTTAATTTCAATAATGATAACTTTCACCTTCCTGGGATATGTTAGGATAGCTGGCTTAAGCTTTATCAAATTTAAGTCATGGGTAAAACATAAAATTTATTTAAGTTAATAAAAGTTTCTGTGGTACATAAAGTCAAAGCTTAAGCCAAAATCATGGGTTGTCAAATAATGTTTTTTCTTTCAAAAAGATTTATCAAGGGTTATATTAAGCTTTACCTAGCTGTTTGGTTAAAAAATATATATATATTAAACTTTATGGTTGTATTTCCAGGGTTCTCTGGGTAATTTGTACCAACAAAGGTATCTAAACTAATAAGAGATGTTTTCAAACACATATGCTAAAAATTTCTAGGTTAAACTAGTCAGTCTATAAATCAATTGGTACTGGTTTCACGAGTGGTGACAGGTTCTGCCTGTGTTTATAATTATCAAATATTTAAAATATGAGATATTTATAAGTATTAGATATTTAAAATATGAGATATATCTACTTTCTATACCTCATATTTAAGGCTTATACTACTATAGTAAAACTAAAATTTTAAAGATAAGATAATCAGACTCTCAAGTCTCAATTACAACAACAAAAGGGGAATCCTTACCCCCACACTGCCAACTAAAAAAGGCATTATTTACCCTAAATATTTTAAATTTTTCTAAAGACAATAAACAATTATCCCCTTTTCAAGAACATTGGTCCTCATCCATTACCTACATTTCTATCTGGGTAAGATGGAGGGACCCATTCACTGGGGCCTGGGGCTGGCTTTGCTTCTGATCTGGGCCTCCCTGGCTGCTTGCAGTACAGTTGCCCATATGACCTTAAAAAATTGCTCAGCCACCTTCCCCATCCCTGTCCAGCTTTTCCCAATATTTCCTTTGGAACTTGCATTTGGGCCCCGCCTTCCCTAATAATTCCAGTATAGATGTGGGATACATTCATCCTTCCTTCTGTACTTTTAACACAACTGAGCCCAGTGCTCAATGCTGCCCACCTTCTGGAATGGTTTATGTCTGTGGAGGCAGGATGGCCTATGACTTTCTTCCCACCAATTGGACAGGCTTTTGTGCCCCAGCCACCTTAATCCCAGATGTAGATATCATTCCTGGAAGCTAGATTCCCTGGCTGAGGTAGTCCTACAAAACAGGAGAGGACTAGACCTACTAACTGCCAAAAAGGGAGGCATATGCTTAATTTTATAGAAAAAATGCTGCTTTTATGCCAGTAAATCAGGAATCATTCAGGACAAGATCAAAAATAACTTCAAGAGGACCTATAAAAGAGATGTCAGGACCTCCAGGACAGCCCACTGTGGACGGGCTTACATGACTTCTTACCCTACCTCCTACCGCTACTTAGGCCCCTCCTTCCCCTCTTCCTTATCCTCACTGTCGGGCCTTGTGTAATTAACAAAATCACACAATTCATTCACCAGAAGCTAGAGGCAATAAAACTCCATCAGGTTGAGATACATTACCACAGGCTGGCAACTCAGGAATTAAGTTCCTCACATGACCCACTGCGACCTCCTCTGCACCTCCATGTGACAAATGACAGGTAAGATCTCAGAGTGACTGAGACAACCTAAGACATGCCATGGAGTGGGTTCTCAGCGAGCTAAACACATGGTACCCAGTGATGGGTAAGATCCCCAGATGGGGGCAACCTAAGATAGGGGCCATGGTGACTAATGCTCTCACAAAAACAAAAGGGGGAAATGTTGGGCCTTTAGAGGCTCAGGCATGAGGCCTAGTGGAACTTTCTGAGCCTAGCTAAAGTTGGGTGATCTGCCTTGGGCCAGCTACGTCTAATGGTTTCTGGACTGCTACTTCCGTTGTAGGAGTTGGAATTCCCTCAAGCGCGCTTGGGACCAATCATCTCAAAGGTCATGGTTTACTATTGGCCCTTACCTTTCCCCACATCCTAGAATCCCTGCCTTCTTTCCCAACATTATATAGGCAAATTCTTGTTACAATAAAGTGAGTTCCTGCTTTGACAAGACTCCCGACTCTGTGGTTTTTCTCCGGTGACTAGGAGAGGTTCTGAGTCGTCCAACATTCATCCCTTCTTCCTCAACCCCTTGGAAGGAACCAGCAGGCCTGGTCCCTCCTTAGCACTACCTACCCGCCAGGGAGGAGCCCTGCAAAATGTTATGGGAAAAACGTTGATATCTACATGTAAATGAATGAACCAAGATCCTTATTTCTCTTCCCTCACCAAAATTAACTCCAATGAACCAAAGACCTCAATTTTAAACCTATACCTTTAAAGAACTAGAGGAAAAAAGGAACGAGAACATTGTAATCTATTGAATAGGGAGAGACATTCTGAGTAGCACTCTGGTAGCCCAGAGAATAACAATCAACAAATAATATCTCATAAACACGATTGTACAACTAAGGAAACAACAACCAACTCCTCAGGCAGCCTACAGAACTGTAGAAAATCTTCACCAACTATACATCTGATAGAGGGGTAATATCTCAAATATACAAAGAATTTTTAAAAAATTAAGAAAGTAAAACAACCTGAACAAAAATAGGCCATGAAACTGAATAGAGTACTCTCAAAAAGGAAATACAAAGGAACAAAAATATTTTCTAAAATGTTCAGCATTTTATTTATCAAGGAAATGCAAATTAAAACAGCTCTGAAATCCATTTACTCCTGTTAGCATGGGTATCATCAGAAAATCAAATGACCACAAATTCTGGTGATGGTGGAAAAAGGAATACTTACTCACTATTGGTAGGAGAATGAACAGTATTATGGAAATCAATATGGAAATTTATAAAAATCCTAAACATATATCTACCATATGACCTATGTATATCACTTCTGGGAATATACCCTAAAGGATCACTTTATGATAGAGACAATTGCTCAGCTGTGTTTTTTGGTGCTGCATTCATAATAGCTAGGAAATGGAGTTGACCTAGATGCCCATCAACTCATGAGTAGATTATGAAGATGTGGTACATATATGTGGTACAATGGAGATTTGTTTAGCTGTAAAAAGATGAAATTATGAAAATTACAAGAAAGTAGATCTGGAAAAAATATACTAAGTGAGGTAACTCGGGCTCTGGAAGATGATAATGTCCACTTAAAGAACTACAGATATGTTCCACTAACATCACACTAAAAGGTGACAAACTAAAAGTCTTCCCACTAAGATTGGGCACAAGGTAAAACAGGTCTCCTCTCACCAGTGCTTTCAATATCATACTCAATGTCAGAGATAATGTAATATGATAAAGGAGGAGAGATGTATAGATTAGTAAGGAAGGAAAAAACTGCCTTTGTTTGAGGATGACATAATTGTCAACATAGTAAATCTTTGAGGAATTATCAAAGAAGAAATAACCTCCTGGAAATAGTAAAACATAGATACAGGAATCAATACAAGTGAAATTAAAAAGTATAATTTGAAATTTAGAATATACTATTTGCATTATTACCCTCAAAAAAAAAAAAACAAAAAACTTGGGGCTTAGCCATTAAGGCACTTGCCTGTGAAGCCTGTGGGCCCAGGTTCAATTCTCCAATACCCACAAAAGCCAGACATACAAGGTGGCACATGTGTCTAGAGTTAGTTTGCAGTAGCTGGAGGCCCTGGATCTTGCTCTCACTCTCTCTTTCTCTGTCTCAAATAAATTTAAAACAATGAAAAACTTATATGTACATACAAAAATATGTATGTTTATAGGACATTTTCTTTGAAAACAAAGTATTTTTTTCCTTTTTTGTTTTATTATTATTATTACTATTATTACTGACAACATATTTTGGATGGATACATCATGCATTGGTACCCTCCTTTCCCTCATCCAAGCCCCTAATCCACTGGGGACACTCCACAGGTATTCCCTATAGGGTTGTGGATTATGCATTGTGGGAGCAGCAGTTATTTGGGGTGGGGGGAGAGAATGCCTCTGAGCATGATGTCTCAACATGAGGCTCTTGCAGTCTTTCTGCCACCTCTCCCACAAAATTCCCTGAGCCATGATAGGTGAGATTTTTTTCTTGACAAAAAACCTGATGATTCCCTCCCCTCCTCTACTTTCCCCTTCACAAATCAACTGTCCATCATATCCCCTCCCTTTCTCCAGTTAGTTTATCTTTTATTTTGATATCATCTTTTCTTCCTATAATGAGTGTCTTGTGAAGGTAGGACTAGGCACTGAGAGATCATGGATATTGAGGCCAGTTTTTATCTGGACAATTCCATTTTACACAGTCCTACCCCTCCTTTGGCTCTTATATTCTTTTACCAACTCTTCCACAATGTACCCTGAGCCTTGGAGGATGTTATAGAGATATTTCAGTGTTGAACACATCTCTGTCACTTTTCAGCACTATGTTGCCTCTTGGGTCATCCCAGTGGGCACTACCATATGAAAAGAGAAACTTCTTTAACCAAAAGTGAGGGTTGCATTAATATATGGCTATGAATTTTAGGAAAAGTGCTTACAGGACAATTTGGTCAGCATAATATATATATTTAGTCAGACAAGAGCTGGAAATTAAACTCCTAAGACTCATGACCTCCCCCATCATAGGCTTTTGATTAGTTTTCCAGTACCAGGCATGTATTCCCTCCCATAGATCAGGCCTCCGGTCCAGTTAAAAAACAGTTGAACTCCCCCCGTCCCCCAACAGACATGTAACTAGTGGACCCGTTTGGTCATTTGACCTGCCTGGCCAAACTTGAGGCTTACAGTGTCCACTGTTTTCACTGCTGATGACGTCTATATCCCATAGGGCTGCAGACAATGCAGGATTTTGTAGCTTTTTGTTGGCTGGTCTACAGGCGGGAGGATTTCAGCTTGATTTATCAGTGACATGGTACCCCAGGCATGTGGAGTCTTCAGCAATAGGGTCTTAACATATATTTCTCATGTGAAGTGAAGAGCCTTTTAAATAGCCTGTAATGTTTTGGGGGCAACAGGGACCGTCCTGGCCAACAACATGTTGGGAGGTATAACATCCCTGACATGAAATTTCTTTGAGTAATTGTCTATGGCTTCTGGGTGTGCTATTATCCAAAAAAAAGTAAGTTTTCATATGGCTGATTCACAGTATTGTGAATTTTGATTAACCCTCCCCCACCATTTCTTTACTTCTTTCTCTTTCCCTGACCTTTCTTAGACCATTCCACTCCCACTAATCTGTTCTTCTACTTACATATATACAATACCATAATATTAAGTCCTCCCCTCCTCTCCCTCCCTTTGTAGCCCTTTTCAAGCCTACTGGTTTCTGCTACTATTTTGTTTTTTATCCCAACTCACACACAAGTCTAAACATTTGTAGCTAGATCCACATATAACAGATAACATACAAAGTTTGGCTTTCTGGGCCTGGGTTACCTCACTCAGTATAATTCTTTCCAGAGCCACCAATTTACCTGCAGTTTTCATAATTCCATTTTCCTTACAGCTTAATAGAACTCTATTATGTAAATGTACCATATCACTATCACTCATCAGTTGAGGGACATCTAGGCTGTTTTCATTTCCTAGCTACTGTGACTAGAGCTGCAATAAATATGGTTGTGATACAAAACTAATTAATAAAAAATATGGTTGTGCAAGTATTTCTAAGGTAGTGAGGCATGTCCTTAGGATATATGCCATATATATATATATATATATGGAGAGAGATAGATATAGATATAGATATAGATATAGATATAGATATAGATATAGATATAGATATAGATATAGATATAGATATAGATATATGCTATAGCTGGGTCACATGGTAAATCTATTTTTAGCTGTCTTAGGAACCACCACGCTGACTTCCACAATGGCTGTAGGAGACTAAATTCATACCAACAGTGGAGAAAGGTTCCTTTTTTTCCACATCCTTGCCAACATTTATTGCCATTTGTTTTCTTGATGATACCCATTCTGACAGGAATGGGATAGAATATCAAAGTATTTTTAATTTGCATTTCCCTGTTGGCTAAGGATGTAGAACATTTTTTAGATGTTTATATTTCATCTGTATTTCTTCTTTTGAAAACTCTCTATTTGGTTCCATTTTCCATTTTTAATTGGGTTGTTTGATTTTTTATTATTTGGTTTTTGAATTATTTGTATATCCTGGATATTAATCCTCTGTTGCCTGTATAGCTTAGATTTTCTCCCATTTTGTAAGTTGCTTCTTTGCTCTATTCAGAGACCTTTGTTACAAAGGCTTTGTAATTTCATGAGATACCAGTGGTTTATTAGTCTTTTTTTTTAAATTTCCTGAACAACTGAGGTTATATTCAGAAAGTCATTGCCTTTGTCACTATGTTGAAGGGTTTCCCTCCTTTCTTCTCTAGCAGATCCTCTGACATTAAGGTTACTGATCAATTTGGACTGATTCTTGTACGTGGAAAGAGACAAGAATAAAATTTTATCCTTCTACATATAGATACCCAGTTTTCCCAGAACCATTTGGTAAAGTGGCTGTCTTTTTTCCAAGGAATATTTTTGGCATTTTTGTTGAAAATCAGATGGCTTTAGCTGCCTGGATTTACATCTGTATCCTCTTTTCTGTTCCATGGATCTACCTATCTGTCCTGGTGCCAATACCATGCTGTGTTTATTACTATGGCATGCAATATAGCTTTTAATAGGGTATGGTGATACTGCCATTCTTATTTTTGTTGCTCAAAATTGTTTTGGATATTCAAAGATGTTGTGCTTCCAAATGAATTTTAGAATGTTTTCTATTTCCACGAGGAATTCCATTGCAATTTTAATAGGGATTACTTTGAATGTATAGATTGATTTGGGTAAGATTGACATTTTCAACATATAGGTTCTTCCAATCCAAGAACATAGGATGTCTTTCCATTTAGTAATGTCTTCTGCAATTTCTCACTTGAGTGTTTTAAAGTTTTTATTGTAGAGCTCCTTCACTTTCTTGGTTAGGTTTATTCCAAGGCACTTTATTTATTTATTTATTTATTTATTTATTTATTTATTTATGGAGGCAATTGTGGATGGGAGAGATTCCCTGATTCCCTCCACATGTTAATTGTTAGTATATAGCAAAGCTACCGATTTCTGTGTATTTATTTTGTTTCCTGCTATATTGCTAAAGGTATTTACCAGCTCTAACAGGTGGCTGGTAGAGTCTTTCGGGTCCTTTATGTTTACAGTAATATCATCTGAAAATAATAATTTGATCTCTTATTTTCCAATTTTTTGGGAGCTATGAACCAAACCTTGGCCATGTTAACAGAGACTGCCATATAGCAAGTTAAGTTTCTACTTCCTCACCTAATATTCAACTACCAGAAACAATGAGATCCTACACATGGCTAAACACTCCCCCATCCTGCTGGTAGCTGATGAAGAAACAAAGGCATTGTGGTTTTACCAGTAACTCTGTGATCTTTGCCCTAACTACATCCCCTTCCCCCTACAACTCCTTGCCCTGACCATGTCCCCTTCCCCCTACAATCCTATATAAACCTACATGTAAGAATAAATTCTCGAGGCCTTGACAAACACCTAGCATGGTCTCCTTCTTGTGTCTGTTTGCCTTTTTTCACCCAGGTTAGCTTCTCTTCGAGTCCGTGTTCAACTCCTTGCTGGCCAGGGCACAATTTCTATTACTTTTATGAGTGTCTCTTGCCTTATTGCTACAGTTATGACTTCTAGTACTATATTAAATAAAAGTGGGGACAGTGGATACCCTTGTCTTATTGCTGAATTTAGTGGAAGAGCCTCAACTTTTTCCCATTTAGTATTATATTGGATGTAGGTTTGTCATATCCAGCCTTTATTATGTTGAGATATGTTCTTTCTATTCCCAGTTTCTATAGGACTTTTACCATGAAGGAATGTTGGATTTTGTCAAGTGTCTTTTCTACATCTATTGAGATGATCATGAGATTTTTGTCCTTCATTCTAACTATGTAGTGTATTTCATTTATCAATTTGCATATGTTGAACTGTAGCAGACAGCTTCAGGTTCACTGAGATGAACTTACAAACCAGGCACAGTTATGAAGGAAGTTATGGAGGAATATTTGTTGAAGCTTACAGATCCAGGGGAAGTTCCATAATGGCAGAAGAAGTTGCCACAAGCCAAAAGCCATAGGGGACAGTTCAAGAACTCTAGGCTTTAAGTATCTTTAGATTGGAATTTCAAACCCACCACCATACCTTAAAACCACCCAGTGACAAATTACAAAGTAACTAAACATTAATTATATTGGGGGCCATCTATTCAAACTACAACATGAACTATCCTTTTATCTCTGGAATAAAGCCATCTTGGTTGGGATGATTGATCTTTTGAAATATTTTTGTATTCTGTTTGTTAATATTTTGTTGAGAATTTTTGCATATATGTTCCTGAGAGAGATTGGTGTTTAATTTCTTTTATTTCTGACTTTGTCTGGTATTGGTATCAGGATGATGCTGGCTTCATAGAAGGAGTACAATAGTATTCCTTGCTTTTCTATTTTATGGGAAATTTTGAGTATTCGTGTTAGTTCTTCCATGAAGGTCTGGAAAAATTCACCTGTGAATCCATCAGGACCTGAACATTTTTTTTTTTACTTAGATTTTTTTTAAAATAAAGTGTTTTTTTTTGTTTTGTTTTGTTTTTTGTTTTTCGAGGTAGGGTCTCACTCTGGTCCAGGCTGACCTGGAATTAACTCTGTCATCTAAGGGTGGCCTTGAGCTCATGGAAATCCTCCTACCTCTGCCTCCTGAGTGCTGGGATTAAAGGCGTGCACCACCATGCCCGGCTTCAAATAAAGTTTTAAAAATTTATTTTTGAGACAGAGAAAGGGAAAGGGGGGGAGAGAGAGAGAGAGAGAGAGAGAGAGAGAGAGAGAGAGAGAGAGAATATTATGGCTTCTAGACACTGAAAATGAAATCCAGATATATGTACCACCTTGTGCATCTGGATTATGTGGGAACTGGGAAATCAAACCTGGGTCCTTAGGCTTCACAGGTAAGCACCTTAAACATTATGCCATATCACCAGCCCAGTAGGGAGATTTTTTTAAAGCTGTCTGGATCTGTGTAATTGGTACAGGTCTATTTAAATGGTTTATCTCATGTTGATTTAATTTTGGCAGGTCATATAAATATAGAAATCATCTATTTCTTTCATATTATCAAACTTAAAGGGGTTATGTTCTTTTTTAAATTTTTTTATTGATTAGTTTTGTATTCAGCAAATACAGTCAGTTTGTACCATTATTAGGCTCATCCATGACCTACTCCCTCCCCACTGGCCCCTCCTCATTGAGGTATATGGGCCGTGAATTGTGGAGTTAGCCCATAGTTATGAGTAAGATAAATGTCTCTGCATATCATGACCCAACATGTGGCTCTGAAATTCTTTCCTCCCCCTCTTCTGCAAAATTTCCCTGAACCAAGTTGGGTTCATTTTTGGTTTGCTTCAGGCTCTGGCTCTCTGATTTGGTACGAGTTGATTTTTCTCTGTGTTGGCCTCCTTCCTCCTTGTGCTGGTATCTGGTTCATCAGGAAAACAGCATACTTGCTTGTTTTGCCAATTTTCCTTAGTTTCAGCCAGGGCCCTTTTGATGTATGATGGGGTGGCTCTCTCCTTAAGATCTACATATATCTGAAAAAGAGAAGCAGATTCTCCAAGGGAGAGTAAGTTAGCACATCTTCCCTCCTTCCCTCTCCCCCCACCTTCTCTCTAACTCTTATATATTAGTTATATTTTTCCTTACTTTCTTAGTGGGCACTGACCTGTAACTCCCAGTACCAGCACAGGGTTATTATTCACAATGAGCTTTTGATCAGAGAGACCTACAAGGTTTTCTAAAAGACAGACAGATTTCTGTCAGCGTACTTGATGATCCACCAAAGGTTAGTGGTAAGACCCTACTGTTGAAGACACCATATGCAGTTGACATGTAAAATGGAATGGCATGGCTGGAAACTAGAAGAGAGTCAGTCCCCAGACAGTTAGTGTCTAGTGCCAGAAGGTGCTACATGGGCGACATGGGGGAAAATGAGCAATATCTGTCCAAGCAACTCATGGTCTAACCTACTTAGCAGCAAATAACCTGTTGTGATGCCCACACAAGTGCAATAGTGGCACGCAGCCATGGTGGGGAACCAACTGCTCTTGATTGGGCTAACTGATCCCTTCACTGGTATGGGACCCATAGCTGGAGCTGTGAAACTAGTCAGAACCATATCCAAACATTAGCCCACTCTCCAATATCAAGCTACCATCAATCATGGGCTACAAGAAGGCCTATACCTATTAAATTCTCTATAAAAAAGTAAGGGTTAACTCATTTGTCCTGGGGTTATGTTCTTAAAGTATAGCGTTATGATTTTCCAAATTTCTTTGGTATCTATTGTAATGATTTCTTTTCATCTCTAATTTCATTAATTCATGTGTCTTCTCTCTTCTGGTCATATTTACTAAGGGTTTATCAATGTTGTTTATCCTTTTAAAGAACCAACTCTTTGTGTCATTCATTTCTATGCTAATCTTCTGATGTTTGGTTTGTCTTGTTCTTCTTTTTCCAAGGGCTTAAGGTGAAGATTAAATTTTTTACCTGTTACCTTTCTAATTACTTTCTTTTTAAAATAACTTTTATTTTTACTACAATATTGTTATCCATTTATCCAATGATGGGCACCTGTATTGATTCTAGTTCTTAGCTATTATGAATTAAGCAGCTGTAAACATGGTAGATCAAATATCCCTGTAGTGAAGCATGGTACATTTAGGATAAATGCCCAGTAAGGGAATAACTGGGTCTGTTGTTATCTCTGTGTTCTCCCTTTTCAGGATTCTCTATATTGATTTCCATAGTGCTTCTACAAGTTTATATTCCCACCAGCAGTCGATGAGGGTTCCCCTTTTGCCATATCCTTACCAACAGTTGTAGATTTTTTTAATGATTGCTATAAAAAGATTTTGAACAGACAAACATACCATAAGTATAGCCAATAGATTACCCACTGAATTTGAGAAAATCTTCTCCAACCATACCTCTGACATGCCTAATATCTAGAATTTACAATCAACTAAAAAAAACCCTAAACAATAAAAAAAAATCAAACATCCCACTCCAAAAATGGAGCAAATAACTGACTAAGGAGTCCTCAGAGGAAGAAATACAAAGGACTAACACATGCTTAAAAAAGTGTTCAACCTCCCTAACCATCAGGGAAATAAAAATTAAAACAACTATGAGATTCAACCTTACTTACTAAGGTTGGCAATCATTAAGAAGAAAATCTAACAAGGATTTTTTTTTGTGTCACAGTTTTAATTTATACTATGATTGATTTCAGATTTTATTTTGTAACATAAGTTCATAGATTTAATGTTTCCACATGCAGTTCTCCAGTGGTTGAAACTCTATTTGCTGACAACAATCACAAGTTCATAGTTTGGGCTCCTTTACCCAAGTCCATTCATTTAACTGTATCTCTATCTCTATCTCTATCTCTATCTCTATCTCTATCTCTATCTCTATCTCTATCTCTATCTCTACCTATACCTATATCTATATCTATAACTATATCATCTATATCTATATCCATATCCATATCATCTATATCTATATCTATCTATCTATCTATCTATCTATCTATCTATCTATCTATCTGATAAAGTTTTATATCACATAGGAAGTCAACAAATGAGGTGGAATTCTGTTCACTGATAGACAGATTCTATGTTGACATGTCAGCTCTTCTTAACTTGGATGTTGATTCAGGTAGATTGAAAATTTAATCAAAAACCTCCCCCAAAAGAAAAGTCCAGGAACACATGGCTTCTCAGCTAAATTCTATGAAACCTTCATTGAAGAACTGAAACCAACTTTTCTCAAATTGTTCCACATATTTGGAGACCAGAGAATACACCCTGTCTCCTTTTATGAATCTAGCATTACCCTAATACCAAAACCAAACAGAGATGCAACAAGGAAAGAAAACTATAGGTCTATATCACTAATGAGCTTAGATGCAAAGATCATGAACAAAATCCTTGCAAACTGAATTCAACAACACAGCAAAAGCATTATCCACCTTGATCAAGTAGGCTTCATCCAAGAGATGAAGGGATGGCTTAACATATGGAAATCAGTCAACGTAATCCACCACATAAATAAACTGAATAAGAACAACATGATCATCTTAATTGATGCAGAAAGTGCCTTTGATAAAATGCAACATTACTTCATGATCAAAACCCTGGAAAGTATAGGAGGGTTTATATTTCAACACAATAAAGGTTATACATAAAGCTCCTAAAGCCCAAATAATATTTATTGTGAAAAACTCAAGGAGTTCCTCCTGAGATCAGGAGCAATATAGGGTTCCTACTCTAACCACTGCTCTTCAACATAGTACTAGAATTACTAGCCCAAGCAACAATACAGGAGAAAGAAATAAAAGGGATTCTAATTGAAAATGAAGTCAAGTTAGCCCTATTTGCAGATGATATGATCCTATATATAAGTGACCCAAAAGTCTCCATCTCAAAACTTCTAAAGGTGATAAATTCCTTTAAAAAATGGCTGGATACAAAATCAATGCACAAATAACATTTCTATATGCAAAGGACACATATACAGAGAAAGAAATCTGTGAGGCAGTCCAATTTTCAATAGCATCAAAAAAGTAAACACCTTGGAATAACACTAACCAAGGATGTGAAAAACCTATATAATGAAAACATTAAAACAATCAAGAAAGGATATCAGCACAAGAGTGAAGAAGATAGACACCGAGGACACTCAAAACCTACCAAACAAGAGATCCAGAGACTTCTAATTGCCCATCACTGAAGTAGACTTTAAATGCTCTCAGCATGGCTCAGGGAATTTTGCAGAAGAGGGAGTGGCAAGATTGTTAGAGCCACAAGTTTGGAAATTTTGCACAGACACACTTATTCTCCCCATCCCACAATACATGGTCCACAATCCCCAATGGGTTGACCTACATCCCCAACTAGGAAGGCCTCTTCAGAAAAGGGGCAGGGAGGAGGGAAACGATGGTACCAACATGTGTTGTTTACATAAAAAAGTCCATATCAAATGAAAATAAAAATGTAAATTAAAAAAAAAAAGAAAGCAGGTAAAAGACTACATTCAGACTCATTGCAATGTTCAGCTCTTTCCAAATCACGTTATTCTTGCTTTACTTAGTTTCTAATGTCAATTTAGCAGGCCAGCTCTGTCATGCTCTCATCATGTCTTTACTCTTTTTTCCCTTTTATTCTTTTTTTCATCTTCTTTCTTTTTTAAAAAAAATATTTTATTTTACTTTATATATTTGAAAGAGGGAAAGAGAAGAGAGAGAGAGAGAAGGAGAGAATGGATCAGTGCATCAGGGCTTACAGCCACTGCAAATGAACTCCATATGCAACTTATGTGGGCCCTGGGGAACTGTACTGAAGTCCTTTAGTTTTGAAGGCAAGTGCCTTAGCTGCTAACCCATCTCTCCAGCTCTCTTCTTTCCTTTTGTAATTTTCATTTTTTATTGGTTTTCTCTGGTAACATAGATTGGCCTGGTTGATGAGGTCTCTGTATTTCAGCCTCCTAAAAGCTGTGATTGTTTTGTGTTATCAGTTTATATTTATTTTCACTTTATTTTTATTCTCCTTTTAGCCAGAATATCTTTATTCCTTCTGTTAAGTATCATCTTCCAATTATATTTATTATTTCTCCTTTATTTTCTATCAACCCAATGGTAATCCTTTGTCTAACTCTGTTCTTTTCTTTTTCACTCATACCTACAATAAATAATATTTCAGTGAATACATCACTAACAGTATTCATTTCCTAAATTGATTGGAATTAATTTTTAATCACTACTACTGTATATTCATAGTGGGTCTAACCTTTGATAGTGAATATTTTTGCAAACAATGTTATATTATCAAGGAACTGTAAGTAGAAGAGCCTTGTGTATCAAACATAAAATCTTAGAACTATTAAACTAAACCCATAACCTATCAGAGAAAAATGATGCCTCAATTCTACTGCAACCTAGTTCATCTTGATCATTTCAAACACTTTCTCTTAAAGAATAATCATGATTTAAAATATATGATCAGGGTACTTAATAGGTTGGTATTGTATATACGTAAGTAGAAGAATAGAATAATGGGGGTGAAAAGACCCAAAGTGAGGTCAGGTGAAGAGATTGAGTAAAGGAAAGGTGGATGGAGGGCTAACCAAAATCTAAGAGGGTGCAAATAAATCATATGGAATCTTCCAGTTTCGGGCAATGGAACACTCAGAAGCCATAGGTTGTTGTTAGAAAATTTTCAGTGCCAGGGATGAGATACCTCCAGTGAGTTGTTAGCCAGGGAGGTCCCTGATGCCCCAAACATTATAGGCCATTGCCAAGGCCCTTGGTTTCCCACCAGGAATAGGTGGTAAGACCCTATTGCTGAAGACTCCACATACTTGGGCTGCAAGGCCACTAAGAAATCCTGCTGGAACTGAGCTGAGAACATCCACCATGTAGACCAGCTGAAAGAAAGCTGGAAGAAGCCAGTCTACATGTAGTTCAATGGGAGAAAGAGATACCACCACTGAAGATACTCAACAGTGGACACTGCAAGCCTTATAATTGGCCAGCCAGGCTAAATGAGGCAACAGATGCAATAGTGGCACGTTTGTCATGGTGGAAACCAACTGACCTCCAGTTGGACTGCAGGTTCACTCCATGGGGTGGTGGTGGGGGACCCATTCCTGATACTGAAAACTTAAAACAGGGAAAGTCATGAGCCCAAGGGGTATAACATCTCTTGATGTCTGGAAAAATGTATATACTATGCTTATCAAACTGCCCAGTAAACACTTCTCTTACCCTTATATTAACACTACTCTCACTTTGGGTAGAGAATCTTCTCTTTTCAGATGGCAGTGACCTTGGGATAACTCAGAAAGTATCATAGTTCTGGAAAGAAGTGACTGGAGTACTGAGTAACATCTTGATCACAACTTCCAAGGCTCAAGGTCTAATGCGGAAGAGGTAGCAGAAAGAATGTAAGAGCTAAAGGAAGGGTAGGACTCCTTACAATGTGCCTTACAATGGCCTGGATGTCCATGATCTCATAGTGCCTGACACTACTTACACAAGAGCATCATAAGAGGAGGAAAAGATCATGACATCAAAATAAAAGAGAGACTTATTGAGATGGGGATGGGATATGATGGAGAATGGAGTTTCAAAGGGGAAAGTGTGGGGAGGGAGTGTATTACCATGGGATATTTTTTATAATCATGGAAAATTTTAATAAAAATTTAGAAAAAAATATCTGACCAGCAATCTAACCTCAGATGTGCAATTCCCAACTAATAAACACTAGACAGAAAAACAAAGGCAATGCAACTTTTCTAAAAATGACTATTACCACAGTAACTTGAAACAATAACAAAAATTAGATACAATCCAGAGAATTAAAAGGAATCATTTTTTGTATGTTCAAAGAAATGAAAAGAACTATAACTCCTTTATCGATTTCAAGAGAACACAAACAGTAGAATGAAATCAGGAAATTTACTTAGAGGCAGGAATTCTATAAAAACAAAATGAAATACTAGACATGAAAAAAATCAATGTGGCAAATATAGAAATCTTTGGAAAATCTTATCAATAGAATCAATCAAGAGGAAAAATATGGCTTTGACATAAGCTAGAGGATATGGAACAATCAGATATTGCCAAATACAAATAAATTAAAAGGTATAAACAGAATATTTAAGCTGTATAGGATACAATGATTAAACCAAATTTATGAATCCTGGGCAAAGAAGGAGAAGAATTTTATGAAAAAAGTCATACAGCACATTTTCAATAAAAATGACAAAATATTTCCCAAACTGAGGGAAAGGGCTAACCATTCATATACAGGAGGCATTCAAGGAGCATAAAATAGATGAAATCAGAGGAAAACATCCCTACATCATGTTACAGAAATGATGAAAGCTGTAGGAGAAAAAGTATCAAGTTATATATAAAGGCAGGTCCCTCAGTATATTCATATATTTCTCAGCAACTTTAAAAGCCAAAAGAGGTTGGAATGATCGATTTCAAGCACATAAAGATAACTGCCAATTGGTAATGCTACACCCAGCAAAACTATACGATATTATTGGAGAAAGAAAGACTTTCCAAGATAAAAGCAGGAATTCAATAAACCAGCTCTACAGAAGAAACCTGAATTAATCTTTTAGATGGAAGAGAAAGATAGGAGTATCCATGAAGCTGCAGGAAAGAATAAGCCACACTAGAACAGAAATTAAGCACATGAGGAAAAGAAAACACCAAAACACTACAAAATGATAAGAATTAAATACAACTTTCAGTTTCCTAGTCAAGACACAAACTAGCAGATTGGGTTAAAAAAAACAAATACTGTTTTATATAAAGGCACAGGCTAACTTAATTACAACTCAGCAATAGTGGGTGACTCCTATATTCAACTTTCATGAGTATACAGATCATGCTGGCAAAATATATACAGAAACATTTGAGTTAAATGACACCATACATCAAATAGAATTAACAGATATCAACAGAATATTCCATCTAACCATGCAGAATATATACCACTCTTGCCATCCCATGGAATTTTCTCTAAAATACTCCCTATGAAAGTAGGGATTGGTAAATGGTGAACAAATTCGCCCTCAGGCCACAATGCAAAAACAAACAAACAAAAAAAAACAAGTTTATTAGGTGTACTGTTAGTGGATAGCAGGCTGGTAGTACCCAGAGTACTTCTGAAGTGTAGGAAAGTGTGTTGCTATAATCTCTAATTTGGAGAAGTACTTTAATGGCTAGCATGAGTTTCTTTGTGTGTGCTTTCTGGTATTGAATTCATACCTTGTGAATGAGGACATCCAGACTGGCCACTGCACAGTCCTGACAGGTTAACATGACCTTCTCTGCATTTAATTTCCAGTTGTACTATCTCTGCAATGCAAATAAAGATAGTCATAGTTGATCAAACCTCAGTTCTGGTCAAAGACTTAGGGCACTGAGTGCCCGACTACAGCTCTATTATGTCGGGTTGTGTAGCATCTATTGCTAGAAATTTTGGACTCATAGGCCATGTTTCTGAATATTCCTTAATGGAGACTGGCTCCATTTTATAGGCTTTTAATAATTGCCTTCCATCCACATATATGACTCAAAAACCTAAACCAAACTGAGGTCAAGAGTTTAAACAGATCAATAATAAGCAGCATGACTGAAGTAATAATTTAGAAAACAAAAACCAACCACAAAAAAACTTCCAGATCTGGAGAGGTGGCTTATTGGTTAAGGCACATGCCTGCAAAGCCTTAGGACCCAGGTTGGTTTCTCTAGGTCCCAGATAAGTCAGATGCATATGGTGGCACATGCATCTAGAGGTTGTTTGCAGTGGCTAGAAGCCCTGGTTTGCCCATTCTCTCTCTCTCCCTCTCTCTGTCTCTAAATAATAAATAAAAACAAATTCTTTAAAAAAGTTCTTAAAAGAAAATTTTCCAAACAAAAAATGTTCAGCACAAGATGGATATACTGCTGGATTCTGCCTTACCATTAAAGACTAAGACCCATGCTTCTGAAACCTGTTCCACCAAACTGAACATAAAGGGGTTTTATAAAACTCTTTGGAAGCCAGTATTATCATAATACTAAAGCCAGACAAAGATGTATCAAACAATAAAAATTACATGGTAATAACCTATTTAACATAAATGCAGACATTCTCCACAAAAGACTTGCAAACTGAATTAAAGAACACATCAAAAAGATTTTTATCATAATCAAATTGGCTTCATTCTAGAGATGCGAGACTGGTTTACCACATATAAATCAATAAATGTCATATATATCATAAATGGACTCAAGGACCAATATCATATGAATGTCTCAATAGATACAGAAAATGCTTGTGACAAAATCCAAAATCAAATGATAAAAATCCCTGAAGACACTGGGAATAGAAGGAATATATCTCAATATAACAAGCATAATGAACATTATACTCAAACTCAAAGTATTTTCATTAAAATCAGGAAGAAAAAAAGGTGTCTACTTTGTCTACTAATTCAATATAGTACTTAAAGTCTATATATATTAAGTACTATTAAAGTCTATGTATTAAGTACTATTAGAGAAGCAAGACAATAGAAGGAAATAAAATGGAAAGGAATAAAAGAAAAGACAGTCAAAGTATCCTTTTTTTGTAGATGATGTGGTCATGTACTTGAGGCCCTGTGGACTGCATCAGAAACACTTAGATTAAAATAAACAATCTCATAAAAATGGCAGGGTACATAATTACCATACAAGCATCAAGAGTCTTTCTATATACTAATAACAAATATTATGAGAAAGAAATCAGGAAAAGAAATTCCACTGACAATTGACTCAAAAGTTTAAAAAGTGTTGAAGGGATGGCTCAGAAGTTAAGGTACTTGCTTGCAAAGCCTAACAATCCAAGTTTGATTCCCCAGGACCCACATAAAGCCAGATGCACTTAGGTGGAACATGCATCTGGAGTTTGTTTGCAGTGGCAGGAGGCCCTGGTGTACCCATTCTTTTTCCCCATCTCTCTCTCTCCCTCTCTCTGTGCCTCTTCTCTCTGCTTGAAAATAAATAAATTTTAAAGAGGAAAACAGAACAAACAAACAAAACCAGGGCAGGGTAAATAGCCCAGTCAGTAAAGAACAAGTTTCATAAGCACAGGAACCTGAGTTCAATCACTAGTACCAGCATTAAAATGCTGATCATGGTGGTGCATGCTTCTTATGTTGGCATGAGGAAGCAGATAGAAATATCTGTAAGGCTCAACTGGCCACCTAGTGTAGATAGTAACAAATATATACTCATAAAAATTACACCCCAAATCTTAGACTAATAGTAACCTGGATAATAAAAGACCTTTATAATGAAAACTTTATAAACACTGGAGAAAGAAATGAAAGAAGAAACTATATATTAAAGGATTTCCCATGCTCATGGGTCAGAAGACTTTGTATCATAACAATTGATATATTACAAAAAATATCTCAGCCTGGGGTGATGGTTTGCCTGCAAAGTCTCAGAACCCATGTTCAACTCTCCAGATCCCCATGTTAGCCAGACGCACAAAGGTGAGGCAAACAGAAGGTCACACATGCCCAGTAGGTGGGGCAAAGGTCTGGAGTTCGATTGCAGTGGCTGAGATTGTCATGCACCAATTCTCTCTTCCTCTCTCTTAAAGAAATAATCTAAAGAGTCAATGCAATGCTTATCAAAATATCAATACTTCACAAAATTACAAACAACATGGGGGTGAAAAGGCCTAAGTGAGGTTAGGGGAAGAGATTGAGTAAAAGAAAGTTGGAAGGAGGGCTAATCAAAATCTAAGAGGATATAAATAAGTCAGATGGAAACTTACTTTTTTGGATAATGGAATACACAGGAGCTATAGATTGTTACTAGAAAATTTTCAGTGCTAGGGATGGGACTCCTTCCAGTGAATTGTTGGGCAGGGAGGTCCCTGATGCCCCCAAAGCATTACAGGCCATTGCCAAGGCCCTTGGTTTGCCACCAGGGATAGATACTAAGACTCTATTGCTGAAGACTCCACATACTTGGGCTGCAAGGTCACTAAGAAACCCTGATGGAGCTGAGCTGAAAACCTCCTCCAGGTAGACCAGCTGATGGAAAGCTGTAAAAAGCCATACCACAGGCAGATCAATGGATGAGAGAGAAATCACCAGTGAAGATACACAACAGTGGACACTGAAAGGCTTATATTTGGCCAGCAAGGCCAAATGTGCCAACTGGTGCAATAGTGGCATGTCTGTTATGAGGGGAAACCAACTGCCCTCTAATTTGACTGGAGCCAGCTCCATGGGAGGGAATACATCCCTGAAACTGAAAACCTACAACAGGGGAAGTCATGATCCCTAGGGGTGTAGCATCTGCTGCTGTCTGGCTAAAAGTATATACTATGCTCACCAAACTGCTCTGAATGCACTTCTCTTAATGTTCATACCCATATATTAATGCTACTGTCACTTTCGGTTAGAGAAGCTTCCTTTACACATGGAAGTGACTTTGGGATGACTCAGAAGGCACCATGGTTCTGAGAAGTGACAGAGGAGTGCTCAGCACTGAAATATATCAATCACACCTTCCAAGGCTCAGGGTCCATTGCAAAAGGGATGGCAGAAAGAATGTAAGAGCCAAAGGAAGGGTAGGACTCCTTAAAACATGCTCCTCCAGACATAAAATGGCCTGGATATCCATGATCTCACAGTGCCTTACACTACCTATACAAGACCATCATAGTAGGAATAAAAGATCATGGCATCAAAATAAAAGAGAGACTGATTGAGAGTGGGAGGGCACATGATGGAGAGTGGAAGTTCAAAGGAGAAAGTGGGTGGGGGAGGGAGAGAATTACCAAGAGATTGTTTTTACCATTATGGAAGTTGTCAATGAGATAAAAATTTTAAAAAAAAATCAAAAGTAAATAAAAAAATATATGTAAACACAAAAACCCCACATAGCCAAAGGTATCTTTAGAAAAAAGAATAATTAGAGATATCATCATACCAAACTTTAGCTATAATATGGAGCCATATTAACAAAAACAGCATGGTACTGGCATACAAATCAATGTAACTACAGCCACTTAATATTTGGCAAATTTGCCAAAAATATACATCAGAGAAGAAATATACATCAGAGAAGAAATAGCCTCTATAGCAAACAGTGATAGAAAAATTGGGTACCTATTTATAGGTTGCTAAAACTAGATCTTTACTTCTCATGTTGTACAAAAATATAACTCTAAATGTGTCAGAGACCTTAATATAAGACTTAAAACTCTGAAACTGTTAGAGGTAAATATAAGGGAAACAGTCTAAGACTTAGGCATAGGCAAGAACCTTGTCAACAGGATTCTAGTTGCTCAGGAGATAATGACAACTGACAAATGGGACCATATGCTATTTGAAAGCTCCTACACAGCAATGGAAATATGGAGTAAAGAGACAGTACACTAAACAGGAGAAAATCTTTACTAGCTAGACATCTACTTAGATTTTATATTTGTAATAGACAAAGAATTCAAAAATATGAACAAAAAATAAGTAGGTAATGAAATGTACAGTTATCAAAAGATGAAGAGACATGGCCAATAAATATATGGAAAGATGTACAACCTCACTAACAATTAGAGAAAAATTTAAAAGTACATTGAGATTCCATTTTACCTTAATCAGAATGGTCATTTAAAAAGAAAACAAGTATTGGCTAGGATGTGGATAAAGGGAACCATTCTCCCTTATACTCTGATAGTGGGCTAGTCACTAAGCAAAAGGGTATGGATGTTCCTCAAAAAAAAAAAAAAAAAAAAGGCCAGAGAGATGACTTAGCAGTTAAGGTACTTGCAGGAAAAGCCAAAGGACTCAAGGTTCAATTCCTTAGTACATACATAAGCCAAATGCCCAAGGTGGTGCATGAATTTGGAATTTGTTTACAGTAGTGAGAGGCCCTGGCACACCTATTCTATCTTCCTCTATCTCAAATAAATAGGTAAAATATTAAATTATTTTTAAAGAAACCTAAAAATGTTTGTACCATATGACACAGCTCTACCATATCTGAGTATTTACCCTAAACTCAATGCCAAAATATCACAGAGATACTTGCATGTCAATATTTCTTGCTGCACTATTCACAAAAGTCAAGTTATGAAACTGTCCTAGGTGTCCAACAATAAAGGAATGGATTAACAAAATATTGTATATGTACACAAGAGCATTTTCTTTCAGCCATAATGAAAAACAAAGCTATGTCATTTGCAGAAAAACAGATACAAAAATACTAATTAAATAATCCTATTAATCGAATTGTCATTCTCAGATAGATATTGTATGTCTTTTCCCATTTGTAGTTCCTATATATTACACAGAGACATAAAATTATGGATGCAAATGTCACATGAAAGAAGCTGCAACGTGTCAGGTGAACAAAAGGTACGAGTGGGTGGGGCAGGAGTGAGGAAGGAGACAGTAGGGTGCATGTGGGTGATATGCTTAATATGCAGTATATACTTATATGAAAATGTTATGCAGCAGTGCCATTTATAATGATGATACATAATCTAAGTACATGAAAATGAAATAAAATAAATAAATGAATAAATAAATAAATGTAATTAAAATAAAAATATGTTTAGAAATATATTTTGAACGAACTGGGGAGATTGATTAACAGTTAATAGCACTTGCGTACAAAGCCTGCTAGCTTGCACTTGATTCCCCAGTACCCACATAAAATCAGATACACAAAGTGGCACATGAATCTATAGAGTTAATTTGCAGCAGCAAGAGACCACCTAGTACATCCATGTTTGCTCTGTCTTTTTCTCTCTCAAATAAATAAAGTATTTTAACTGTGAAAAGTGAACTTCTGTTATTTGCTCTCAACTCTCTTATTTATTTTAACAAGGTAGGGTCTCTACTCTAGCCCTGCCTGACCCATATCTTACTTTGTAGTTTCAGGCTGGCCTAGAACTCATAGAGATCCTCCTACTGCATTCTGAGTACTAGGATTAAAGGTTTTTTATCTTACCTGTCAGTGTTCATTTAAAATTCACAGAGGTAGATGTTTTAGTCTATTCTATTCAATACCTACGGTGATTTGAATGTAAATGTGCCCCATGGCCTCAAGTGTTTGTGTTTAAATTTCCTATTTAATCCCTAGAAGGTGGAGCTCTGCAGGAGGAGGCATAGTGGGCAGACCTTGAGTGCAGCCCTACTGGATGTTCAGAGATAGCTTTCTCTTGTTTGCATCTTTCCCTTTCACTGATGTGTGAAGAAGTGAGCCAGCTTCCTACTCATGCTTTGCTTTCTCCATCATGGTGAAGCATGCCTTTGACACTGTAAACTTTTCCTCCCATAAGCTCCTTTTGGTCATGTATTTTGTCCCAGCAATAAGAAGCTATCTGTTACAATACTCTATCTTCACTAAGTAGGACATTTATATTTTTTGAATGAAAATTCATAATTCATCAAAAGAACAAGTAAAGAGATGATTAATAACCAACAATTTTATTTTTATGCTATCTATAACCTGAAACAAAAATGCAATCTAGTTTTGTTACTTATCTTTAATCTTAAATAAAATTATTTTGAAGGTTTTTAAGCTTAAATGTTAAGATTATATTACCTTTCAGTATATTCAGTGGTTTGTCTATGCTTATAAAACATTTTGTGTTACCAATCGACCATCTTCAAGTAGAAAAGTATAAATTTAGTCAAAAGCAGAGAAAGAATGACAAATTAATTTAACTTCTTTTTTTGTGTCTACATTCTACATTTTTATTAAAAGATTAGAGCTGGTCAAGGTAGAATTGACATATCAAAATATCTCAAAAATTAATATTTCTCTCCTTATTTTTAGCTTTAAATCCTTTTGGTATTGTCATATGGGTACAACTGAAGAGTGTGTGGTTGTCTATGTCCTTTGTAAGCCTTCTGTAGGCAGACTATTAAGAGAATGGGATCGCCACTCCTGGGAGCCATAGTATAAATGGAGTCAGGTAGTGCTCTAGGCAGTTTAGTCCGGGTCACAAGCCCTCAAGAATATGTAAGTGTAGATGACATCCTATCTAATAAAGCAGTAAGGCAATTCCATGACAGAGGCTGAAAACTACTCTAGATAATGCTGCTGACACACCAGGGCACCAGATGACAACTAGCTTTGGACCACTGTTTTTCCCACATTTCGATCCCTCAACTTTCTCAGAATTTTGTGGTGCTCTTCATAAGTCTATGCAATCTCACATTACTTCTTCACCAATCAAAGACTTCAGATGTATTTAAGTAGACCTACCATATCAGTGCCTGTCTGATGCCTATGTCTTGAGTGCAGGTTCACAACTCTTCAAAGCTCCCTTACAGGGGGAGCTTTGATCTCTCTCTTTTTACTTTTTGCTTGGGTGTATGCAATGTGGTGTGATGTGTGCAGTTTACTCATGTGTACATGCCCTTGCAGAGCCATATTCACTTGCTTGCTGCTGGAGCACTTGCCTGAGGTGGTCAGATTTGAACATTGGGTGTCCTGCTCCATCCGGCTTCTACCATTCTTATTTTGAGCCATAGTCTCTTACTGATACTGAAGTTTGCTTTTTTTTGAGAGCCCTGGCAATCCCATGGTCTCTGATTCCTTTTGCTGGACTGGTATTATAGGAACATGTGACCACAATTAGGTGTTTATAAGGGTCTGGAGATTCAAATTCAAGCAGCTTCAAGGCTCTTATGTTTGCCTAGGAAACACACTTAGCCATCTGATATGTCTCTCCAGCACTGTTCTGACTCCTAATAAACCTAGCTTGTATAATTTTCTTTTCATTCCATCCTTCTGTCCTCATTCACTATTCCCTGTGACTGGTAGCCAACAAACACCAGAGCCACTGGCTTGGGGAGTTTTAGCAACCATTGACTGTCTGGTGGTGCTGTAACCCAAAGCTAATCCTTCCTCCAAGACTTAAAAAACATTCCATCGTTCACAAAACCTTCAACATTATTCATATACTTCAGAAAATATTACTTCATTGCTTAGAAATGTCTTATTTTGACATAGATATGCAGACCTTTCTTTTATATAGAATATTGTCATATGCCTCTGCTGTATTTGATGTCCTTCAGAAAGTATTGAAGAATTTGATATCATTGGCCTTATTAAATGCATATAAAATGAATGTGCTTGTCTTTGAAGATAAATTATAATGCTGCAAGATAACCTGTGTAAATTACATCCCTTAGTGTTGTTATATATACTAACTGGAAAATCAGTGGCATGGATTTCCTGACTGTTCAAATAGATTAATACATATTTACCAACATTAAGTCAAAGAGTTATACATGTCAAAATAGAGTACACAGTCTCATCATTAGAAGTAATATACCAGCCAATAAATTAATGAAAATATTTTACAGCAGCAAAGAATTAAAATGTTGGAATAGAGGGTATTTTATGAAAACATAGTTTTCTATTTGATAATGAGCAAACTAAGAACTTTTTTTTTTACATTAGCAATCACTAACTATGGACTCTATAAGTGACTACATCCCATGCCTTATAATAGTTCCATATTCAGTTACATGTCATAATTATATCAACTTAACATAATTACTCATGTGAATTACATGATATAAATGTGTATACTCGATCAACAGAAAACTCCACATAGTGATTGTCTTTTTTGTTTCAAGCCTCGAAGCTTGTGTACACCTTCAATAATAATTTAATCCTTCCTTCCTTCCTTCCTCAATCTCTATTTCCATTCTTTCTTTCTTTCTTTATTCCTTCCTTCCTCCTTTCTTTCTTCCTTCCTCTTTCTTTCTTTCTTTCTTTCTTTCTTTCTTTCTTTCTTTCTTTCTTTCTTTCTTCTTTCTTTCTTTCTTTCTTTCTTTCTTCTTTCTTTCTTTCTTTCTTTCTTTCTTCTCTCTTTCTTTCTTCCTGTCTGTATTTCTTTCCTCTTCTCTTTTCTTCTCTTCCTCCTTCCTTCCTCCCTTTCTTTCTTTCTTTCTTTCTTTCTTTCTTTCTTTCTTTCTTTCTTTCTTTCTTTCTTTCTTTCTTTCCTTCCTTCCTTCCTTCCTTCCTTCCTTCCTTCCTTCCTTCCTTCCTTCCTTCTTTCTTTCTTTCTTTCTTTCTTTCTTTCTTTCTTTCTTTCTTTCTTTCTTTCTTTCTTTCTTTCTTGTGGCAGGGTATTATGTCCCAAAGGCTGGTCTGAAACTCACCAGATAGTAATGGATTTCTGATCCTCCTGCTTCCACCTCCCTAGTGCTTGGATTATAGGTGTTTTATGTAGTGGCAGTGTGTAGTGGCAGGTAAGCGTTCTACCTACTGAGCCACATCTACAGCCCTTGCAATCATTTTCTGAGAAGACTTTATACATGATGAATTAAAAATTGAACATGAATTGCATGCCCAGTACATCATCCAGGTGATGTGGTTCCAGATTAGACCTTTAACAACATGGGCATATGACTGACACTCTCTACAGCAAGATGCTGAGTTCAGAGGAGCTCAGGAACTCATAGAACTCATATAACTCACAGAGCAACTAATCAGCAAAACTATATACCTGGACATCAAAATCAAGTAGTTAAGACTAATATAATATTGAAAATTGATAGAGCAAATATTTTGAATTGACAGAAAGTACTTAGGAAATAATGCTTTAATAGCATTTTTTTTTTTTTGCGCTTCATGCTGTGGTTTATTTTTTTTTTATTTTTTTTTAATTTTTATTAACATTTTCCATGATTATAAAATATATCCCATGGTAATTCCCTCCCTCCCCACCCCCACACTTTCCCGTTTGAAATTCCATTCTCAATCATATTACCTCCCCATTACAATCATTGTAATTACATATATACAATATCAACCTATTAAGTATCCTCCTCCCTTCCTTTCTCCACCCTTTATGTCTCCTTTTCAACTTACAGGCCTCTGCTACTAAGTATTTTCATTCTCACACAGAAGCCCAGTCATCTGTAGCTAGGATCCCCATATGAGGGAGAACATGTGGCGCTTGGCTTTCTGGGCCTGGGTTACCTGACTTAGTATAATACTTTCCAGGTCCATCCATTTTTCTGCAAATTTCATAACTTCATTTTTCTTTACCGCTAAGTAGAACTCCATTGTATAAATGTACCACATCTTCATTATCCACTCATCTGTTGAGGGACATCTAGGCTGGTTCCATTTCCCAGCTATTATAAATTGAGCAGCAATAAACATGGTTGAGCATGTACTTCTAAGGAAATGAGATGAGTCCTTTGGATATATGCCTAGGAGTGCTATAGCTGGGTCATATGGTAGATCAATCTCTAGCTGCTTTAGGAACCTCCACACTGTTTTCCACAATGGCTGGACCAGATTGCATTCCCACCAGCAGTGCAGAAGGGTTCCTTTTTTTCCACATCCCCGCCAACATTTATGATCATTTGTTTTCATGATGGTGGCCAATCTGACAGGAGTGAGATGGAATCTCAATGTAGTTTTAATCTGCATTTCCCTGATGACTAGTGACGTAGAACATTTTTTTAGGTGCTTTTATGCCATTCGTATTTCTTCCTTTGAGAACTCTCTATTTAGCTCCTTAGCCCATTTTTTGATTGGCTTGTTTGATTCCTTATTATTTAACTTTTTGAGTTCTTTGTATATCCTAGATATTAATCCTCTATCAGATATATAGCTGGCGAAGATTTTTTCCCATTCTGTAGGTTGCCTCTTTGCTTTTTTCACTGTGTCCTTTGCGGTGCAAAATCTTTGTAATTTCATTAGGTCCCCGTGGTTAATCTGTGGTTTTATTGCCTGAGCAATTGGGGTTGTATTCAGAAAGTCTTTGCCAAGACCAATATGTTGAAGGGTTTCCCCTACTTTTTCCTCTAGCAGTTTCAAAGTTTCTGGTCCGATGTTAAGGTCTTTAATCCATTTGGACTTAATTCTTGTGCATGGCGAGAGAGAAGAATCTATTTTCATCCTTCTGCAGATATTTATCCAGTTTTCAAAACACCATTTGCTGAAGAGGCTGTCTCTTCTCCAATGAGTATTTTTGGCATTTTTATCGAATATCAGGTGGCTATAGCTACTTGGGCTTACATCTGGGTCCTCTATTCTGTTCCACTGATCTACATGTCTGTTTTTGTGCCAGTACCATGCTGTTTTTGTTACTATGGCTCTGTAGTATAGGTTAAAATCAGGTATGGTGATACCACCAGCCTCTTTTTTGTTGCTCAGTATTATTTTAGATATTCGAGGTTTTTTATGATTCCAAATGAATTTTTGGATTGTTTTTTCTATTTCCATGAAGAAAGCCTTTGGAATTTTGATAGGGATTGCATTAAATGTGTAGATTGCTTTAGGTAAGATTGCCATTTTCACGATATTGATTCTTCCAAGCCAGGAACAAGGGATGTTTCTCCACTTTCTAGTGTCTTCTGCAATTTCTCACTTGAGTGTCTTAAAGTTCTCATTGTATAGATTCTTTACTTCCTTAGTTAGGTTTATTCCAAGGTATTTTATTTTTTTTGATGCAATTGTGAATGGGAGTGATTCTCTGATTTCATCCTCTGTGTGTTTGTTGTTAGCATATACGAAGGCTACTGATTTCTGTGTATTTATTTTGTATCCTGCTACATTGCTGTAGGTTTTGATCAGCTCTAACAGCTTGCTAGTAGAGTCTTTAGGGTCCTTTATGTATAGAATCATGTCATCTGCAAATAATGATAACTTGATTTCTTCCTTTCCAATTTGTATCCCTTTTATGTGTGTCTCTTGCCTTATTGCTATGGCTAATACTTCCAAAACTATATTAAATAGAAGTGGAGACAGTGGACACCCTTGTCTTGTTCCTGATTTTAGTGGAAAAGCTTCCAGTTTTTCCCCATTTAGTAATATGTTGGCTGTAGGCTTGTCATAAATAGCCTTTATTATATTGAGATATGTTCCTTCTATTCCCAGTCTCTGTAGGACTTTTATCATGAAGGGATGTTGGATTTTGTCAAATGCTTTCTCTGCATCTAATGAGATGATCATGTGATTTTTGTCCTTCAACCCATTTATGTAATGTATTACATTTACAGATTTGCGTATGTTGAACCATCCCTGCATCTCTGGGATAAAGCCTACTTGGTCAGGGTGAATGATCTTTTTGATATACTCTTGTATTCTGTTTGCCAATATTTTGTTGAGAATTTTTGCATCTATGTTCATGAGGGAGATTGGTCTGTAATTTTCTTTTTTTGTTCTATCTTTGCCTGGTTTTGGTATCAGGGTGATGCTGGCCTCATAGAAGGAGTTTGGTAGGATTCCTTCTTTTTCTATTTCCTGGAAAAGCTTAAGAAGCAATGGTGTTAGCTCTTCCTTAAAAGTCTGGTAAAATTCAGCAGTGAATCCATCCGGGCCTGGGCTTTTTTTAGTTGGGAGATTATTGATAACTGCTCGGATCTCCATGTTTGTTATAGGTCTATTTAAGTGATTAATCTCATTTTGATTTAATTTAGGTAGGTCATATAGATCAAGGAAATCATCCATTTCTTTCAGATTTTCATACTTTGTGGAGTATAGGCTTTTATAGTATGTCCCTATAATTTTTTGAATTTCTCTGGAATCTGTTGTGATGTTACCTTGTTCATCTCTGATTTTATTAATTTGTGTCTCTTCTCTCTTTCTTTTGGTCAGATTTGCTAAGGGTTTATCAATCTTGTTTATCCTTTCAAAGAACCAACTCTTTGTTTCATTAATTCTTTGGATTGTTCTTTTTGTTTCTATTTCATTAATTTCTGCCCTAATCTTTATTATTTCTTCCCGTCTACTACTTTTTGGTTTGCCTTGTTCTTCTTTTTCCAAGGCTTTAAGGCGAAGCATTAGGTCGTTTACTTGCGACCTTTCTAATTTCTTAATATAGGCACTTAAGGCTATAAATTTACCTCTTAGAACTGCCTTCATTGTGTCCCAGAGATTTTGGTATGTTGTGTTCTCATTATCATTTGACTCTATAAATTTTTTGATTTCCTTTTTGATTTCTTCATTGACCCACTCATCATTTAGTAGTGTATTGTTTAGTTTCCATGATTTTGTGTATGCTCTATAGCCTTTCTTGCTACTGATTTGTAGTTTAATTCCATTGTGGTCAGATAGAATGCAAGGAATTATTTCAATTTTCCTGAATTTGTTAAGATTTGCTTTGTGTCCTAATATATGGTCTATTTTAGAGAATGTTCCATGTGCTGCTGAAAAGAATGTATATTCTGCAGCCTTTGGATGAAATGTCCTGTATATATCTGTTAGGTCCATTCCTTCTATGACCTCATTTAGTCCAGATGCCTCTCTGTTTATTCTTTCCCTGGATGACCTGTCAATTGATGAGAGTGGGGTGTTAAAGTCGCCCACTACCACCGTGTTTGGTGTTATCTGTGACCTTAGTTCTAATAGTGTTTGTTTGACGAATTTGGGAGCCCCCATGTTAGGTGCATATATGTTTAGGATTGTAATGTCCTCCTGTTGTAGCGTGCCCTTAATCAATATAAAGTGACCTTCCTTATCTTTTTTGACTAACTTCGGACTAAAGTCCACCCTGTCTGATATTAGGATAGCAACCCCTGCTTGTTTTCTAGGCCCATTTGCTTGAAACACCGTCTTCCAACCTTTCACCCTAAGATAATGTCTATCCTTTGTAGAAAGGTGAGTTTCTTGAAGACAACAAATTGTAGGATCCTGCTTTTTAACCCAGTCTGCAAATCTATGTCTTTTCGTTGGGGCATTGAGACCGTTGATATTAAGAGATATTATTGAAAGGTGTGTATTTATGTTTGCCATTTGTGTGTGTGTGTGTGTGATACTTGTTCTACCTGTGCTCTCTTCTGTTAACTGGTATTTGAGTATGGCTGGTTTTTTCTAGGTTC
Source organism: Jaculus jaculus (assembly GCF_020740685.1). NCBI lineage: Eukaryota > Metazoa > Chordata > Mammalia > Rodentia > Dipodidae > Jaculus > Jaculus jaculus. The sequence goes on from NC_059105.1 coordinate 126,712,243, forward strand.
CTTATATGTGTGCTTTTCCTTTTGTTCAGCATGGAGGATTCTATCAAGTATTTTCTGTAGAGCTGGTTTTGTTTTCAGATATTCCTTTAACCTGCTTTTGTCATGGAATGACTTTATTTCTCCATCTATTTGGATGGATAACTTTGCAGGATAAAGTAACCTTGGTTGACAGTTGTTATCTTTCAGAACTTGGAATATATCCCTCCAGGCCCTTCTGGCTTTAAAAGTTTGTGTTGAATAATCTGCTGTAATCCTGATGGGCTTGCTTTTGTAGGTAACTTGATTTTTCTCTCTAACTGCTTTCAATATTTTTTCTTTGGTTTGTGTGTTTGGAAGTTTGAGTATAATGTGGCGAGGAGAGTTTCTTTCTGGGTTTTGTCTGGCTGGGGTTCTAAAGGCTTCCTGTATCTGTATTGGCACCTCTTTCCCAATTTGGGGAAAATTTTCCTCTATGATTTTGTTGAAGATGCCTACTATGCCTCTGGAGTGGAGTTCTTCTCCTTCTACTATGCCTTGAATTCTTATATTGGATCTTTTCATAGTGTCCCGAATATCTTGAAATTCCCACCCATACTTTTCTATAAGTTTGTCTTTCTCTTTGTTGGACTGCATTAGGTCTGCCACCTGATCTTCTAGCTTAGATATTCTGTCCTCTCCCTCATCCATCCTACTGGTGAGATTTTCTACAGAGTTTTTTATTTCATTAACTGTGTTCTTCATTGCTAGTAATTCTGACTGGTTTTTCTTTATTATTTCTATTTCTCTATTTATGTCTTGTATTGCCTTCTTTATTTCATTAAATTGGTGTCCTGCCTCTTTGATTCCTTTGATTTCCTCTTTGATTTCCTCTTTGATTTCTTCTTTGATTGTTTTCATGTGTTCTTTGACCTCTTTGAACATATTTATAATTATTCTTTTGAACTCTTTCTCAGGCATTTCCTCTAACTCTTTTTCACTGGAGGACATTTCTGATGCATTAATACTTTTAGGTGGATTTATATCGTCTTGCTTTTTAGTGTTTCTTGTGTTATAATGTATATATTTTTGCATCTTGGATTAAGTTAATGCTTGGATTTTCTAGCTAGCTGTGTATTCTTAGCTGTATCAATTGATTTGATGTAATATATTTTCAGGGTAGGACCTTAAGGTATTAGGTGTGGCTCTTAAGACTCTCAGAGTATCTACAAAGATGTTCTTAGGGGTTGAGTTTCCCTGCTATAGGAGTATTCAAGCAGGCTGAGTGGAATAATATACTGGTAGATTCTAAAATTTAACTAAACACTGTACCCATTCCATCAAAAACAGCCCCGAGTATGTATGCAAGAGTAGTTATTATAATGACCAGATCCTCTATCAACAAAGAGGTTTAGATTTCTGGTCTGTTGAGGTATCCAAGTCAGCTTGTGACCAAGTGAGACCCTTCCCTGGTGCAATCCCAGTTACCTTGGGTGATTGTGGTCTCAGTCAAGTTGCTGCCTGGGTCGTCGGGCTGCTGTTCTGATTTCTGGGGCTGGGCACTTGCTTTTCCTACGGGGCAAACTGAGCCGCTGCTGCCGCCTCTGCAGCTGTTGTAGCTGCCACCCCCGGAGCCACCACCGCTGCTGAAGCTGCCGTTGCCGTGTCCACCGCTGCTGCTTACCCCGAAGCCGCTGCTGCGGGATCTGCCACTGCCGCCGCTCCTGGGTCCGCTGCTGCTGGGGCCACTGGTACCGGTGCTGGAGCCGCTGAAGTTGCTGCCAAATTCTGCTCCTGCTTGGGTCCCGCCGTCAGCCCAAGTTGGCGTGGCCGGGTCCCGGGCTGCTGCTGTGTTCGCTGGAGCTGGGTTCAGGCGGCGGGGGAGGGGAGGGAGCCGCGGCTGCTCTGGTTGTATCGCTTCTCCACGTGTGCTTTTACCTCGCGGTCTGCTCCTCCCTCCGTTGCTCGCTGCCGCTCTCCCCTCCCGTTTCCCGAGTTGTGGAGAGCGCGGTGTGAGGGGAAAATCCCACACCTGGCTTGTCCTGCGGCTCGAGCCGAGAGTCCGGCGGTTTTCTGCCGCTCCGCGGTTGCGGCGGGTAGCCGAGCCGCCCCGGAGCCGCTGTTCCCGCCTGTGCAGGCTCTGGATGCTCTATAACTCTTCCACTTCTCCGCTGCCGCCTCAACTTCCTATACACCTCACTTTTTAGTAAAAGTGTGTATTTTGCTGAGTTTTTTTTTGGTCTTTCCCCCCCCCAGGCTGCTTTGGCGCGGTACCTACGCCGCCATCTTAACCGGAAGTCCCTTAATAGCAAATCTACATATAAGAATATTATGGAATTTAAAGCTATTTATCCTTTTTATTACCTTTTGTATCACCTCTGCTTCCCTCTCCCTTTCATTCTTCCTTTTTCTTTCATGTTCTTTCCTAAATTCCACCTATGGCAGAAAATACCAAGCTTATCTTTTTTTTAACAGTGATTATATATAATTTCTACAATTTCTACACAATGAAAGAGTAAGAAGATTCCAGAATCCATGTTTGGCTCTCATACTTTCATTATATAAAATCAGTCAAAACATTATATGGAAAATACCAAATATGAATATGATCCAAGGTATGCTGACTGACCAGGAAAATTTCTGAGAATATTCAGTCAAAATATTCTTCTCACATTATATTTTACTGAACTCTGAGTATCTTTTCTTATTGTTGTTCATTTTCAGAGGTTTAATACTATGTTTATTTTTATAAATGCACTTTTCTTTTATTTATTAATTGTTTTTCTTATCAGACTGCAATCTTCTGGAGTCCATGACCAAAATTTTAGACAGGGTTTATTATGCCACTCCTGGTAAGAACAGGTTTTCTAATCACTCTGGCAAGAGTAAAGATACTACAAACATGTGTGCTCCTCTCTTCATGTCAGACACTGAAAGGTTAACTTGCCCAACTAGACAGAAGTAGTTAAAAAGAAGAATTGGGTGTTGAAACAAACACAATGTAAGAATTGGGTGTTGAAACAAACACAACGTAAGTTTATCCCTTGACCATGAAATAATATTTTTTCTACTATTTGACCACATAAATATGGACAGGAAATCTTGCACATCTGCTCCTAAAATATGCTACAGCTAACTATTAAAGATGGGTGGTTTTGTTTTCTTGTTCTAGTGGATACACAACTTACATATACTATCATTTCTTGTCTGAAGATTCCTCCTTTAACAATGAGATAACAAAGTATCAGGATGTTTCTGACTATCTTCTACTTACAACAAATTCTAATAACAAATTCATTATTCTCCTCAAAATTATACAAATAAAAAGATACACTATTTTGTACACATGTCACTTCCTAGGTGACCAAATCACAAGCATACCAGTGATAAAACATTATTATTCACTAATTAGGGCTAGAGAGATGTCTCAGAAGACTAATTATCCAGTACAAGAAGGAATGATAAAATTAGGTAAATTCATTGTAATGAAGGAAGAAAATGCAGAAGAGAAAGCAACTGGATGACTTGGCATTTAGCCAGAATCTCCTATGTCACAGATATAAACATCAAAAAGTATGTGAGTTATTGGGAATATACTACATATGCATGACTACTTTAGAGTTAATCACCACCTTCTTGGATGTGAAAATTTAAAAAAAAAAAAAAAAACCTCTAAAGTAAAAAGAAATCTTTACTTTGCAATCATCTTTTATCTTTAAGATTTCTTTAAAACCATATCTGAATTTTTAAAAAGAAACCTGAGATTTTATGCTTTACAAGTACATTGGAAGTAAACAAAACTGACTGCTATTGAAAGACTTGATATCTGGAATATTCAATAAGTGGGAAATATTTTAATTCAGTGTAATCTTCAATAATCAAGTAGTAGAATGAAAAGAAAATGAAATGGCAAGATAGTAAAGTCTTATAATTAATTTGGATTAAATAAGTGCTTAAATTTATAGAATAAGAGAAAGTATATATAACCGTCACTTAAATAAAGTAAGTTGCTTCACACTTTATTTTTCTCTTTTTGATAAGCACCAAGTTATTTGAACATAAGGCATCCTAGAGACCATTTTTCTGGTTTACACATGGCTTGAATTTGTCTACCAAAATCTCATTAGTTCAAGAACCTAGGAGCTAACATTTGCATGTAAAATATCCCCCATAGGTTCAGGTATTTGCATATTTTGTTCCCTACCTGATGGTGGTATTTGGTAAGGTTATAGAATCTTCAAGATATGAAATTTTGCTGGAGGAAGTTGGTCACTGTGTTGGGCCTTAAATTTCTGTACTGGCCTCTCATCATGTTTGCTGTTTGCTCCAGGTCTCTGGATGCAATGTGACCAGCTGGCATCCTGTTTCTGCCACCATGCCTTTGCTGCTAGGGTATGATGTACCAATATTAACTGTAAGCTGAAATAAAACCTTTCCTTTCTTAACCTATTCCTTGTCAGGGATTTGGTCTCAGCAACAAGTAAAGTAACTAACTTACTAGGTTTCTTCAAAAGTATACCACTTGGCTATTTTCTTTCTGAAAATGAGGAGGAAGTAGCAAAACACAAGGGCCAAGTCCTTTATGTGAACTAGATACTTCTAGGCAGGCAGACAAGAGTCACACATACTTTGCAAGAGTGCCTGCAGGAGGTTCCAACATGTAAAACAAGATACTGATGTTAAACTCGAGCATGAAATTTTGAATAAAATAAGAAATGTAAGTAGAAGAGCAGAATACTGGGGGTGGAATGGTCTAAATGTGATCGGGAAAAGAGGACAGAAGAGAGGAGAGAGTGGGAGGAAGGTTAATAAAAATTGTTATTAATAAGCTATATGGAAACCTATTTCTTTCTTAACTAATTAAAATGCATAAGTTAGTTTTGGCAGAATTACCCTGCAGGGGTGGATAATGATGTGCCTAAAAGTCTTCAGTTGTTACAGAAAAATTTCAATGGCAAGGGTGGGTTACCTCCCAGTACATTGTTTGTCAAGGAGTCTCTTAAAGCCCTCCCCAAATGCAGGTTATTTCCAAAGCTTTTGGTTGCCCACAGAACTAGATGGTAAGACCTTTTGTGCTGACATACTACAGGCTTGGGCTGTAGGTCACTGAGAAATCAAGCTTCCCCTCAGCTGGAAGCCTGTTACCTGTTGACTAGTGGTGGTAGTACTGGAAAGAGCTATGCAGCCTGGTAGGAAAGAACCATAAATGGTCATAACTGGCCATAGTTCTTACATAGTTCTAGCTAGGCTAGCTGGGCATGATGTGTTTTTTAGTGCAGTACATTTATTTATGCATAAAACCAGCTGCTCTCAGATTGGATCTAAGGCCAACTCCATGGCAGGGAATTTATGCCTGATACTGAAATCCTCGTCAAAAGCATGGTTGGGAATGCCATAAACCCTAGATGGAGCTATTGTTTGGCTACATGAATATATTATATTCACCAAATTTTCCTCTAAATATTATGCTTATGTCCATATGTTAGTGCTGCTCTCACATTTGTTTAGAATAGTTTCTCTTTAGATGCTGGTGACTGCTGGGGAGATTCAAAACTCATTGAAGTGCTGAGAAGTGACAATACTTCTGGCGCTGAAGTGTTCAACACTAAGTGAGACATCTCTATCACATCCTCCAGTGGCTCAGGGACTATGGCAAAAGAGGTGTCCAAAGGAAATATGAAAGCCTGATGCAGACCTAAAATGAACCCAACATGGCTCAGGAAAATTTGCGGAAGAGGGGGCGGAAAGACTGTCAGAGCCACATGTTGGGTCATTATACATAGACACTTTGCCTCCTACCTATGTATAATTGATGGCTAACCCCACAGTGCATGACCTATATTCCAAAACAAGGAGGGTCCCTGCAGAGGGGAGCAAGGAGGAGGCTAATGATGGTACCAACTTTATTGTATACACTGAGTACAAAACTATTAAAAAAAAAAAAGAAATATGAAAGCCAAAACATGTGTAGGAGTCCTTAGGATGCTGTCATTCAAATACAAAGTGATGATTGTATTAATGATCATACACTGGCTGTTTTGACTTGTATAGACCTGAATATGAAGCCCATCAATAGCTTATCATGGATGGTGGGAGTACAAAAAAAAGACATTAAAATAGGAGAATGGTAGAAACAAAGGAGGGGTTTGGTAGAGGTGGATGGGAGAGGATGACAGTGAAAAGAGGTGGGAAGGAATTCTGTAAATTGTAAACACCACAATGCAGGACCCACATACTCCAATAGGGAGGGTCTCTGTGGAAGGGGGAGGACAGAGAGGAGGCTAACAATGGTACCAACCTGACTGTATTCACTGACTACAAAAATAAAAATAAGTAAATAAATGGTTTGGCAAGTGGCTAATAATTTTTTTTTAAATTAACGAAAAGGAACTCCAAAAGTAAAATAATAATTATATTAAAACGTTCTGAACCAAAAACATTAAGTGTATTTCCATAAGGCAAATATTTGAAGTGTGCATAAGAATTTTTCAAGTCCACCTGCCTACTTTCTGAATATTCAGATTTCTATGGATTTAAAAAGGAAAAAAAAATATAGAAACTATGTTGCAATAGCAGATATACTTAACCATATCAAGAAAATCAATTTGATATGATAGCACAACAAATTAACATCATGAAAAGTCAACTATAGGGAAGATACCATAATTCATGACAACTTTAGAGTTAAATTAACCATTCTCATTCTTGAATATCTAAGAAAGAGCTGAATCTTCAATAGAAACTCTATAGACCTTTAACTTCATTTTACTCATGATACTGGTAAGAACCTAATTGATGTGCTAAGATCCATTTATTTGATTTCCTCAAGATCCATTCCTATATTAAACCATCAGACAGTAAAGCACATTTACCTCATTATCTCAGTCCTTCAAAGAATTGCTTTCACTGTGGCACAACTAAGTATAATGGTCCTCTGGTTCAATAACCATTAGTTTGCTAGTGTTTCTTTGTGGTAGATTTTTCCCCTAGATGTTTTCTGTGTAAAGATTTAGGAAAATAATTTCATCCCATTGGGAAAAAAGTCCTCATATCTACTTATTGTTAAAAAGTAAGATTATAAAATATCTTCCATTTCCATTTTTGTCCCTTTCCTTAACATCTAAAAACTTGAAACAATTTTTTTTAAAAATTTTCTATTGTTTTTCTGTTTTTGCTTACCTTAGGAAATGTAATTGCTTTAATTACAGTACCAAGAAAAAGGTCTGTTGTTATGAAACACAATGCAATACACTTAATCATCTGAGTTAATAGTTCTTCAAAACAGAATGCATATCAGCTTAAGCAAGCAATTCCCTTTACTCAGGCACAAACACTTATTACAATGTGCCATAGGTTTCTATTTTATGCATTAAGGAAAAAAAAATCTTCAAATGCAACTCTTTATCCCCACAAGAGAATTTCTAGTGCTATTCATCTACCATGTGACTAGTGAATAATGGTCCAGATAGAGTGACATCAAGATGAAATGAAAATTACACTATGTCAGATACAGAATAATTCAAGTAAAGCCCTATACTAAACATGTGGCTTGAGGCCATGTTATATAGTGATTCTCAAGTTGAGATTGAAATGAGCCAACATAATTTGAACAGATAATCCTTCCAATTATTCACACATCAGGCAATTTACAATATACTCAGCATTGTTCCTAACCACAGGATACTATGTCCATGGGATGTGTATCTTAAGTTGGAACTTCTCCACTTATAAGAACAATTTAGAAGATCCTTAATGATGCTCATTGAATTTAAACTCAAAATGAGTACTAGTGAGATCATAACTTAATTATTCTTTCTTCATGGCAATCAAAGCAAAATGAAGTTAGAAGGAAAAGGGTGAGAGGTATATAGAAGTACATTAATTCCAAATATTCTAATAGCAGCCTAGGGGCTAGGAACAGTATACTTCACCAAGAATCAATTTTCAAAATGACACAAGACTTCTAAGTAGCAAAACTGAAAGGAAAAGAACATAGAGGAATGTTTCATAATTTTCATGGAAGGGAACATATTTTTTTTTAGCAAAATTACATATAAAACCAAATTACTAACTATTTTATGAACTAAGAACACTTAAATGCCAAACTTTAAAGGAGACATGTATCTTCCCTTTCTCAGGCTCTTGCAGGGACACTACTGGCTGACCACCCAGTCATTACTCTTCTCTCTATCCTGTGGAATGCAATCTAAATTCAGTCCAGACAGCAATGCCTAGACACAAGGCTAAGGGAAGATCTATTTGTCACTCACAGCAGGTACTATCCAAGATGACATACAATGCTGCAATCTAATGGATATGCAGAGATGACATAAACCCTCTTATTTCCCTTTTCTTATATACCTCCTGCATTAAATGATTAAATGTGTATACAATGTTTGGTTTGAGATCCAGCAGTTATTTTATGACTTTTTTTTTTTTGAGATAGTATCTCATTCTAGTGTAGGCTGACATGGAGTTCACTCTGTTGTCTCATGGTGGACTTGAGCTCATGGTGATCTTCCTATATCTGCTTCCCAAGTGCTAGGATTAAAGGAGTGCACCACTACACCTAAGTTATTTTATGACATTCTAAAGAAAGCACATTCCAGAAAGAGAATGAAGTGGTATCTTTGAGTATTTTCTGGGATGACCATGAGTGTACAGAACCAGCACAGCACTTTGACTTTAGTGAAATGCCAGGGCAATACTTATGTCAGATACAGAGTATTACTTTTGTAGGATACAGTGGTTTTGTGTCCCTTATAATATTTTAAGTACAATTTAAAATGAGTATATATGATTTTAAGTATTTTGCTTCATCAGATTAGCAAGGCAATAGACGTTTAAAGTATAACTAGGAAATAAAGTAGCAGGATGAGAGCTATAGATCAAAACAAGATTAATACATATTGGATCAGGACAGTTGCCCCCAACCCCCATATAAATTGACTTAATGGATTGGCAGATACCTGAAAGATTATGAGATTTTATAACTCTTTTAGTGAATGTGCATGTAAAACTGAGTAAGCAAACACAATGTGATTATTAAGTTCAAAATTAATAGAATATGTATGAAGACACAGTAATTTTCATGAAGTATAATTAAATGGTTAATAAGAATAATAGTCAAAATCTATAACATTACAGTGGTTGTTATCACAGGGAGGAAATGTTTTCCAAGTGATAATTATACTACATACACTTACACACACACACACAGTTGGAAGTGAAATGAATTGTTGGCATCTAAAAGGTAGATACCATTGATGCTGTGAAAAATCCTGCATGAAAGAAGTATCCAGTCCAATATGTTGATGATGCTGAGATAAAAAAAATTCCCTGGGTCATGGATGTATATAATAAATTAATAAAAATGATTTACATACACTTTACAAGTTTGAGAATGGGTGGAAGCATGAGTGTCTGGTATATAGATAGATAGATAGATAGATAGATAGATAGATAGATAGATAGATAGATAGACAGACTGATAGATAGAAGAGTTAACATGCATCTCTAGGCAGACCATCAATTTCTGATGTCAAAAATTATATGATCAGACCCTGCACCAAAGTGTGCATGCTTGAAGTGAGTAGGCCAGAACTCCCTGTTCTCCAGATTCTCCCAATACCCTGGTGCCTGTAGGTTCTCCTGGGGCTGGCTCAGGCTGCCTGGACCCTGAGAGCTTGCTGCACAGACAGGGCCCTTGTTCCACCTCCCTGATTGAAGGGTCCCTCGGTCTCAAATTCCCAGATACCTTTGCTCCACAGGGTATACACATGGATTTCCTCTTCCTAGTGGGTTCTCTGGCTGCTGGGTTTGGGCTGCCTAGACATGCAAGCTTGCAGCTGAAGCAGGTCCCTTGATCTGCCTTCTGGATTGAATGGTTCCTGGGTCCTCAACACCTGGATCCCCTGCTCTGGAAGGTGTATGAACAAAGTGACTAAACAATGAGAATGCTAAAAGCAGGAAGAGAATAAGAACTCACTACATACAAAGGTAATCCCACCATAATTACCTCAGATTTCTCAATGGAAACCCTGAAAGACAGAAGGGCCTGGAATAGGTCACTTCAAACTCTAAAACTATGGCTTCCAATCCAAGCTACTCTACCCAGAAAAAGTATCCCTCATAAGAGATGGTAAAAGGAAAACGGTCCATGAAGAGTCAACTCCATGATTATATGAACACAAAGCCAAACCTATAGGAAACAACAACAAAAAGCTTAAGAGAATTCATACAGAAGAGTCAAACAACCAATCTCATGAGCCTATAAGAAGATCACAATAACTACAACTAATTGCTACTCATCAAGGGAATGATCCAACATGAGAACATCACATTCATAAATCTATATGCATGAAACACAGGTGCACCACAATTTATAAAACAAAACCTACTTGACAACAAAACAGAAATAAAGACCAACAACATCGTGGTTGGGGGTTCTATATGCTACTATCATACATATTCAGATCAACCAAGCAGAAAATCAACAGGAAAATAATAGAGCTCAACAATACTATAGACCAATGAGACCTAACAGGCATTCTATAGAATTTTCTACCCCTACTGTACAGAAAACACATTCTTCTCAGTAGCCCATGGATCACCTCCAAAATAGACCTTATGTTAGGCATAAAGTGTGCCACCATAAATTCAGGAAAATTGAAGTAACTTCCTGCATCATAACAGATAACAATGCTTTAAAGATAGAAATTAACAACAAGATACAAATCAAGAACACTGACAGCTCCTGGAGATTAAACAACACACTTTTAAACAATGAGTGGATTATGGATGAAATAAAAAAAAAGAAATGACAAAATTTCTAGAATTGAATGTTAATTAAAACAAAACTTACCAAAACTTTTGGGACACAATGAAGGCAGTTCTAAGGTAAAATTCATAACACTAAATGCCTTCATAACGAAGACAGAGAGATCCCAAACTTCCACTTAAAAGCATTTAAAAAACAAGAATATTCCAACCCTAAGAGCTCCAGACAGAAAGAAAGAATCGAGATCATAGCAGAAATTAATGAATTGGAAACTAAGAAAACAATTTTAAATATTTTTTGTACATTATTTATTTATTTATTTGAGAGCGACAGACACAGAGAGAAAGACAGATAGAGGGAGAGAGAATGGGCATGCCAGGGCTTCCAGCCACTGCAAACGAACTCCAGATGCGTGCACCCCCTTGTGCATCTGGCTAATGTGGGACCTGGGGAACCGAGCCTCAAACCGGGGTCCTAAGGCTTCACAGGCAAGTGCTTAACTGCTAAGCCATCTCTCCAGCCCAAGAAAACAATTTTAAAAAATGATAAAATTAAGAGTTGGTTCTTTGAAAAAGTAAACTATATTGATAAAACCTTGGATAATGTAATCAAGCAAGACAGAGAAAGAGAGAAAGAGAGAGAGAGGGAGAGAGAAGTCTCAAGTTAACAAAATCCTTCCAAACTCCTTTTATGAAGCTAGCATCACTCTAACACCAAAACTAGACAGAGATGCAACAAGAAAAGAAAACTGTAGGCCTATATCTCTGATGAATGTAGATGCAAAGATCCTGAACAAAATCCTTGCAAGCCAAATTCAGCAACACATCTAAAGCATTATCCACCTTCTTTAAGTAGGCTTCATCCACGGATGCAGGGATGGTTCAACATATGGAAATTGGTCTATGTAAGACACCACATAAATAAACTTAACCATAAGAACTACATGATTGTCTCAATTGATGCAATCAAGGCCTTTTACAAAATACAACAACACTTCATGAACAAAACACAATAAATGCTATATGTAAAGCATCTAAAGCCAAATAATGCTGAATGAGGAAAGACTTAAAGAGTTCCCATTGAGACCAGGAACATGGCATGGGTGCCAATTCTCACAACTGCTCTTTAGCATAGTACTAGAAGTACTAGCCCAAGTAATACGACAGGAGAAAGAAGTAAAATGGATACAAATTCAACAGGAAGATGTCAAGTTAGCCCTACTTATAGGACATATAACCATGCACATAAATGACCTGAAAGTCTCCATGTCACACATCTAGGGGTGATTAATTTTTTCAGTAAAGTAGCAGGATATAAAGCCAATGCAAAAATATCAGTAGCTTTTATATATGCAAAGGACAAGTATACAGAGAAAGAAATCAGAGAGGTTGTCCCATTTTCAATAGAAACAAAACATAAATAAAAACCTTTGAGTAACACTAACTAAGAATGCGAAAATCTTGTATAATGAAAATGCAAAAAAAAACTAAAGAAAGAAATTAAAGAGTACTTGAGATGATGAAAAGACCCCCCCCATGCACCTGGAAAACTAGAATTAATATTGTGAAAATGTCAATTCCACAAAAATTAATATACAGATTTAATTCAATACCAATAAAAATCACCAGCATCATTCTTCACAGAGATAGAAAACATGATCTCAAAATTCATATGAAATGGCATCAAGCTCACATAGTCAAACACATCCTCGGGTGGGGGGGGGACTCTGGAGGTATCACCATATCTGATCTAAATTTGTATTTCAAACCATATTAACAAAAATAGCATATTACTGGCATAAGAAGAGAAACAGACCAATGGAACATAATTAAAGACTCAGACCTTAGGCCAAATAACTACAGCTACTTGATCTTTGACAAAGGTGCCAATAATGCAGACTGGAGAAAAGATAGCATCTTTAGCAAATGGCACTGGGAAAATTGGATGACCACATCAGAAAAAAATAAAACTAGACTCACTCATATCTCGATACAAAAAATCAAGTCCAAATGGAGTAAAGACCTCCATATAAGCCCTGAAACTCTACTCTTTCTCTCTCTCTCTCTTTGATTTTTCTAGGTAGGGTCTCACTCTAGCCCAGGCTGACCCGGAATTCACTATGTAATCTCAGGATGGCCTCAAATTCATGGTGTTCCATCTACCTCTGCCTCCCAAGTGTTGGGATTAAATGCATGTGCCACCACGCCCAGCGAAACTCTTTTCTTACTAATGAACATATAGGAGATACTCTCCATGATATAGGAGTGGGGAAAGGCTTCCTGAAAAGAACCCCAGTAGCCCATGAAATTAAACAATCACTCAACCAATGGGATCTCGTGAAGCTAAAGAGCTTTTGTACAAACATACCATAAACAGACCTAATAAATTACCCACTGAACAGGAGAAACTCTTCACCAGCTCGATCACTGTCAGAAGCCTAATATCTAGAATCTACAAAGAACCCAAAAACTAAACAATTAAAAATAAAATAGCCCACGCCAAAAATGGGATAGAGACTTGAATAGGGAGTTCTCAGAGCAAGAATAACAAATAGCTTACACACACTTAAGAAAATGTTCATCATCCCTAAACATTATGGAAATGCAAATTAAAACAACCATGATATTACACGTTACTCCAGTAAGGATGGCAATCATTAAAAAAAAAAAAAATCTGACAATGTCAAATGTTGGAGAGGCTATGGGGAAAGGGTAACCCTTATCCATTGTTGGTGGGAATGTAAACTTGTACAACCACTATGGAAATTACTGAAGAGGATGACCATAGAGCTAACAACAGACCCATTTATTCCCTTGCTGGCATTTTCCCTAAATGATCCTTGCATTACTACAGAGATATTTGCTCAACCATGTTCATTATAGCTAAGAACTGAAATTCACCCAGATGCCCATCACTGAATGAACAGATAATGAATTTGTGGTACATTTGCACAATGCAATTCTACTCAGCAGTAAGAAAAAAAAATGATACAATAAAATTTGTAGAAAAATGCACATACTTGGAACAGATCATACTCAGCGACCTCACACAATCACAGGAAGAGAAACATTGCATGGTGTCACTTATTGTGGTACCTAACCTGGACCAGCTCTAGTTGCTGGCATACCTGATAGACAACTCAAGGCCCAGAGAAGAGGGGTGGAAAGGTTTGTGAGGAGGGTAAGGAAAGGGGGGAAACAAACACAAAATTAAATCCAAAATGAGCTGGTACCATAAAAACCTTGATCCTTGGGGATAGCCTAAAAGATCCCTCAAAAGGGATAAGGGGGGAGCACCTGAAAAGTAGGGCCCAGGAGAGGGTGGGATGAAGCCTAAGCTTAATGGATTTTATTTTTATGTCTCTGGCCTGTAATTCCCAGAACCAAAGACTGGTTTCTACACACATTGATTGGAGAGATCTACAAGGTCCCCAAATCAAGACATGTTTCTGTCAAAGCACTTGTTTACCCACCTGAGGCAAAAGCTAAGACCCTATTGCTGAAGACACCATAAGCTGCTAACACAGAGCATGGACAGACCCAGCTGGAATTCAGAAGACAGCCAGTCCCCAAATAGTTAGCCTGTCTAGGGCTGGAAAACACAATATGTACTACTGGGGGAAATTGGCCAACAATGGTCTGAGCAAGCAGAGGTATAAGCTACTCATAAGCAAACACCTGACACGATGTACACAGCAGTGCACTAGTGGTACACAACCTTAGTTGGTAACCAATAGCTTTCTGATTGGTATAGAAATCGGCTCAGTGTAAAGAAACCCATACCCAGAACTGGGAACCTGATCAGAATCCTATGGTGATGAAGATTATGCTCTCCAGTGTCAATCTGTCACTAGTCTTTGGCTAAAAGGAGTTACATACATCAAGTTCTCCCAAAATTAATAATGCTTATCCCATTTAAATTATGCTGACTTCACTCTCCATTGGCACATCTGTTCTTATTTTTCAGAATGTCATAAGACCTGAGGATGTAAACTACCCCTCATAATTCAGCTAAGCTACAACTGAAACCATAGAGTTGTTGGGAAGATGAGTATGAGTGCTGCTTCCATGCTGTTCCTGACAATCAGCACAGGTGTAGGAGACAGACCCTGAGGATACTCAACACCTAACAAAGCTGAGCTCCAGAGGCTTGTAATAGCTCATCACTGAAATAAACTTAAAACTCACCCACCACGTCTTAGGGAATTTTGCAGAAGAAGGCACAGAAAGATTGTAAGAGCCACAGGTTGAGACATCATGCCCAGAGGCATTTCCCCCCACACACACACAAGAAAATAACTGATTGGTGCTCCCACAGTACATAAGCTAAAACCCCATACAGAATACCTGCAGATCCACTGAGGAGTGTCCCCAATTGAATGGGGGCAGAGACAAGGGAAAAGAGGGTACCAACACACATGACATAGTCATATAAAATATGATTTCATTATTAACATTATAACATTATATTAATATTAATATATTAATATTAACATTAATAATACATAAAAATTCTATAATCAAAAAATAGGTAATTAAATATGTTACTTAGCACCATGACATCAAATGTCTATTGGAACAACTAAAAGTGTGAAATGTGAAGGCTTTGTTAAAGAGCAGAGTGGGGAAGAAAAAGTTAAAGTATGCACTTGTTTTATCCTGTAACAACTTGCTTACCATTACTTAATTGCTGTTTAGTGCTGTGGACCAAACCCAGGGCTTTGCACTTGTTTAGCAAGTGGTCTTCCACTGCACTAAATCCCTAACTCTAGTACTACTTAAATTTTAAAACCATGTGTATGAAATTTGTATCTGTAATAAACTAATAGAAACTGAAACAACTTAGGAAAATTTAACAATATGAATTATGAAGCCAAGGTTATTGCTTTAAAGCCACAAAAATGTCATCACATTATGCTTAGTTGAGAAATTTTCACATTTGAAGATTGTTATCTCTTCTTTATTCCCTGAAAATATTAAGGGCCTCTCAGTTCTATCTTAATTATTATGTACATTTTCTGCCCTTCATTCAGCCTAAAACAGCACATTTGTCAGTAAGTTATTCAATGGTTTTTCAGTGTTTATATTTTTATATAATGTACATTAATAAGTAAGTAGAAATCATTTGTGATAGAAAAGATAGGCAAGGACTGGAGAGATGGCTTAGCAGTCAAGGCACTTGCCTGTGAAACCTAAGGACCCAGGTTTGATTCCCCAGGACCCACATAAACCAGATGCATAAAATGGAACATGCATCTAAAGTTGGCAGTGGCTGGAGACCCTAGCATTCTCTCTCTCTCCCTCTCTCTCTGCCTCTTTCTTTCTCTCTCAAATAAATAAATATTAAAAAGGAAAGAGGTGAACAAAGAACAAATAAATGCATATGTATAAAAATAAAGGCGTTATCTATAATTATTTCTAACATTAAACTAATATTGAACATTGAGCATTAAAGTTACTACATACTGAAATTAAAACTGATCAATTTACACAGAGAAAAAGGAAACAAAACAAAAAGATACAGTATAGCAAGGAGTTGGGGGGAAAAGACATTTCAATATTTTGTAGTTTAAAATATATATATATATACATATATATATATACTTTCTGGAGAGCTATTTGACAGTCTCTATCAAAAGCATTAATGTGCATTTATTATAAAATTGGTAATACCATTTTGCAGAATATTCATTCATTTAATAGACATATCCTATTCTAAAGATTTTTGCATATGTTTATCTTGGGATTATCTATGGAAGTAAAACATCTTGGATATTTATGAAAGTGACAAAATTGTATATAAAATGTAGTAGGATATAATTATATACCAATAAAATCTTAGATGTGGCTTTATATAGATATGTAGTAAGTGGTGGAAAAAATAAATGAGAAATAATGAATATGTGTAAATATACATATACATGAAAATATGTCAATGTATGTAAAATCACATAAGTCTAAAAAGTTGATTATTACTTTTTGCATGCTTTCATAGGTTGTCTTTTACTTTTAACAGAAATGTATAAGTGCTAAATGTTTATATATATACATACATATATATAAATTCAGGCTGGAGGAATGACTTAGTGGTTAAAATGCTTGCTTGTAAAGCCAAAGGACACAGGTAAAATTCCCCAGGACCCACATAAAGACAGAGATGTACAAGGTGGTACATTTGCAGTGGCTGAAAGCCATAGCATGCCATTCTTTCTCTCTTTCTCTTTCAAATAAATAAAATAAAGTAACAGTCTATTTTCTCTGGAAAATCTATCATTAACATTTAAACATGTTTCAGCAGAGCCAAATTTATAAACTAAGACCAAAGATGGCTCATTCCACATTCCAGCTCTTATGTCCATGCTCTGCAGGCCTCCAGATGATTCCTCTGCTAACAAAGGGCCCGTGAAAGAACTTTGCAGAATTCATATCAATGCAGTTTTGTAACAACATCACAGAATGCAGGTAACAGGACTGATATCCTGATTCCAAGACAGTCAAAAGAACTGCATGAATAATATTCACTTATTAAAGATGCTTCTGTGAGGATATCACATCTGAAGATGCTTTTACTAGAACTTTGCTAGGCATTATCACAATGTTAATTTTTTGTCTGCATTGCCACATGTGTTGTGTGTGTGAAGTTCTGTGCATTTGATGTATGTGTGTGTGACATATGCACAAGTGTGTGCAGATGCATGCCCTAAGTGCATAGGCAGGGGCCATAGGAGAATGTCAGGGGTCCCCCCTCCATTACTTATCCACATGTTTCCTGTGACAGAGCCACTCACTGATTCTCCAGCTGTTTCCAGGATCCCCAGAGATTCGCCTTCTCTCCTTTCCTAGTTACAGGTTAAAGGTGTGAATTGCCATGCCAGCTGTTTATGAGGGTGCTGAGGAATTGAACTTGGACAATCACGGGACTCCTCAGGCCCTCATGCTTACACAGGAAGTTCTCTTCACCTATAAGCTGTCTATCCTGCCCTATAATGCACATTGTTAAAAAGTGATTTCTTTTGCTGTAATCTAGAAATTTATCATATGAAATATGTTAAGAATATATGCATATTAAACCCACATCTAAAATCTGTGGAACATTAAACAAATGTAAAAATGGATAAAACGAAGATAACATATACCTAAATATTGAAATGTTAGAGACAAAGATACTGCATTGTCCAATAAAATTTAATTTTCTTCTACTTTGATGAATTTACCTCTATAATTTTTAGGTCAAAAATAATGTATAAAGTCTGGGGAGATGGTTCAGTAGTTCAGATGTTGAGAAAGCATGAGGACTTGAACTCATGTAAATGCTAGGTGTAGCAGCATGCACTTACAGTCTCAGTGTTCATGAGGATGATGCAGCAGGACTATTGGGGAAAAGTGGCTACCTCAACTAGCTGACTAAGTGAGTTCTGGATTCAGTGAGAGACCATGTTCAATAAATAGTGTGAAGGGGGTTAGAGGGAGATAGCTGGTATCCACACACACCTGTGCATCAAGCATGTGCATGCACATATGCACACACACACAAACACACACACACACAAACACAGGTGCCTACACATGCGCAAATAATATACACACTATACACACATGTATATGCAACAAATAAAACTAAATTAAAATATAATAAAACTATACTTTAACATGCATAAGTTAGACAAAATATGAAAGATAACTCAATTTAATCAGTGAGTGCATAGCTTCACATTATCTTGCTGACTTGGCAGTGTGGGCATATTATAGAATAAAGACATAAAATTAGCACATTGTGCTAAAAATATTTGCTCTTATTGCATCAAAACCACTGATTTTTTTTTTTTTACAAATTGTATTAATTTTGTGCTCCGTGTATTCAGTCAAGTTGGTACCACCGTTATCCTCTCCTGTTCTCCCCTCTCTGCAAAGACCCTCCCCATTGTGGAATATGGGTCATGTATTGTGGAGTTAGCCATCAGAGACAGAATGTGACTCTAACATTCTTTCTGTCCCTCTTCCCCAAATTTCTGTGGGCCATGTTGGGCTCATTTTAGGTCTGCTTCAGTGTTGAGGTCTTGGGAACATATGTGTCTCTGGCTATCTGGTATGATAGGAGTTAAGGGTTCTCTGTGTCTATCTCCTTCACCCTTGTGCTGGTACCAGGTTCACCAAGAAAGCCGCACTCTTACTCATTTATTCAATTATTCTTAGTTTTAGCTGGGGCCCTTTGGAAGTGTGATGGGCTGGTTCTTTCCTTAGAAACTGCATCCATCTGAAAAAGAGAAGCAAACTCTCCAATGGAGAGTGAAATTAGTGCCAGATAATTGGAATAACCTTTGTTTTTTTTCAGAGAGAATTTAATAGGTATGGACCTTCTTGTAGCCCGCAATTGGTGGGAGCTTGGTAATGGAAAGCAGCTTCATTTTGGATATGTTTCTGACTTGATTCCCAGCTCCAGTTTTGGCATCCATTTCACCAAGCCGATCAGTTAGCCAAATCAAGAGCAGTTTGTTTCCCACCATGGCTGTGCACCACTATTGCACTTGTGTGAGCATCACATCAGGTTGTTTGCTGTTGAATTCCTTAGACCATGAGTTGCTTGGACAGATGTTGGTCATTTTCCCCCAGCTGCTCATGTAGCACCTTCTTGCACTAGACGAGCACACTGTCTGGGGAATGACTCTCTTCCAGCTTCCAGCCATGTCACTCCATGTTACTTAGGTATCAACAACATATGGTGTCTTCAGCAGTATGGTCTTACAACTAACCTTTGATGGGTCATCAAGTACTCTGTCAGAAATCTGTTTTCTTTTGGGAAACCTTGTAGGTCTCTCTAATCATGAGGTCATTGTGGATGATAGCCACATGGTGGTACTGGAAGTTACAGGTCTGGACCCAAGAAGAGAAGGAAGAAAAAGGTAAGTAATACAAAACAGATAGAGAGAAGAGAGAGAAGAGGGAGAGAGAGAGAGAGCGAGAGTGAGAGCAAGAGAAACAGAAACAGGAGATTAAGGTCAGTCTTCATCACACCCTCTCCAGGGCCTTGTGATCCCTCTAAGGGCCTGGTGAAATTTGAAGAAAAATCATTGAACCTGGAAAAGATCACTCTCAGTAAACTCACCCAATCACAGAAAGATAATTGCCGCATAGTATCACTCATCTAAGGCTCCTAACCTGAATCTGCCCTAGATGCCTTCATACATAACAGGCATCTTTTTTTAAAATATTTTTTATTCATTTTTTATTTATTTATTTGAGAGTGACAGACACAGAAAGA
The DNA here is from genome assembly GCF_020740685.1 of Jaculus jaculus. Classification (NCBI taxonomy): domain Eukaryota; kingdom Metazoa; phylum Chordata; class Mammalia; order Rodentia; family Dipodidae; genus Jaculus; species Jaculus jaculus. The sequence goes on from NC_059105.1 coordinate 126,732,236, forward strand.
AAGACAGAAAGAGAGAGAATGGGCGCACCAGGGCTTCCAGCCACTGCAAACAAACTCCAGACGCATGCGCCCCCTTGTGCATCTGACTAACGTGTGTCCTGGGGAATCAAGCCTCGAACCAGGGTCCTTAGGCTTCACAGGCAAGCGCTTAACCGCTAAGCCATCTCTCCAGCCCCATAACAGGCATCTTGAGGACCGGACAATTGGGTGCGTGGGAGGGAGGGGATGGTAAGGGTAGAGGTGGGGGACACAAAACTGGACACAAATGGCAATGGTACCATAAAATTCTACATCCTAAAAGACAGACTAAATGGTTGAACCACTGATTATTTTTATAAACCACTATGGCATTATTTTAGTTCCATTGATGAGAGTGATCTAAGATTTATAATAGAATATCATAGTATTCAAAGCATTAAGATTGTAAATATTGGAGCTGAAGAGATGGCTCTACAGTTAAGGTTCTTTCCTGAAGAACCTAACCATGTAAGTTTGATTTCACATTATCCACATGAAGTCAAATGTACAAACTGGCACATACATCTGGAATTTTTTGCAGTGGCTGGAGGCCCTGTCTCTCTTTTATCTCTATCTGCTTGCAAATAAATAAATAAAATATATTTTTAAAATTCTGAATAATTTTTCATCACAAAAGTAGATTAAGTATCAATGAATTTTAAATCAATACAGTAGTATAGTTCATTTAAGGTTATAAGCTATTCCTCAGATACAAAGTAAATGTTACAAATTTGTTGTAATTGTCAGTACTTTCATAATTTAATATATTTTATAAAGTTTTTAAGGATGAAAATAAATGCAAAGCAACTTCTGTGTTACTTTTTTCCTTTTTAATATTTCATTTTGATTTATTTTTTGAGAAGATTAAATTGCACTTGAATAATCATCATCTGAGTAGTTAACATTAATTAGCTATATACTCAGTTCATACAATCAATCATGAAAGTCACAGTCCAGGGAACTTAGTAAGGCACAGACACATGAATAACTTCCCCCATATTAGTTTATTCTTGCCTCTACAACAAAATCTAGCAAGATGGAACAGCTTAAATGACAGATTTTTTTCACCATTTTGGAAGCCAGACGTCTGAGATTAAATTTAGCTCATCTGTTTGTGATGAAGTCTGCCTTCCTGGATTAATATCTACTTAGATAATATAATATAGACCAATTGTTGAAATCCCAGCAGCCTGTACAACCTGAACTCCTAACCACTGTCACCCAGCTTAACTAAGTTCCTTCTCACCAAGTTGCATTAAATAAATTAGGAGCCGATGTGGGTATTGTAAAAGCACCATCACCAATGTGTACTGTTAATTTTTTATCCTCCTAGTCTAATTTTGCTAATAAACAGACATATTTATAATTTGAACTCAAATTCAAGCTCCAAAATTTTCCTCAGTTTTTTCTTCTTACAAACACAATTGTCAGAAAAGGCTTCAATCAAGATTAAACCCAGTGTGTATAGTATCATAAATCTCCATTGTAGCCATGATATTAAATAAATGCCATTGATTATGCCTCAAGAGAGATTTGATTTTATTTGTGACAAACTTTCCACTATAGTATCTTAAATTCATTGTAATTTTCATCATTGACAATTGGATTTATGATCACAGAACCATATGATAGCTTTTTTCTTCCAGATCTTTCCATCTTGAAAACCTCTTAAAAGCTAACACATATGTTGAGTGGAAATCACTTAGCAGATATACACAAGTTTATTTCCTATGCTGTTATTGATAAAGTCAGAATACAAATAACCATGGTTGTATAGTTAAATCAAATCGACTTCATACACTAGTAACAATATTAGTTAATTTCCTTTTCTTTCATGATTTTGACCTTCTTAATTTTGAAACACATTCTCTAATATATTGACATTAATTGTTCAGAGAGCTAACTCATGTATAACAGTTGAAATTCTACTATAATTTTGAGATCATTTTCTTATATGTTGCAAAACAAGCATGTGGTACTAGGGAATGAAAATTGCATTTCAGCCAAAGGAACCAGTGTATATATAGTATTGCTTACTAGTTAATATTTTAAAATTTAAATCATAGAAGTGTTATTAACATTCCTATTAAAGGAATATTAAAGGGTTCCATTTTCTTTTTCACCATAGTCATATATATAGTATGAACTCTGGGGTGTAAAATTATTTCTTCAATGTATCCTCAAAGCTGACTGAACCATGCTATTTATCCTCTTTAAGCATTTTAGAAAGCATACATTGAATAAGCAGGTTGAATATTTCTATAGCCACCCTAGTATAGGCTCACCTAGTCTAGATCATCATCATATCTATCTTTTAAATGTTTTATTTTATTTTATTTTTAATTTAATTTATTAGTTTTCATTTCAGTGAATACAGGCAGTTTGGTACCATTATTTAGGCTCATCTGTGATCTACCCCCTCCCATTAGACCCTCCTTGTTAATGAAAATGGGCCGTGCATTGTGGAGTTAGCCCCCAGTTATTAGTATGATAAATGTCTCTGCAAATCATGACCCAACATGTAACTCTGACATTCTTTCCGCCCCCTCTTCCGTAAGATTTCCCTGAGCCATGTTGGGTTCATTTTTATAAACTCCTCTGCCCAGAGAAGTTGCTGTGACCATGGGAAAGTATAGATCACTTGCATACAATTCCCTACAAAAATGCAGAGAACAGGTTTAAACCCTGTATAGATCAGCTATCTCTACCCTTTGACATGACATTTGTATAGCTCCTTTTCAATCTCATCCTGTCACCTACACTGAACTCTCTTTCTTTTTCTCCAAATTCTTCATTAGGACCTTGACATTTGCTGTTACTTCAGCCTGAAAGATTCCTGCTGAGGTTGTGTTCCTCTCAGTGTTCTACAGGGCTCTGCTCAGAGATTGCAGTCAGTGAAACTTCCCTGCCACTGTCATGACAAATGGCTGTGTCTGACAGTGTCACCTCTGGTTTCATTTCTCCCTAATGAGCCTATGGGGAACAAGACATGGTCTTCCTCCTGCCTCCAAGTACAGAATAGTTCCTTGCTTTGAGGCACTCTGTTTTGCTGTTTATCCAGACCCTGCCATCACCTGTGATAGAGTGTATCATTTGGAAATAATTACAATGTTATGGTGGATGTTTCCTGAACTAATGAAACTTTGAAAAAGGATAAACTAGCTACACGTCTTCACTGCAAGCAAAGACAGGTGCAGTGTTTGTACAGGTAACATGTTCCATTCCCAAGCACCAAGCTTTAGAAAAAAAATCATCTTTGACATGTAGCTCCTCATCTTTTTTTTTGTTTAATAATTTTCCTTTAAGAATACCCCTCTGTGAAAAAGTGAAATTTTTTCTTTGAGTCTCACAACTGAAATTTACTCGCTTTTAACTGAGCAAAAAAATGTGAAAATAGGACTTGGGTCAAGATAGCGTCTCGCTTACACAGTATGGCGGGCGACATTAGCTCGAGCTCGCTCAACTCTCTCTCTAACGGGGAAAGCAGCGGACTGCCAGAGACTGAATTCTATTTGGCTCTTTATTTCCAACAGACTCACGTTCAACTTTCGCTCACAAAAATAGCCGGGAATGATAAATGTCTCTGCAAATGCACGACCCATTTTCATTAACAGGGACGGTCTAATGGGAGGGGGTAGATCACAGATGAGCCTAAATGGTGGTACCAAACTGCCTGTATTTACTGAAAAGAAAACTAATAAATTAAATTAAAAAAAAATAGCAGGGAAAATTTTTATTAATCCTTTTATTTCTAAAAAAAAAAAAAAGTTAATATAAAATTATAGCAAAAAAAAACCACAAAAGGAACCTGTACTTTAGTAACACAGCTGGAACAATCCGCAGCGGTGGGAGAAGAGATTTAATTTTAGTTGATTATCTGTGGTTGTTGGTTGTTCGCTAGCCTCAGGGTGATGGAAGCTGTACACTTTTTCGAAGGGACGGAGAAGCTGCTGGAGGTTTGGTTCTCCAGGCGACGCTAACCAGGGATCTGGGGATCTTCACACCATCCCGAGGTCTGAATGGGACGTCTTTTTGAAGATGTGCAATGAGCAATCATAAGTGTGACAAAAACTGACAAGCAGGAAGCTTTTGTACTCACTGAGAGTAGCATGTTTGTCTCCAAGAGACATTTCATTTTGAAGACATGTGGTACCACCCTCTTGCTGAAGGCACTGGTTCCCCTTTTGAAGCTTACTAGGGATTACAGTGGGTTTGACTCAATTCAAAGCTTCTTTTATTCTGAACGTAAGAATTTCATGAAGCTTTCTCACCAAGGATACCCACACCAGAATTTCCAAGAAGAAATAGTTTCTGAATGTAATTTTCCCAAATGGAGCAGCATATTGTATGGGACGTATGAATTCTGACTGTTGGTACTTGTGTACTTTGGATTTCCAAGAGAGTCGGGTAATCAGTCAGCCAGATCAAATCCTGGAAATTCTGATGAGTGAGCTTGACCCAGCAGTTATGGACCAGTTCTACATGAAAGACGGTGTTACTGCAAAGGATGTTACTGGTGAGAGTGGAATTCGTGACCTGATACCAGGTTGTTGTTGATGCCACACTGTTCAATCCTTGTGGGTATTCAATGAATGGACTGAAATCAGATGGAACTTATTGGATAATTCACATCACTCCAGAACCAGAAGTTTCTCATGTCAGCTTTGAAACAAACTTAAGTCAGACCTCCTATGATGACCTGATCAGGAAAGTTGTGGACGTCTTCAAGCCAGGAAAGTTTGTGACCACCTTGTTTGTTAATCAGAGTTCTAAATGTTGCACAGTGCATTCTTCACCCCAGAAGATTGAAGGTTTTAAATGTCTTGATTGTCAGAGCGCCATATTCAATGATTACAATTTTGTTTTTACCAGTTTTGCTAAGAAGCAGCAATAGCAGAGTTGATTAAGAAAGATGAAGAAAAAGCTCAAAAAGAGAAGACACATAGAAGGTGGTGGCTGCTTTCTAGATGTTGATACTGGGGGCCATGCTGTCCATGACCACCACCTTGTAGTTGCAGAAAGCCCTAGGTGTAATGATAGTGTAATCATTTTGAAGTGTATGCATTATTATATCAAGGAGTTAGATATCTTGCATGAATGCTGTCTTCTGTGTTTAGGTATTCTGTGCCACTCTTGCTGTGAAATTGAGGTGCATGTAGGAAAAAACTGTTACTATGTGAAACTTTACAACTCATGTGGAAACAATTCAATTTGGTTTATGCACAGTATATTTCTGCAAGTATTGTCCAAAATTCCCCAAAGACAAGGCTTTCGTCCTCATTAGATGTTGGCCTCAGCTGACCATCTGGGACTGTTCTGTTAAATTGCTGCCAGAATTTTACATCCAGTTACCTCCACTTTCTAGAATATATTCTCTACTAATGTTATTTTTAAAATCACTAATCTAGACCCAACGGCAATGGTACCATAAAATTCTACTTCCTAAAAGGCAGACCAAATGGCTGAACCTTCACTACATCCTCACAGGAAACACCTGAACCACAAGACACTGGAGAGGGTAGGATCAAGACTAACCTAAATCTTCTACATCTTCCCTCCCTCCCTCTCCCCCTCCCCCTCTCCCTTTTGCCTCTCTAAGTCTTGTATATTAGTTATGTTTTTCCTCATTTTCTTAGTGGGCACTGACCTGTAACCCCCACTACCAGCATGGGGCTATCATCCACAATGAGCTTTTGATCAGAGAGACCTACAAGGTTTCCTAAAACAATGACAGGCTTTTTTCAGAGTACTTGATGACCCACTAAAGGTCAGTGCTAAGACCCTATTGCTGAAGACTCCATATGCAGCTGACACGTAAAATCGAATGGCATGGCTGGAAGCCAGGAGAGATTCAGTCCCCAGACAGTCAGCATGTCTAGTGCCAGAAGGTGCTACATAGGCGACTGGGGGAAGTGACCAAGATCTGTCCAAGCAACACATGATCTAACCTAATTAGCACAAATAACCTGTTGTGATGTCCCCACAAGTGCAATAGTGGCACACAGCCATGGTGGGAAACCAACTGCTCGTGATTTGGCTAACTGATCCCCTCAGTGGTAGGAGACCCATAGCTGGAGCTGGGAAACAAGTCAGAACCATATCCAAACATAAGCCCACTCTCCAATATCAAGCTACCATTAATCATGGGGTACAAGAGGGCCTACATCTATTAAACTCTCTATCAAAAAAGTAAGTGTTATCTCAATTTTATGGGTGCTAACTTACTCTCCGTTGGAGAATCTGCTTCTCTTTTTCAGATAGATGCAGATCCTAAGGAGAGAGCTGCCCCAACATACCTCAAAAGAGGCCTGACTGAAACTAAAGAAAATTGGCGAAACAAGCAAGGATGCTGTTTTCCTGATGAACCAGATACCAGCACAAAGGGGAAGGAGACCAACACAGAGAAAAACCAACTCCTACCAAATTAGAGAGCCAGAGCCTCATAGGCCCCCAACACCTCAGCACTGAAGCAGACCAAAAATGAACCCAACATGGCTCAGGGAAATTTTGCATAAGAGGGGGCAGAAAGAATGTCAGAGTCACATGTTGGGTCATGATATGCAGAGACATTTATCATACCAATAACTGTGGAATAACTCCACAATGAACAACCCATTTACATCAACAAGGAGGGTCCATTGGGAGGGGGTAGATCATGGATGAACCTAAACAATGGTACCAAACTGCCTGTATTTGCTGAAAAGAAAACTAATAAATTAAATTAAAAAAAAAAAAACAGTTTCTACTTCATATGAGTGTTTTTTGCAATGGCAATTAAAGTTTTTCTTCCACAAGTTAAGTCCTTGAGAAAATGATTCCAATTCATTTGTGTAGAAATATTTGAATGATTGTTCCTACATTTGAAATCCTTTTCTTTCTCCCCTCACCATGGTGTCTTGCCTCCCACTCCACCCCCCCAATTAAAGCAATACACTGTGCCACTGTGGGTTTGTATACTAATCTTACACCCCAGATGGAGGAGTGGGGCAAATGGTCCCTGGGCTTAATTTTCCTTTAAGGCCATGGTAACTTGGCCTTTTGAGCTCTTCTGAAATACGACAATAATGTCTCAAAAATGAAATTAAAGGTCTCCTGGATGATTAGTGGGAGGACCTGTAGACAGTTGGTAGATCAAGATACAGCCAAGCCCTGAGGAAACCATCTGTTATGGGATGCTCTTTAGTAGTTAGCTTCTAATGTAGTGTACTGCCTTTACTAACTTGTTAAGTGATCTGAACAGAGTTTTACCAAGGAGTCTTAAGCAGGGAGATTTAGCGAAGTGGTGTCCTGGATTTAGATCATTAAGCTTCGCTTACTTCCAGCAGCAATTATCACTAGTTTCCACTAACGGTGTCCTATAAACTTGGGTTTAAAGCTGAATCTATGATTTTTCCATCGTGACTTCAAGTTGTATGATTTGTGATGCATGTGGACTGTCTGGCTTTACCTGTTCCTTTTGGTCTTTGTTCACATGATCAAATGAATGACTGCCCAGAATGAGAACTATTGCCCTGAGAGCCATACAGCAGAGTACATGAATGAATAATAGTCTTCTGAAAATACTCAATGGGAGCAGACTAGAAATGCCAGCTTTCTAGAGTTACCATCTTTTAACTAATTTGCAAATATTGTGGGATTTAAACAACTGAGATCAGAGCAAAATTGATTAAATTTTGTATCTGTTGTCCTCACAATTTTTTCCTGACAATTTCTGGATTGATGCAGTGATGTTTTTTTCCTTCCTTATTTATAAGTGAAACATCTTTTTTTAGTGTTTCTACACATAGAACCTACTTGGTTTGAAATCAAGTGGTTGGAAGAGTTCTGACTTTAGTGTTACGCATGCTGTTGATGGACTGTTTCACTGAGGAGCTCTCTGTCAGCTTTATCAGTTTGCCTCTGTGGTGAGCCCAGTGCTTAACCTTTTCACTTGCCCTGCTGCAAGGAACAATGCTTAAGATGGATTTTGTTCTTGAACAGTGTCCCAGTAGATTTGATGACATTTGTTGGCCTGAGGTTTGATTTCTTTTTCTCCCCTCCCCCCAATAGAATTAAGAATTCTGATGTTGAAAACTCACACAAATTTATGTGGAACAAAGCCTAAAAAATGAGAAATGTAGATCAAATAGAAATCTAAATGTGATAGAGGAGGGAAAATTTTGGTGCCATAATTTCTTTCTTAATTGGTGTTGGACTTTAATCAGTTGAAATGTATTTCTGTACCACAATGTAAGCTTCAATAAACGTTTCCTTAATTATCTAGTATCATTCAAAAAAAAAAAAAAAAAAAAGATGGCATCAGCCTAAACTTGCCTCACCTCACAGGGAGGAAAAGTCAAGGCCCTTGAGATTCAGGGTTTTTTTTGGTGTGGGTTGGGTTCCTGATTCTAGTAGCCTTACAGGGGGAGGGTGCAGGGGGAGCAAAATAGGGAATTCACTGATTCCCATACTCTCGATATCCCACCAGCCCCTCAGTTCCCTTAAGCAGCTGTCCTAGCAGTGGTCCCAGTAGGACATCCCTCCTTCACTAACTGCAGACCAAGTGGACAAACGCTAGCAGGCTAGATCCTCCGCCCTAGGCTTTCCCACCATCAGACTCCATGGGTGCACACACCATCCCAGTCGCCCTTCCCACGCAGCCTTGCTTTCCAAAATGTGCTGACCTCTGCATGCATGATTGCCATCCCAGTCACCATTCCTGCCCAGCCTTGCTGGCCCCTAGTGTGTGATAGCTATCCTAGTCACTGTTCTCATGGAGCACATCTGTGCACTATTGCCATCCCAGTCGCCAAGGCAGCCCTAGCATGATAGCTGTCCCAGTCACCATTCCCATCCAGCCTTGCTGGCCCTGGTGCAGGTGATCTCCATCCCAGTCATCTTTCAAGCCAAGCCTTTCTGAGCACCACACATTGCCCTCCCCCTTGCTCCTGACTCCCACCCCCAAACAGGGACCCAGGCTAGTGTCTCCACCCTAGCCTTTCTGAACTCCATGGGTGATTGCCATCCCACTCACCACTGTTCCCCCCACCCCTGGCCAGCAGGTTAGCATCTCATACCCTAGGTTTTCTGAACTATTGTGATGGGGAGACCACATTGAAAAAGGAAGAGTGCAAAAATTCAGATGTAATTAAATCCAGCTAGATTGCCCAGTCCTGTAGTGGAGGTCTCTAATAAAAACATAGAAAAGACAATAGGATCAGAACTCCAAAATGAAGATACAAACTAAGCAACCCTGGCCAATCAAATAGAATTTACAGAAACTCAACAAAGGACCAATAATTGTAGAAATGGTGTGCTCACTAGAGTAGACCTAATAGAAAAGAACCAGGAATGGTTCCTAAGACAGTTAAATGATCTGAAGTAGAGCAAAGAAAGAAAAAAAATAGGACCTCAATAACCAGCTGGCTAAACTCAATGAACACATAAATAAATGCAAGGATGAATTCCAAGAAGCATTAAGAAAACCAGAAAATGATGTGAAAAGGGAACTGGACAGAAGAATGGAAAGAATACATAAAATAGCAGCAGAAAATAGGAATAAAACTGAATGAGCCTTCAACTCTACAGAAGCCACCAAGAAAAGAGTAGGCATGTGGAGGACAGAAACACCGAACTGGAAGACAAAACAAGAAATAGTTCATGAGTCCAAAAGTTTCAATAAGTTCAATTTTTTGTGAACATGACATGAAGGAACTGTGGGACACCCTTGAATATCTCAACATTTGGATCAGGGCAATAACAAAAGGGGAAGAAATTCAGACCAAATGCATACAGAACTTATTCCACAAAATTATTGAAGAAAACTTTCCCACTCTCTCAAAAGAAAGTCCCATCAATGTACAAGAAGCTAACAGAACTCCAAACAGACTGGACCAAAGGAGAAATTCTCCAACACATATTATCATTAAGACTCTAAACATCATTAACAAAGAGAAAGTATTAAAAGCAGCCAGGAACAAAAACACATTACATATAGATAATCCCATCATAATTACTTCAGACTTCTCAATGGAAACCCTGAAAAATCCAGAAGGGCCTGGAATGAAAAGCCTAAGAACCTGTAGCTTCCAACCCAAACTTCTCTACCCTGCAAAAGTATCCCTCATAAGAGATGGGGAAAGAAAAAGCTTTCATGATAAAAGTCAGCTTTACCACTATCTGAACACAAAGCCAAACCTGCAAACAGTACTGCAGAGAATTCTCCACACAAAAGAGTCAAGTAACCAACCTCAAATGCCTACAAGAAGGAGATCACAATAACTAAACTCACAGAAGGCACAAGAAAAAAAATAAACAAACTACAAACTCCAAGAAAACGCCAAACCACATAAACCACCAAAATGTGGCAGGGATTATTAAAACCTTACAGTTATTACCCTAAATATTCATGGCCTTAATTAACCTATCAAGGGACATAGTTAACAGGGTGGATCAGAAAATTAGACCTTTCAATCTGCAGTCTTCAAGAAACACACCTCACCAATAAAGGCAGACACCTCCTCAGGTGAAAGGGTGGAAACTGATATTCCAAGCACGTGGAAATAAGAAACAAGAAGGCATAGTTATTATAATATCAGATAAAATAGACTTCAAACCAAAAGCAACCAAAAATGACAAAGAAGGCCACAGGTTACTTATCAAGGGAACATTCCAACAAAAGGATATCACAATCATCAATCTTTATGCACCAAACACAGTGCGCCACAATTCATAAAACAAAACCTACTTGACAACAAAACAGAAATAACCACCAACACCATCATAGGTGGGGACTCCACTATCAGAAGTAGATAGATCATTCAAACAGAAAATTAACAGGGAAGTCAGAGAGCTCAACAACACCATAGATCAATTAGACCTAACAGACATCTTAAAGAACATTCCACCCCAAATCCACAGACTACACATTCTTCTCATCACCCATGAACCTTCTCTAAAATAGATCATATGCTGGGTCACAAAGCCTGCCTCGATATATATAGGAAGATCAACATAATTTCCAGCATGATATCAGATAACAATCCTGTACTGCTAGAAATTAACAACAAAAGTTGTTCCATGAATCCCATTGGCTCCTGGAAACTGAACACCACAATTTTAAACAATAAATGGGATAAAATAAATAATTAAATTGAAAAATTTCTAGAAATGAATGACAATGAGAACACAACATACAAAAACTTATGGGACACAATGAAGGTGGTCTTCAGGGGCAAATTCATAACTCTAAATGCCTTCATAGCAAAGGCAGAGAGATCCCAAATCAATAACATAACCTCCCACCTAAAGGCATTGGAAAAACAAGAAGAATACAACCCAAAAAGCTTCAGATGGAAGGAAATAATTAAGGTCAGAGAAGAAATCAATGAATTGGAAACTAAGAAAACAATTAAGAAAATTGATTAAACAAAGAGCTGGTTCATTGAAAAAATAAACATGATTGATAAACCCCTGTCCAATTTGCTCACATGAAAAGTAGAAGCTTCTAATTAACAAAATTAGAAATAAAAAAAGGAGAGATCACAACAGGCATAAGGGAAACTGGAAGAACCATCAAGACTTATTTTAAAACCTCTACTCCACAAAACAGGATACTGTAGAGGAAATGGATGAATTCCTGGAAACATACTATCTACCAAAGCTAAACTCAAACCAAATTAATTTCCTAAACAAACCTATCAAACCCATTGAGATTAAAAAGGTAACCAAAAACATCACCAAAATGAGGAGTCCAGGATAAGATGGCTTCTCAGCTGAATTCTATGAAACCTTCATGGAAGAACTGAAATCATTTTTTTTTTGTTTCAAATCATGCTATACAATCAGAGAAAAGTGAAAGCCCCCCAACTCCTTTTATGAAGCTAGTATCAACCTAATACCAAAACCAGGCAGAAATGCCACAAGAAAAGAACTACAGGCCTATGAACTTAGATGCAAAGATCTTGAACAAAATCCTCACAAACCAAATTCAACAGCACATCAAAAGCATTATCCACCTGGATCAAAGAGGCTTCATCACAGGAATGTACAGGTGGCTTAATATATTGAAATTTGTCAGTGTAATACATCACATAAATAAGCTTAAATACAAAAACCACATGATCATTTCTTTAGATGCAGAAAAGTCCTTTGACAAAATACAGAATCACTTCAGGATCAAAACTTTGGAGAGCATAGGCATGGCCGATCTATATCTCAACATAATAAAGTCTATATATAAAACTCCTAAAGCCCAAATAATACTTAATGGGGAGAGAAGAAAGGAATTCTGATTGAGGTGAGGAACAAAACAGGGGTGTCCACTCTCACCTCAGCTCTTCAACATAGTACTGAAAGTACTAACTCAAGTAATAAGACAGGAGAAAGAAATAAAAGGGATACAAACAGGAAAGGAATAAATTAAGTTAGCCCTACTTGATATTTGACAAAGGCATTAACAATGTAGACTGAAAAAGAAGACAGCAACTTCAACAAATGGTGCTGCACAAACTGGATAACCATATGCAGGAAACTGAAACTTGATCCACACATCTCACCATGCACAAAAATTAAGCCCAAATGGATCAAAGACCTCAATACAAGCCTGGAACCTCTGCTACTACTAGAAGAAAAAATAGGAGGAACTTTCTATGATATAGGAGTGGGAAAAGACTTCCTGAACAAATCCCCAGTAGCTCAGGAAATTAAATAATCACTGAACCATTGGGATCTCAAGAAGCTGAAAAGCTTTTCCACAAACATGCAATAAGCAGAGCTAATAGATTACCCACACAATGGGAGAAAAATTTTCTGAATATAAATAGGACAGAGGCCTAATTTCTAGACTTTAGAAAGAACTCATAAACCTAAACAATAAAAAGTCAAACAAACCACTCACAAGATGGGGCAGAGAACTCCACAGGGAGTTCTCAGAGGAATAAATACAAATGGCAAACATACACTTAAGAAAATGCTCAAAAACCCTAATCACCAGGGAAAGGCAAATTAAAACAACTATGAAATTCTACATTACCCCAGTAAGGATAGAAATCATTAAAAAAATCTAATGACAACAAATGCTCATGAGGTTGGGGAGAAACAGGAATCTTTATTCACTGTTAGTGGGAATGTAAGATGGTACAACCACTATGGAAAGCAATATGGAGACTCCAAAAATTGATGACCATAGAGGTACCAACAGACCCAGTTATTCCCTTACTTGGCATTTACCCTAAAAGCTCCAGACCTCAGCTCAGAGATTATTTGCTCAACCATGTTTATAGCTGTTCAATTCATAATAGCTAAGAGCTGGAATCAACCCAGATGTTCATCATTAGACAAATGGATAACTAAGATGTGGTATATCTACAGGGTGGAATTCTATGCAGCAGTCAAGAAAAATGACACAATGAAATTTGAAGAAAAATGGTCAAAACTGGAACAGATCGTTCTCAGCAAATTCACCCAAGCACAGGAAGGTAATCTTCACATGGTCTCACTCATCTTTTTTCTCCTAACCTGAATCTGCCCATGATGGTGATATACCTAATCTCTAGGCCTGGACGATAGGGATGGTGGGATGGGACTGGAAGGTGGGGGGGGGGGCAAAAAACTGGACCCAAATGGAAATGGTACATTAAAATCCTACATCCTGAAAGACAGACTAAAAAGTTGAACTTTCATCAGGTGCTTAGAAATTCACAAGGGATTCACAGGGGAATGGAGAGGGTATAATAAAGACTATTCTCAGTCTTCTCCTACTTCTCTCTTTCTTCTCTCTTTCTCTTTTATATTACCTATATTTTTCTTTCATCTTTTCCCTTGGCACTGACTCAAGGTATCTTTTTAAAATCCATATTAAGAATAAACTTGGATTTAAACTTATTTAAAAATAAAAACATGTAATCTATGTGAAAAGAAAGTCATCCTTACTCATTATACAGTAGGCTTTGTAAAATAATGTACCACTGAAAGGTATGAGAAATATTTTTCTCTTTATCAGAAACTGCCTCCTTATCCTCTCAGGAATTTCATTTATTGAGCTCAGTATAAACAAGCAAAATGCCATGATAAGCAGAGTACCATTTGTTAAGTTTAATAACCATAAAATGTGTGACATGTTAGGGAAGACAGAGTGACTGAACCTGTAGACATTATGAATGGGGGAGGGATAAGACAGAAAAACAACAAAGCTGTGTGAGATGGGTTTGGGAAAGGGAGTGAGCATTTTCCAGGAAGAAAACAGAGAAAATATGACATTTTATAACATAATGTCCAATTCTTGCATCATAGGTAATGTTACATACTTCTGTCAGTAAGTGCAGATGTCTAGTTGACAGTTTTTCAGTGCCACTGTGTAATGTATTGCTCACTCTCTATATCTATTACTTTATTGGGCTCACCTTTATTAACTAAAGTAAATTTATAAAAAGAAACTCATTCTGTGTCATAAGAAATGATGAGCTGAATTCATTCCAATGCAGTTAGTATTTTGATTAGAATTATTCCACATTGATGTACTAGCAGAGTTAGGTGGGTTGGATTCTGAATCTTCTTAGGACCTCAAAACACTTCAAGGATTATCTATTTTTGGAAGTAAATACTTAGGCTAAGTTCCCTTTATAAAATTGTCTCCTAGATCTCATACCAGGTATTTATATAAGGATATTTTATATCTATTGGTGAGAATGATATTTCAAGAATAAAATTTGGCTACTAAGGGCTCTTATTGAATTCTCATTAATCTTCCTTGTCATGCTTTACCAGTACTGTGCACATAGCACAAATACTCTTATAGAAGCGAGAGATATGGTTGATCTTGCCAATCTCATGCCTATATGTCTACTCAAAAGAGAGGCTCCAAGAGAAACTAGATCTGCTAACTTGATATGTTTGGGCTGCTAGACTCCAGATGTGTGAACAATTAAACGTGCATTGGTTAAACAAATAAAGAAATGAATGATCAGTCCCGTGTTCCTTATGATTCTTCAGACAGTGTTGATAGCATGTATCTGCCAGGGAACATGATCATTGATCATAATAAATCACCAAAGATGGTAATATAAAATTATTTATGATTCCATTATTATACATTCCTGATCATCAGGGTTTACCATTATGCTACTTCACTCTTCCTGATAGTGATAACTATACTTTTTCTTTATTTCCTACAAGGCTAGCTGGGAGCATATGATTATTCTCAAAACAAGCTTTTGACTTGGGTTATGCATTTTAATGAAGAATGTCACTTTTAGCTTTTTAATTGAATTTAATTGGAAACTTTAAACATTACAATTAAGTTGATAATTAATACGGTTGGGTTTAATTTTACATATCGGAATTACTCTTCTTTTTATTTTGCTTCTTAATTGTCCCTTTTTGTTTATTTTTGCTTTGGGGGGGATTGAATACTTTTTCTTATAACTCTACTTATATCTTTTGGGAACATATTAATTAAAACTTTGGTTATTTTGTGATTTCTTTCTTATTTCTTATTTGTTGAGAGTCCCTTCATGTTGACTCATGTGCCTTTTTCATATGTCTAAATTGTTTTCTGAACATTTCCTCACTTACTAGCATAACAACACATCCTGATTTAATTGTACAGCTTCATCTCTTCAATTACAGAATTGTTTCCCCACCCCCCAAGGAGCTTCTGTTTCTTTCTGTGAAGAGTATTTGAAACTCAATATGTCATTGAAAAATGTACACTTTCATAAAGGGATGTCATTGTTCCTAGACTTCTCAGAGGATGAGTGTGGAAGTATATGTCGATTGCATGCACCACAAACTCATATGGATTTTCCATATTATTATCTTTAAAAGAATTTATTTGTTTATTTGAGAGAAAGACAGAGAAATAGGCAGGTAGACAGACAGAGAGAAAGGGGGGGGGGGAGCAAATGGGCCTTCCAGAGCTTCTAGACACTGCAAAAAATGCCATACATAGGCAACACCTTCTGCATCTGGCTTACATAGTTACCAGGGAAACTAACCTGAGTCCTTAGGCTTTTCAGGCAACTCCCTTAACCAGTAAGGCATCTCTATAGTCCTTAAGTTTTTTTAATTAAGAATATATTTTGTATGGATATATCATGTATTGGTACCATCCTCTTCCCTCTTCCCTGTCTCCATTACACAGAGGGACCTCCTCAGTGAGGTTGTTGGTATTCCCCATGGGGTTGTGGGTTATGCTTTCAGGTAGCAGCAGTCAGTTATTGGGGTAGGGGCAGTGCCTCTGGTTATGGCATCCCAACCTGTGGATCTTACAATCTTTCTGTCCCCTGTTCTGCAAAATTCCCTGAGCCTTGGTGGGTGTATTTTCAGTTTACTTCTATGATTAGATCTTAGGAGTTTCTGGATTTCTCCCTTGGTATGAGCTGAGTATCCTCAGCTTCTGTCTCCTTTACCCAGTTGTTGCTTTTCAGGCCCACCAAGTAAGTAGCACTCCTGCTTATTGCCCCACTTTCTCTGTAGTTCCACCTTGACTTTACTGAGATACAAAGGGTGGTTTATCTCCTTGGGTCTTGCTGCTTTCTGAAAAAGAATAACAGATTCTCCAGTGGATAATAAAGTCAGCATAAGTTAACTTGGATAAGCGTTATTCATTTGTGTAGAAATGGATGAATATAGCTCCTCTTTTAGCCAAAGAATATTGGGAGCTTGACATTGGAGAGTATAATTTTTGACACCATAGGATATCCAGATATGGATTTCTGTCCACTGAGTAGATCTGTTAGCCAGCCACACAGCCATTGGTTACCCACCAAGGCTGTGTGCCACCATGGATGGTGTGTACTGCTTGTCAGACTGGTTGTTTCTGTGTAGTTTAGACACCTGCTTGCTCAAACCTTGTTGGCTACTTCACCCAGTAGCTCATTTAGCACTTTTGAGTGCTAGATGGGATAACTGTTTGGGGACTGCCACTCGTCCAAACTTTCAGTTTTCTGTAACAGCAGCATATGATGTATTCAGTGATAGGGTCCTACCTTTTACCTCAGGCAGTTAATAGAGTGATTGGACAGAGGCTTATCTTGTTTTGGAGACTTCATAAGTATCTGTGATCAATAGCTCAAGGTTGTTAGAACCCATTTGAGGTACTGTGAGTTACAGGTCAGAACCAAAGATTTTTAAGGTAAGGCTTCATCCAACCTTCTCCAGGGTACTTTTCAGGTGATCCTCCTATTCTCCTGTTGACAGTTATATCTTTTAGTCTAGCTTCAAGGAGAAGGTTTCTGTGGTACCAGTTCATTTGGGTTTAGTTTTGTGTTTACTTCCCTCCACTCTCCAACATCCCTCCCCACCAAACCCTTCCATCCCTATTGTCTGGGCCTCATGTTACCTAACTGGTATGCCAGCAACTCAAGCTAATCCAGGTTAGGAATCACAGATAAGTGAGAACATGTTATTTGTCTTTTTGTGATTGTGTGTGTTTGCTGAGTATTGTCTCTTCCAATTCTATCTGTTTTCCTACATATTTTGTTTTATCACTTTTTCTTACTGCTGAGTAGAATTCCATTGTGTATATATACCACAACTTTGTTATCTATTCATCCAATGATGGGCACTCAGATTGATTCCTGTTCTTAGCTATTATGAATTGAGCAGTTATAAACATGGTTGAGCAAATATCTCTAATAAAACATGGAGCATTTAGGGAAAATTCCCAGGAAGAGAATAACTGAGTGTATTGGCAGTTCTATATTCATCTTTTTTCAAGAATCTCCATGTTGATTTTCATAGTGGTTGCACAAGTCCCACCAAAAGTAAATGAGGATTCCTCTTTCCCCACATTCTTGCCAACATTTGTTGCTGAATAATATTTTATTGACTGCCATCATTACTGGAGTAAGTTGGAATCTGATAGTTGCTTTAATTTGCATTTTCCTGATGGTTACATGAACAGTTTCTTAAGTGTGTGTTAGCCATTTCTATTTATTTCTCTGATAACTCTCTATTAAGTTCTCCACACTCTTTTTTTTTCCCCCAGTGGGTTGTTTATTTTGTTATTGTTGTGGTTGTTCTTTAGTTCTTGAGTTCTTTGTAGATTTAGATATTAGTCATTTCTATTGGTATAGTTGACAAAAAATTTCTCCCATTCTGTGGGTAATCTATTGGTGCTGATTTTGCTGTTTGTATATGCAAAACTTTTTGGCTTCATGAGATCCCATTGGTTGAGAGATTGTTTAATTTCCTGGGCTACTGGGGTATTGTTCATGTAGTCCTTCTGCACTACCTATATTGTGGAGAGTTACTCCTATTTTTCAGGTTTCATGTATTATATTGAGGTCTTTAATATATTTGGAGTTGATTTTTATGTATGATGAGATGAGTGGGTTTAGTTTCATTTTTATACTAGTGATTATTCAATTTGTTCATCACCATTCGTTGAAGATGTTGCATTTTTTTTCTAGTTTACATTATTGGCATCTTTGCCAGAGCTCAAGTAGCTTTATGTACTTCACCTAAGGTTCAAATCTTCAACTCTCTTCCATTGGTCCATATTTCTGTTTTCATGCCAGTACTATATTGTTTCTGTTACTATGGTTTTGTAATATAGCTTTAGAATGGGTATGGTGATACCTATGGAGGTGTTTCTTTTGCTGCAATATGTTTGGATATATAAGGTCTGTTTCCATTCCATATGAATTTTAAAATTATTCTGTCTATTTCTGTGAAGAATGATGCTGTATATTTACTCTAGTACATTAAATCTGTATTTGTGGTGGAAATTCCATTTTCACTATATTAATTCTACCTATCTAGGAGCATGGGCAGACTTTCCATATTCTAAGTCCTCTTCAATTTCTTATTTGAGTGCTTTTAAGTTTTTATTGTAGAGGTCATTCATATCTTTGTTTAGTGTTATTCTAAAGTATTTGATTTGTGTATGTGGTTATTGTAAATGGAAGAGCCTCGCTGATTTCATTCTCTGTATATTTGTCCTCTGGCTATATAAACGCTACTGATTTGTGTATGAATTTTGAATCCTACCACTTGATGAAGGAAATAATCATTTTTAGAAGTTTTGAGATGGACAACTTCGGGTCACTTGTGGGGAGCCCCTCAGGCCAAGCCCTAAAGATGGCGCCTGATGGAAAGTTCTATGCTTGGGACAATCAAGTCCATATTTGGAGGAGCTTGCCCTCACCACTGCTCCTTGGCTTCTGATGCTTCCATATTTGGAGGAGCTCGCACTCACCGCTGCTCATTGGCTTCTGATGCTTGCCTGGAGACGTTGTTAACTGGAGAGGTTGCGTTGCCTGGGGTGACTGGGCAGAGTGAGTGTGTTTATAAGGAAGCCCCGCCCGAGGCTCGGGAGAGATGAAGCTTGAAGTTGCCTGAATAAACTGCTGTAAGAAGAACTGGTGGTTGTGTCTTCCTTGCTTGTCGAGGCGGACATGACAAGTGGTGGCCTGTATGGAGAACCCGACTCCCCCACCGAAGAGTTCAGAACTTACAACAGTCAGGGGTGCGCGCAGGGTAAGTCCCCGGTAAGTTGGGCTTACAACCCCAGGGTTTGGGGAAGGTCCTCAGGAAAATTAGAGGCTATTTCAGACACCAGGAAGCAGGCGCTAGAAACAACCCCAGGGGTTGGGGAAGGTCTTCAGGAAAATTAGAGGCTATTTAGGGTTGTAATTGAGTAATGTGATAAGGAATGTGATACAACAGCCCCCTGGTTTGCCGTGTCAGGAAACTAGACAGTGACCAGTTGGGAAAAACTAGGAAGAGATTTAGATTTTGCTAGAGAACATGGAACATTAAAACCAGGAGTAAGAGCAGTCTGGAAAATGGTTAGGAGCTGTCTTGAGGATGATAGGTGCTATGGCGCTTTAGAGGCAGGAAGACAAGCCTTAGATCAGTTAAGAGAGGAAAGATCTTTACAGTCCGAGAGAAGCGTCTCTTCCTCTGGTAGTTCCAGTGAAGATTCAGAAGAGGAAGCAGAGGGACTCATGCAACAGCTCGAAAGGACTAGCCTTTACCCCTCCTTGGCTCCATTCCTAGAAAATTGGAAGCCTAATAAAGAGGAAGTAAAACCCCGGAAACTCCCACCAAATACTAAGTTAGGGTATAACAGCTATAGAAAGGGACAAGACATTGAAAGTATGTCTGCGGCAACCCCTGCTTATGGGGTGGAGCGTTCGAGCTCTTTCACTCAGCAAATTTCATTTTGCCCAGACGTTTGGCACGAGGTTAGGTCTTCACAAATTGGGTTCCCAGTGTTCCAAGACCAGGCAGGTAACAGATTCCATGAGCCGCTAGATTTTAAAGTCATTAAGTCTTTGGCAGAATCAGTGAAAACATATGGCATAACAGCTGCCTTTACTGTGGCTCAGGTTGAAGCTTTGCAGAGACATTGCATGATGCCTAATGACTGGTCTAGGCTGGCCAAAGCTTGTCTTTCTCCCGGACAATATCTAGACTGGAGCACATTCATGTTTGAGTTTGCAAATGCACAAGCAGCCGCCAATCAGGCTGCAGGGCATGCCCCTTGGGACAGGGATATGTTAATGGGGCAAGGCAGATTCGCCAATGCACAAACAGGATATCCGGAGGAGGTTTATGGACAGATAAATGGCATGGCTATTAAGGCATGGAAGGCTTTGCCCAACAGGGGAGAAGTATCGGGTAATCTTAACAAGATTGTGCAAGGATCAACCAAACCTTTCTCAGACTTTGTCGCGAGGATGGTTGAAGCTGCAGGGAGGATCTTTGGTGACCCTGATAGTGCAATGCCTCTTATCCAGCAATTAGTTTTTGAACAGTGCACCAAGGAATGTAGAACCGCCATCACCCCCTATAAACACAAAGGTATAGAAGCATGGATGAAGGTCTGCAGGGAACTGGGTGGGCCCCTTACTAATGCAGAACTTGCCGCCGCAGTAATGCAATTGCAAAAAAGAAAGAAGACAATTCCTCCTGGGGCCTGTTTTAGATGTGGGAAGCATGGACATTTAAAGAAAGATTGCACAACAAGAGGGGCTGAATCAGGAGGGGGTAGAACAAGACAGCCAGGACTATGTCCTAGATGTAGAAAAGGTAATCATTGGGCTAATGAATATAGATTGGTTAAAGATATTAATGGCCAGCCCCTCGTTTCTGGCTTTGGTGGAGCACGGCCAAAAAACGGGCAATGGGGCCCTCGTCCTCAGGGCCCACAAATATATGGGGCAATGGACAATTCACAGCAGAAAGAGGAGACCTGGCCAACACTGAGACACCCTCAGAACTGAGGAAAGCCACTGAGGGCTCCGCAGGATTGGACCTCCGCTCCACCACCAGACTCATATTGACCCCTCAAATGAGAACACAATTAATTGAAACTGACTTTTCTGGCCCTTTACAAGAAAATACAGTGGGATTATTGATAGGGAGATCTTCATCGGCCTTACGAGGGCTGATAGTCCACCCGGGTATTATAGACCCTGACCATCAAGGGGTAGTTAAAATAATGGTTTCCTCCCCCAGGGGAATAACGTCCATATTACCCGGAGACCGTGTGGCTCAATTAGTTCTTTTGCCCAGTGTACATGACCAATTTCCTGCTAGAAATAAACAACGGGGGAAACAGGGGTTTGGATCTTCTGGCACAGAGTTAACTTTCCTGTCTTTACAACTAGATCAGCGCCCAGTGCTGGAACTTAAGGTAGATGAAAAAAGGATATTAGGATTGTTAGATACAGGGGCTGATCGTAGCATTATTGCAAAAAAGGACTGGCCATCAGGATGGCCAGTACAGTCTTCTAATCAGGTGTTATGAGGACTAGGCTTTGCAAAAACTCCTGATATCAGTTCTAGAACATTGAAATGGACTGATGTGGAGGGACATTCAGGTGAAATACAGCCTTATGTACTAGACTTACCCATTTCTCTTTGGGGCAGGTACTTATTACAAAATTTAGGGATGAGACTTACAAATGAGTATTCTGCTGCTTCTCAACAAATGATACAAAATATGGGATATCATCCATCTTTTGGAATAGGTAAATATTTGCAGGGTTGGTGATCCCCTGTCCAACCAAGTGAAAGAAAGGGTAGAGCTGGAGTGGGTTTTTCCTAGGGGCCACTGAGGAGGGAATTCCCATTACTTGGAAAAATGAAGATCCGGTGTGGGTTCCTCAGTGGCCCTTATCCTCGGAAAAATTGATGGCAGCCCATGAACTTGTCCAAGAGCAACTATCTCTTGGACATATCCGACCTTCTGTTTCCCCCTGGAATACCCCAATATTTGTAATCAAAAAGAAATCTGGAAAGTGGAGGCTTTTACATGATCTAAGAGCTATCAATCAACAGATGCAAATTATGGGACCTATCCAAAGGGGCCTTCCCCTATTAACCACCTTGCCTCAAGGATGGTCATTGATAGTGATAGATATCAAAGACTGTTTCTTTTCTATCCCATTGAATGAGAAAGATGCTGAATGTTTTGCTTTCACCGTACCTTCCTGTAATCATGAACAACCTGACCAAAGATTCGAATGGATAGTTTTGCCCCAAGGGATGGCTAATAGCCCGACTATGTGTCAACTTTATGTAGGAAGGGCTTTGGCTCCTATAAGAGAAAAATTTAAAGGCTTAAAATGCATCCATTACATGGATGACATATTACTTGCTGCCAAAGAAGAACTTTATTTAAAAGAAGCCTATAGTAATCTAGTAAATGAATTAAAAGGTTGGGGTCTTTATATAGCCCCCGAAAAGGTACAACATGAATCAATCGTTTCTTACTTAGGGGCAAAGGTTTCACCTAACATGGTTTGGCCACAGAAAGTTAGTTTACGGTTAGATAATTTACATACCCTCAATGATTTTCAGAAACTGTTGGGAGATATAAATTGGATTCATCCATATTTAAAAATCCCTAATTATGTCTTAAAGCCACTATTCAAAATATTAGAGGGAGATACAGCTTTAAATTCACCTAGAATCCTGACAGAAGATGCCCGAACAGCTATTAATGTTGTTAATGAAGAGATTTCTACTGCCCAATTACATAGAGTAATAGAAGGAATACCTGTAGATCTTTGCATCTTGCAAACAGTAGAACAGCCCACAGGTGTATTATGGCAGCAAGGTCCTCTGTTGTGGATACATCCTAAAAGCTCTCCTGGAAAAACAATGGAGCATATCCCCATGGCTGTGGCTGTTCTTGCTATTGAAGGACTCCACCAGTGTCTACAACATTTTGGGTTCATGCCACAGACTCTTATTGTGCCTTATGACAGTTATCAAGTCAGAGTCTTAACTGCAACTATAGATGCTTGGGCCATTTTAAGTTGTTGCTTTGATGGAAAAATAGATAATCATTATCCTAAACATCCTCTTATGACCTTTTTTAAATTGCATCCGGTTGTGTTCTATAAAGTGAAAAAAAACCCAGCCTATAGTTGGGGCCAAAAATATTTTTACAGGTGGATCTAAAACAGGCTGTGGTGCTTATATGGTTAATTCTCAAGACCCTGTTATCAGGCAGTTTCTCCCTAACACTCCACAATTAGTGGAGCTTCAGATAGTGCTAGAAGTCTTTAAGGATTGCCCTTTTCCCTTTAACTTAATCTCTGACTCTAATTATGTAGTCAATTTGGTTAAAGATTTAGAAATAGCTGGAAAGATTAAACCCTCCACTGTTATATTTAAATATATTAGTGAATTACAACTTTTAATCTGGAATAGAAAAAATCCCTTTTTTATACATCACATCCGAGCACATAGCGGTCTGCCTGGACCTCTGTGTGAAGGAAATGACGTGGTTGATAAATGTTCTAGAATGCAGTTTATATTTTTGGCCTCACCTTTAGACCTAGCCAGAGAATTCCATTCTCAGTTCCATGTAAATGCCTGAGTGTTACAATTAAAATTTAATATAACACGTGCAGAAGCCAGAGAAATTGTCTTAGCATGTCCACAATGTATAGTTTATCAAAATCTCCCCTCATTTGGTATCAATCCCAGAGGGTTACTTCCATTACAATTATGGCAGATGGATGTTGCACATATTCCTGAATTTGGGACATTAAAATATGTTCATGTATCTGTGGACACATGCTCAGGCATTGTCTTTGCTTCTCCACTCAATGGGGAAAAGGCATCACATGTAATACAGCATTGTTTAGAAGCCTGGGCTGCATGGGGAAAGCCCAAACAATTAAAAACAGATAATGGTCCAGCATATACCGCACATTCCTTTAATACTTTCTGCCAACATATGGCAATACAGATTAAGCATGGACTTCCCTATAATCCACAGGGTCAAGGTATCATTGAAAGAACTAATAGGACTTTAAAAGAATGTTTGCAAAAACAAAAAGGGGGAATTGGCCACGGCCGGTCTCCGAAGGTTAGGGTTTCCTTAGCACTATATACTTTAAATTTTTTAAATTTGGATAAGAAGGGTCGGACAGCAGCTGATAGACATGCTCATCATGTCCCAGTAAATCAGGGAATGGCAAAATGGAAAGATGTTCTCTCAGGACAATGGAAAGGACCAGATCCTGTATTGGCGTGGGTGAGGGGATCTGTTTGCATATTTCCACAGGATCAAACTGACCCAATTTGGGTGCCAGAGCGCTTGGTTCAGTGTTGTCAACATGAAGTCCAAGATCCTGTTAGTCCTATGGATGATGATGATAGCCCCGACAACATAACAGGAAGAGCGATGGGGGATCTTGTCGGTGTTCCTGAAACCGATGCCCGTCCATCATGATGCGCAAGTGTCCCCCCGTTTTTTCTCTACTAATAAAACTTTAGGACTGCCTTTTATACCAGATGATAAAAGAGTATCACCTGTGGGGGAAAGCATTGCATTCAAGCTAGAAGGGAATTTGTGCTTTCATATTATTAGTAATATTAGTGAGAGTAGCCAATGTGTCATGCTTTATAACCAGACCGCAGCTTGGTTTGATAAAATAGGTAATCAAAATCACAATATTCCTGCAAATAGAACTAATGCTACTATTTTTAATGATACTTATTTAGACTGTAAGGATGATACCTGCTTTTATACTTTATGCTGGAATAGGACTGCATTTCCCTTAGCTGAAGTGACTCTCATGCCCAGATTTGACCCTGTGCCTGTCCTGGCCCCTAACTCCATGACCCTATTTAGGAATAAGAGAGACTTTGGTATTACAGCAGCTGCGGTGGCAGCTATCACAGTGGCTTCAGTGGGGGCTACTACGGCTGCCATTGCTATGACGCTTAGTAACCTATCTGCAACTGTAGCCTCTGCCCTTGACAAACAGGTGAGCCTTAATTCGCATCTAAAAGGTGGCATTATGATTTTGAATCAAAGAGTGGACCTGGTTCAGGAACAAGTTGATGCTTTATGGCAACTTGCTCAACTTGGTTGTGAATGGAAGCTACCAGGACTGTGTATTACCTCTGTTCAGTACCAAAATTATATGAGAGCAGCTAATCTGTCCAGACTCTTATCCTCCCAATTGCAGGGAAGCTGGTCTCAAGGTTTTTCTACTCGAGTGGATCTTTCTCTGGCAACTGGGCTGATGACATGGATCTCTGCTGCAGTGAATCATCTAAAGGAGTGGGCGAGCATAGGAGCCCTGGGGGGAATGCTGATATTAGTTTGCGTGGTGTTCATGTGGTGTATTTGTTGCCTCAAAAGGGCACAGGCCTACACCTCTGCCATGATAGCTCAGGCCTTTGCTGCGATAGAAGGACAGTCTCCCCAGATTTGGCTTGCTGCCCTTAAATAGTGGCTTCCTAAGTATTCATCACACCCAGGGTGTGAGGCAAAGCACTGCACAGGGGGTTGCCTATGAGCAGTTGGGCTACTCTCTGGGAGGCATGTTTGATTGCATGAAGGTTGTACTCATATTCCTTCCCCTGGGAAAAGGGTACTTGCACACCAGGGATCAGACCTCTACCTCCACCCGTTGTGTCCTGCTGTTGTGCCTTTTAAAATAATACACAAGGGGGAGCTGTGGAGAGCCCCTCGGGCCAAGCTCTAAAGATGGCACCTGACGGAAAGTTCTATGCTTGGGACAAACAAGTCCATATTTGGAGGAGCTCGCCCTCACCGCTGCTCATTGGCTTCTGATGCTTCCATATTTGGAGGAGCTTGCCCTCACCATTGCTCATTGGCTTCTGATGCTTGCCTGGAGAGGTTGTTGACTGGAGAGGTTGCGTTGCCTGGGGTGATTGGGCGGAGTGAGTGTGCTTATAAGGAAGCCCCGCCCGAGGCTCGGGAGAGATGAAGCTTAAAGTTGCCTGAATAAGCTGCTGTAAGAAGAACTGGTGGTTGTGTCTTCCTTGCTGGTCGAGGTGGACACGACAGTCACCGATGCATAAGATCATACTGTCTGAAAATAGAGATAACCTGATTTATTCCTTTCCAATTTGTATCCCCTTTATTTCTTTCTCTGGTCTTATTCCTTGGCCTAGGACATCTAGTACTATGTTGAAGAGCAGTGGTGAAGGTGGGGACCCCTGTTTTATTCCTGATATAACGGGAACTCTTTGAGTCTTTCCCTATTAAGTATTATTTGGACATTATGTGCTTTTATAGCATTTCTGGTGTTCAGATATAAGCCATCAATGCCCATTCTCCCCAGTGTTTTGATCATGAAGTAATGTTTTGTGACAGGCCTTCTCTGCATTTATTTAAATTATCATGTGACTTTTGTGATTAAGTTTATTGATGTGGTATGTGATGATGTCCAATTTCCCTATGTTGAACCACCCCTGCATCCCTGGCATGAATCCTGTTTCATCATGATAATGCTTTTGATGTGTTGTTGGATTCAGTTTGTGATTATTTTGTTCAGTATCTTTGCATCAAAGTTCATAGAGGATAAAAGCCTATAGTTTTCTTGTCTTGTTGAATCTCTTCTTGGTTTTGTTATTAGGCAGATAAAAGGAGTCCATAAAAGGAGTGTAGGAGCGTTCCCTATTCTCTGATTATGAGAAATAGTTTGAGAAATATAGGTTTCAGTTTTTCAACGAAGGTTTGATAGAATTCAGCTGAGAATCCATTCAGGCCTAGACTTTCCTTTTTTCGGGGGGGTGCTTAACTTTTCAATCTCAGTGAATGTGACAGCATTGTTTAGGAGATTAATATGCTCTGAGTTTAGTTTTATAGGTGATATGTATCTAGGAATTCATTTCTTCTCTATTATCCAATTTTGTGTAGTGGAGGTACTGGAAGCATGTCCTGAGGATTACTCCAGTTTCATTCATGTCTCTTGTGACCTCTCCATTTACATTTCTGATTTTTTTAATTTGAGACTTCAATTTTTATTTGATCAAACTTGCCAGGGTTTATCAATCTTGTTTATTGTATCAAAGAATCAGTTCTTTGCTTCATTGATTCTTTAAATTGTTTTCTTAATTTGCATTTTGTTAATTTATGCTTTGATCTTGAATATTTCTTTAGGTCTGGAGCTCTTACGCCAGGATTCTACTTGTTTTTCCAGTGCCTTCATGTGGATGGCTATGTTACTAATTTGAAATCTCTCTGTTTTTGTTATGAAGGCATTCAGTGCTATGAATTTTCTCCTTTGGACTGTCATCATGTGACCCATAGGTCTGGATAAGTTATGTTTTAATTATCATTTAATTATACAAAATTTAAAATTTCATTTTTAGTTTCTTCTATAACCCATTCATTGTTTAAAAGTGTGTTGTTTGGTCTTCAGGAGCTAGTGGAATTCCTTATGTGTCTGATGTTGTTAATTTCTAGCTTTGAAGCATTGTGATCTGATATGATGCAGGAAGTAATTTATGGAGGTATGTTTTATGGCCTAATACATGATCTATTTTGGAAAAGGTTCCATTGGCTGATGAAAATGTGTATTCTGTAGTTTTGGTGTTCTGTAGATGTCTGTTAGTTCTCTTTAATCTATGGTGTTGGGTGATCTGTCTGTTGATGACTGTAAATTCTTGATTTACAGGATCCTGGCAGAGAGACCTGAAGTGAAGACACAGGGGCCAGAAGTCTTATGCATCTGACACTTTATTGTAGAGAGTCTAGCATTTTTATATCCAAGGTAATTATGGAACACATATTGGAAAACCAAGATGATTTTACAGACTCAGCCTCCAAGGAAACTTGTCATGCTATTCAAGGACAAACACTAAACTGAGAAATAATGTTATCTTAGAGAAAGCAGGAAACAGGGTAGCACGAATGTACATACACTGTGACTCAAGAGATGGACCTTTGTGTTCCAAACCCTTTGTTCCAGGAGCATAAATGTCAAGGAGAGCCTTCCTCATCCTTATGGTCATTAACTTTTTTGGTCCGATGTGCATGTTCCAACATCTCCCCTTTTTTAAATTTTGTAATGATAAATTGACAGTTAAAGAATCTTGATGTGTTCGATCTATTTTTCTTTGCATTCTGAGGTATTCCAAGATAAGGATAAAACAAACAGCAATTAATATTAAACCATAAGAAGGCAGATGCATAGTGAATGTGTTTCACCATGTGGTGGGGTTAATAGAGTTCAGGCTTTGAATAATTCCTTCCAGTAAGTTTTGTCCAGTAGAAGAAGATAAATTGTCTTTAAATTATTTCTCTATTTCCTTTTGTAGTTCTTGAATATTTAAAGTATCATTCCCTGATAAGTCTTTTAAATGTGCTTGTATAGCAACCCACTGATCTTGAGCCTCATTATATTTTAATGGTGGGATAAAAAATTGTGTAAAGTTTTGGTTATATTTCAGGGTTAACCAGTGTTGCAATTCCATTACCTGTTCTCCCAACAATCCAACTGCATTTTATACATCTTGTAGTCTTGATTCTAAGGTAGCATAAGTTTCAGGCTGACATATCGATAATTTATTTGAGTAATTATCCCATTTGCAATTAAGTCATGATTCTGGATGGGTGCATGCAAAGCTGCTCAGTGAAACAGCAGCAGTTGGGTTATGGCTATTAGTCCACTGATAACTAACACAATAACACTATAACATGCTTAGACCTTCAAAAAGCAAATTAGATGTAGCAGATTCCCACCAATTTCATCCTAATTGAACAGGTAACCACAGTTTTAATCATTTGTTTCCAAATTAAAATACTTTGAGTAGTTCTGTTGGAAGGGATAGAATGATTGAGACAGGCATAAAGTTTACATCCAATACAATCAATACTTCATAAAGTTTTGTTAGATGAGATGGTACCTATTGCAAAGACATAGGGGAAAGTTACATATGCTTTTATATATCCTGCAAGATTTTTGGTAAATTTTAAGATTTAAAGCATGTACTCCTCCTGTGTATAATACAAAGCTAGATAAGAATGAAGGTGTTTTCCAAATATGACACTGTTCAGGCCCTAATTTAATTTAATGGAGGTGATAGTCCTCCATTAAACCATGTAAGCAAAATCCTGACTTATATTAAAAGAGACAGTACTACTGTCACAATATTCATAATTTTCTTCTTCACGACCACTTGTTATAAAACACCCATGGAGCCCCCAATACACAAAAGTATAGTTCTCTAGTTTAGATAATTTTCCCACCTATTCCCTACAAGTACTCCAATGAATTGGTGAGAATTCTTGTTTCTTCCAAGAGACAGCAGCACAGCGGGATTGAGGAGGTTTTCTTAGAAAACTAGTAACATTAGAAATTATGTAAGAATAATTTTTTTCTACATTAAATAAAAAGATATTGGTTCTAAATATTCCCATATGAAATCTTGTATGATTCTGTGCATGATATCCTCATAATTGTGACCATATTTTAGGCATTATATATGTATACCTCCAAAATATATAGGTAAAGTTTCCTAGACAGAAGTGTTGTTTTATCAGAAATTCTATTTCCCTGTAATAATAATCTACATTGCTTTTTAAAATGTCCTTGTTTTCCACAAATATAACATTTCATAGAACTTTGTTTTTTGAATTGCATATGTTTCAGCTTTTGCTACCTCAGCTTTATATCCTACAGTTCCCACATTCCTACATGCTTTTAAATATTCCATCACATTTTCTTCTTCTTTATTTTTTTTCTTTTATAGGTCTTAATAGAGCTTGACAATCTGAATTAACATTCCTATGTGCTAATTGTTTTAATAACAGTGTTTGTAATTTACCCCCTAACTTGTTTTTCTATCACATCCTTCAAGTGACTTATGAAATCAGCATAAGGTTCTAGACGTCCTTGCATTTATTTTTGTGAATGATCCTTGAAACTCAGTTCCTGATTCAATCTTTCCCATGCAGTGACAGCCACATCTCTAACGTGCTTTTTGTTGGGACAGTAATATTAGCCACTTGAAAAGCAGTATTAACCCATTGTCTGGTACCTGTGAGCATCTTACAAGATAGCCCAGCAAGATTTCCATTCTGAATCTGTTGTCTCATCTTCTCTGGAACCTCATCACTGAGCCACATCTGCCATTGTACAAACTGTAATTTACTTAACACTATTCTAACAATAGCAAAATAATCATAAGGAATCCAATCTGATTCTTGGCACCAGGCTTGTAAAAATTCCATGCAATAAATTGAGGTAGGCCCATACATAGTACAAGCCTTTTAAAATTATGAGGCTGTGTGGAAGCTAGAACCAGTACAATTATTCAATTTAGCTTTGGTAATTGAAATTTGGTAGTTGTCACAGAGCCAGATCAGCGACAATTAATTGTGGCCACCACAACTCCCTTATTTTGCTTTTGCTCTTTGGATCTTTCGGGGGAGTTTTTGTCTAATTATCTGAAATATATAAATGAGACAACCTCTGTATTTCTTCCTCACAGTCAGACTCCTCCACAAGCTTGATGCTCAGAGTAGATTTAACTTTTCTGTCAGGCAGAGCCGAGGGTGACACCTTGTCAATGGGTAAGATAAAAGGCTTATCTTTCTCTACCTTTGCTTATCTTTCTCTACCTTGAGTTACTTCATCTAACTCATACTCATGAAGTGATCTCTGTTTCCCTTTTACTATCCAAATTTTCTCCATTGATACTAAGAATTACAACATGAATAATTGAACATGTCATCCAAAAATAGATGAGGATATTCTCTCCTTGTCTATATTGTCTCCTTGTCTATGAGCCTTAGGAATATTTTGTTTCACTCTTTCCCAAATATCCAAGTCTAACTTACTTTCATCAGGAAACCAGAAATTATATTAAATTATTACTTCCCAGCATTCATTAAGCTGTGCTTTTGATCTTGTACCTCCCTGCTGTTTAAAGTAATTATGAACAATTTCTAGAAATGGATTTTTAGTTACCTTGTGTCCCATGATTTTCTACTCACCTCTTTCTGTAGAGATCTCTCTCCTGATCAATCAACCTCTTTCAGGGTCCCTGTTCAGGGGCCAGCTGTGAATTCTTGATTCAAGGGATCCTGGAGGAGAGACCTGAAATGAAGACACAGGAGCCAGAAGTCTTATGTATTTGATACTTTATTGCAGAGAGTCTAGCATTTTTATATCCAAGGCAATTAGGGAATACATATTAAAATCAAAATTGTTTTTACAGACTCAATTTCCAAGGGAACTGGTCATGCTACTCAAGGACAAATACTAAACTGAGAACAAATGTTATCTTAGAGAAAGTGGGAAACAGGGTAGCATGAATGCATGTACACCATGACTCAAGAGATGAACCTTTGTGTTCTGAACCCTTTATTCCAGGAACATAAATGCCAAGGAAAGCCTTCCTCGTCCTTATTGTCAGTCCAATGTGTGTGTTCTGACAGATGCCAATGGTGTATTGAAGTCCTAAACTATTATGGTGTTGGTGTTGTTTCTGTTTTGTTATTAAGTATGTTTTCTTTAATAAACTGTGGTGCACATGTGTTTAGTGCTGTAGATTTATTATAGAGAGAGACAGAGACAGAATTGGTGCCCCAGGGACTTGACCACTACAATTAAACTCCAGATACTTGCACCACCTAGTTGGCATGAGTGACCTTGCACTTTCTTCACCTTTGTGTATCTGGCTTATGTGGAATCTGGAGAGTTGAACACGGCTCCTTATGCTTCACAGGCAAGCACCTTAACTGCTAAGCCATCTCTCCAGCACAGATGTCCTCATGTTTGAGCCCTCCTCTGATGAGTAAGAAGTGACCTTCTTTGTGCTTTTTGATTGATTTGAAGTCTATTTTATCAGATGTAAATATATAACAATACCTGCTTGTTCCTTATTTCCCTTTGTTTATAATATAATTTTCCATCCTTTTGCTTTGAGGAAGTCTCTGTCTTTAGTGGTGAGGGGGGGTTTCTTGAAAGCAAATTGAAGGTCCATTATTTTGATATACCCTATTAACTTGTGTCTTTTGAGGGGTGAGTTAAGACCATTAATATCTAAGGTTATAACTGTGAGTTTTGATTTAATCTCTGACATAATGTGGTGCTTTATGGAATATTTTGCTTTCCTGGGCTTTGTACATTTTTATGCCTGTTCTGGTTTTGGTTATTGTGATGGTCTCCTTTTAGCTTCTTGAGAGTGATTGTTTGGCTCTTCTGTGTGGAGTAATCCCTGAATTATTTTCTGTAGGTTTGGCTTTGTGTTCATATAATCATAAAGCTGATTAAAAATTAATTTTTATTTCAGAAAGAGAGAAAAAGAGAGGGAGAGAGAGAGATAATTGGCATGTCAGGGTTTCAGCAACCACAATTTACTCCAGATGCTTGTGCCACCTAATAGGCATATGCAAACTTGCACTTACCTCACCTTTGTATGTATTGATAATGTGGGATCTAAAGAGTTGAACATGGGTCCTTGGGCTTTGTAGCCAAGTGCCTTAACCTCTAAGCCAGCTCTGCAACTCACAGCTGACTTTTTAATAGAATGTTGTCTTTTCACCATTTATTATGAAGGATAGTTTTAATAGGTACAATAGTTTGAGTTGGAACCATAGTTTTCTTGACTTTGAAGTGTTCCATTCCAGGCCCTTCTAGTTTTCAGGGTTTCTATTGAGAAATCTGAGGTCATTCTGATGCAATTGCTTTTGTATGTAGTGAGTTGTTTCTCTCTTTCTGCTTTTAGCACTCTCTCTTTGTATTGTTAAAAGTTTTAACTATGTTGTGCTTTGGAGAATTTCTTCTTTGGTCCTGTCTTTTTGGTGTTCTGTGAGATTGTTATATTTGGATGGGCCTTTCTCTTTTGCAAGATTGGGAAAATTTTCTTCAATTTCTTCTGTCTTGTGTTCCAGCTCTGAGGTTATATCTTCCACATGATTGAGTCTGTTAGTGAGAGATTCTAGAGCTGTTTCTAAAAGCTCTATTTGAATTTTGTTCTCTGTTGTGCCATTTTTCATCATGGTCATATTATTTTTGAAGTGCAATTTCAGTTTGAGGTCTGATTTTCTCAATGCTTCCTGGAATTCATAATTAATTCTTGAATTTGAGCATATCTTCATTATGCTTAATCAGCTAACCAGCTATCATTAAGATTATTATGATTGAGATTATTTTTCCTAAGATTTTATTTTTATTTATTTATTTATTAAAGACAGAGGGTAATAGAAAGAGAGAGAGAGAGAGAGAGAGAGAGAGGTGGGGGGAAGAGTGAGGGAGAGAGAGAGGATGAGAACGGGTACACCAGGGCCTCTAGTCACTGCAAACGAACTACAGGTGTATGCACCACCATGTACATCTGGCTATGTGGGACCTGGAGAATTGAACTTGGGTCCTTAGGCTTCACAGACATGTTCCTTAACTGCTAAGCCATTTCTCCAGCCTGATATTCTTTTGTGTGTGTGTGTGTGTTGAGGTAGGGTTTCACTCTAACCTAAGCTGACATGAAATTCACTATGTAGTTTCAGGGTGGCATTTAACTTTATTTGTTCACTCACCTTCAAATCATTTATATCTCTCTTTGGCGGTTTCTCTGGTTTTCTTCAAGTAAGGTAATCCTAGTGACAAAAGCTAAGTGCTTTCAGAAATGATTCTACTCAATTTCATTTATGCAATTGTTTGTTTTTTGATCCTTTGTTTCCAGTTAAGCAATTCTTTTGATCAGGGCCACATAGCTTATTGTGAATTTTGTTTTGTTTTGTTTTGTTTGTTTTTATTCATCTATGATTTCATTGTTGGCTTTCACTGTGGGACCAGGCAACCTTGATGGAGTTATCTCAGTTTTCTGACATTTTCTTTTCTTTGTGATCTGCCCATCTTGGGAAAAGTCTTATTTTATTGAAGAGGAAGCAAGTATTTGTCCTTGTATGATCTACAGTGAGTGTTCTGTTTGAAATGTGAACCGGGTTGATGTAGGATAGCTTTATAACTGCAGATGTGAAGATACTGGAGAATGAAAGTATATCAAAGGTACCTGTGGAAATGGGAGGCTGGGAACTGGGAGCTATGGCTTACCCAATTGATTTGCACATTCTTCAGCTCAAGAGAACCAGTGGTGAAGAAACCAGGAGCTAGGGGCAAAAGGCCAGCTCTCACAGTGGACTATGTATAATCTGGCTCAGGGGATCTGTGAATTAGGGACCCAGGAGTAGGTCAATCAGGAAGGCAGAGCAATAGGCCTGCCTCAGCAACACACTCACAGGGTCCAAGCAGCTAAAATCCAGCTACAGGAGTGTGGAGACCAGGGGACTGGGAGGTAGGAAAGGAACTTTCAGTTCTATTCTACTCACTCCATGCAAGCATCCTCCAGAGCACGTACTATTTTTCAAAATGTTTTATACACTTGCAAGGAGAGAGAGAGAGAATATAGACATGCCAGGGCCTCTTGCCACTGCAAAAGAACTGCAGATGCGTGTACCACTTTGTGTATCTGGTTTTACTTGTGTAATAGGGACTCAACTCCTAGGCTATCAGACTTTGCTAGAAAGTACCTTGAGCCACTGAGCCATCTCCCCAGCCACAGATTCTCCTGATTCTAATCCAATGCTACCAGCAAAGTAAGAAGCAGCTCATGGTAACCTGAAGGCAGTTGGTTTGGCTGAACATAAATACCCTTATAGAATACCAACATTAAAAAATTTTACTTTGATACCATGGTAAAAGTACAACAACAACAACAACAAAAAAACCCAGAATTTTCTCTCTTTTTAATAGTGTTGGGCCTTGAGAGGTCTAGGCATGAGGTCTAGTGGAATTTCATGAGCCTAGCTAAAGTTTGGTGAGCTGCATCTGGCCAGCTAGGACTCAGCAAGACGCCTACTGGCTTCTCGCCTGCTACTTCCACGCAGGAGTTGGAATTATTATTTCAATAGTCACAGTTTACTATTGCCCCCTACCCTTCCCCCATCCTAGAATCCCTGCCTTTGTTCCCAACATTATATAGGCAACTGCTTGTAACAATAAAGTGAGTTCCTGCTTTGACAAGACTCCTGACTCAGTGTGGTTTTTCTCCAGTAACTAGAAGAGGTTCTGAGTCATCTGACATTCATCCCTTCTTCCTCAACCCCTTGGGAGGAACCAGCGGGCCTGGTCCCTCCTCAGCACTACGTACCTGCCAGGGAGGAGCCTGGCATCTGGTGCCCAACATGGGGCACCAGGAACCCGGCAGACTAGTGCCCCGTGAGAGGCATTCTCATTGAGGAGGTCAATTGGTGTACAGGTGTGGGTGAGCATACCCTCATAAGTTATGAGGCAGTCTTCATTATTTAATGTGTTAAACTTTGCTTCTATAACCTGTACTTGCTTGTCAACATCTCTTAGTTCTCTTTCTCTTTCCTTTCACTTTTTGTTCACCAGCAAACCGCATCTGCAACTTTTGAATTTCTAAACAGGTCTTGGCAAGCTGCATCTGTGGCTTTTACATTTCTGAATGGGTCATATATCCCTAGTGGACACACTGTGTGGCTTTTGACCTTTAGGCTTGTGCTTTTCTCTCTCTCTCTCTCCCTCTCTCTCTCTCCCTCTCTTTCTCTCTCTCTCTCTATATCTCTGCTTGGGCTTGTGAAGGCAGGCCAGCTTTTTCTGCATTATGAAACTTTCCCTGGATCTGTAAGCTTCAATAAATATCCCTTCCTCCATAACTGTACCTGGTCTGGAAGTTTATCTCAACTAACCTGAAGCTGTCTAATACAAAACTTGATACTGAGAAGTGAACTGAGATGAACCTGACCATGTGGATGTTGATCTTTTGGAGGCTTTGTTTTGGAGGAATAAACATGGACTTGGTGCTTGCAACTAAAGTTGTCTTCTGGAGTGGTAAGCCAAGTTTTACGGACTATTCTAATGAGAATCTAAGAATGCTAAGTGCAGACAGCACTGAACTTCGAGGCTTGGCTTATGAGCTTTCTAAGGGGAAGGAAAGACTTCAGAGGACTTTGTGGGAACTGGGTTACTGGCATACTGGCTGGCTGCATACTGTTGCCAAGGCCCAGAGTTTAATCAAGGTTAAATTTATAATGTACTGATGTGCATATGTAGGAAAAAATTTTCAGGCTAAACCCAAATGCCATGACTAAAGTTAGAGATTTTTCAACTATTTACAGACTCTTAAGGATGCTCTAAAAGTTTTATATAGGGTCATAGTCTTAATCTAAATTCATCTTAGACACATTCATTAGACACAGGTGATGGCTATGCTAGGTCACAAAGTCATAAGTACAGATGTAATTAAAGGTTTAACCAGGTTAAACATAGACAAGAATCCATCACCTTGTGTTTTGCAAATGGGTAGATTTGCTAGGTAAAAACAAACAACTTCAGAATAGGATAAGAAATATCAAGATGCTTATCTCTCTTCTCTGTAATTTCATTTTGCTCTTGCTTTCCAACAAATGCTACTTAAATTTAGGGAAAGCTAGACTCTAAAAAAAAAAAATGGATAAAACACCCTTTTTCTCAGACCCCTTACAAATTTAAGCCATGTGGCCTCCAGACTCTGACTAGAGACAAAATGGCCAATTGTCTCTGACAAAGAAAAAAAGTACATATAACTGTGGTTCTCTTTAGTTCTTCTCTTTTAAACACCTAAAGTCACATCTGTTAGATGAAATTTCTCACTAGACAAAATGTTAAGTAGGCCAACTGAGTCAAAGTATTTGACCAGGTTACAAACGCCTTACATAAGATAAGCATCAGACTTACCTAATGTGTATATTTAATTGGATTAAATCTAATGTTTACCTGATGCCAAGGTTTTAATCAATGGAGAAACTGAGTCTTATGATAGGACCACACTCATTGACAGGTCACTGATGCTAATTTGTTATGATTTAAGGGTTATAAAACTGGCTTTAGGACTCTGTCAGTAAAGTAAATTAGGTGCCACTTTTCATGAAGGGTTTAACTATTATTAAGATAGAGGGTCACATAGAAGTGGTTATTTTCCAAAGGTGAAGTACTCATACCTAAAGACATTGTAACTTTAAAAATAGCTTCTGTCTTATTTATGCTAATTCTATTGAATGGTCATAACTAGGTTTAATCACTTAGGTTTAAATGATTTAATTTCAATAATGATAACTTTCATCTTCCTGGGATATGTTAGGACAGTTTGCTTAAGCTTTATCAAATTTAAGTCATGGGTAAAACATAAAATTATTTTATGCTAATAAAAGGTTCTGTGGTACATAGAATCAATAACTATCAAGCTTAAGCCAAAATCATGGGTTGTCAAAACTAATGTTTTTTTTTCTTTCAAAAAGATTTATAAAGGTTTATATTAAACTTTACCTAGCTGTTTTGGTTTTAAAAAAAAAAAATAAACTCTATGGTTCTGTTTCCAATGTTCTCTGGGTAATTTGTACCAACACAGGTACCTAAACTAATCAGAGATGTTTTCAAACACAGGTGCCTAAAATCTCTAGGTTAAATGAGTTAGTCTATAAATCAATTGGTATTGTTTTCAAGACTGGTGACAGGTTCTGCCTGTGTTTATAAATTTTAAATATTTAAAATATAAAATATTTATAAGTATTAGATATTTAAAATACGACATATGTCTACTTTCTATACCTCATATATAAGGCTTAAACTACCATAGTACAACTAAAATTTTAAAGATAGGATAATGAGACTCTCAAATCTCAATTACAAAAACGAAAGGGGGTATCCTTACCTCCACCCAAGCAACTAAAAAAGGCATTATTTACCCTAAATATTTTAAATTTTTCTCAAGAAGATAAATAACTATCTCCTTTTCAAAAACATTGCTCCTCATCCATTACCTACAGTTCTATCTGGGTAAGATGGAGGGACCCATTCACTGGGGCCTGGAGCTGACTTTGCCTCTGATCTGGGCCTCCCTGGCTGCTTGCAGTACAGGTGCCCATATGACCTTAAAAAATTGTTCATCCACCTTCCCCATCCCTGTCCAGCTTTTCCCAATATTTCCTTTGGAACTTTCATGTGGGCCCCACCTTCCCCTAATAATTCTAGTATATATATGGGATACATTCATCCTTTTGTACTTTCAATACAACTGAGCCCAGTGCTCAATGCTGCCTACCTTCTGGAATGTTTTAAGTTTTGTGGAGGCTGGATGGCCT
Source organism: Jaculus jaculus (assembly GCF_020740685.1). Lineage (NCBI taxonomy): Eukaryota > Metazoa > Chordata > Mammalia > Rodentia > Dipodidae > Jaculus > Jaculus jaculus. The sequence goes on from NC_059105.1 coordinate 126,770,613, forward strand.
ATGACTTTCTGCCCACCAATTGGATGGGCCTTTGTGCCCCAGCCATCTTAATCTTAATAATCATATGTACCTATTCCTGGAAGCTAAATTCCCTGCCTGAGGTAGTCCTACAAAACAGGAGGGGACTAGACCTACTAATGGCCAAAAAGGGAGGCATATGATTGTTTTTATAGGAAAAATGTCACTTTTATGCCAATAAATTGGGAATCATCTAGGACAAGATCAAAAATCTTCAAGAGGACCTGAAGAAGAGATGTTGGGACCTCCAGGACAGCCCACTGTGGACCGGCTTACATTGCTTCATACCCTACCTCCTCCCTCTACTTAGGTCCCTCCTTCCCCTCCTCCTTCTCCTCACTGTTGGGCCTTGTGTAATTAACAAAATTACACAATTCATTCATCAGCAGCTAGAGCAGGTTGAGATACATTACCACAGGCTGGCAACTCAGGAATTAAGCTCCTCAGATGAGCCATTGCCACCTCCTCTGCCCTCCATGTGACCAATGATGGGTAAGATCTCAGACTGACTGAGATAACCTAAACAGGATGCAGTGGGTTCTCAGTTAGCTCAACACATGATACCCAGTGATGGGTAAGATCCCCAGAGGAGGACAACCTAAGACAGGGGCCATGGTGACTAATGTTCTTGCAAAAACAAAAGGGGGCGATGTTGGGCCTTGAGAGGCCTGGGCATGAGGCCTAGTGGAACATCCTGAGTCTAGCTAAAGTTTGGTGATCTGTCTCTGGCCAGCTAGGACTCAGCAAGAGGGCTAATGGCTTCTTGCCTGCTACTTCCATGCAGGAGTTTGAATTATCATTTCAATAGTCACAGTTTACTATTGGCCCTTACCTTCTTCCCATCCTAGAATCCCCACCTTCATTCCCCAAATTATATAGGCAGCTGTTTGTAGCAGTAAAGCAAGTTCCTGCTTCAACAAGACTCCCAACTCAATGTGATTTTTGTCTGTTGACTAGGAGAGGTTCTGAGTTGTCCAACATTCATCCCTTTTTCCTTCACCTCTTGGGAGGAACCAGTGGGCCTGGTCCCTCCTCAGCACTACCTACCCACCAGGGAGGAGCCTGGCCTCAATAGTAATTCATCTAAAGTGACCCTCTTCTTCTTTAGGCATTCATTAATTTTAACTCCTTCCAAAAGTCCAAATCCCATACTTCTTAATGTTCTTTTATGGAGCGATATCATGTTTCCACATATTGTTTATTCTCCATCACTTTCATGTGTAATGAATCCCGCTTATTGTCAAATGCAGATGTCCTGTCCATCTTTGACTGACCAGAACTGCCAAGAGTGTATTCTAACTTTTCTCCCTTCTTAACTGTAACTCTTTCCTATGTTGTAAAACATGTGACTTTCATTATGCACACTATATTTACTTTTTTTTGCCTAAATTCAATTTCAGAACAGCTAATCCATGTTTCTGAAACACAAATGTATAAACTAAAGGCTCAATTCCTAGCATCAGTGTATGAAAGCATTGATTTCTTCACAGTCTTGATAACACAAAGTAGTCAGACCTTTATATTGTTGTCAATCAGAAAATATGATGCATGGTTTTTCATTGTTGTTTTAATTCTTCTAATTGTTTCTGAAGTAGGTGTCTCTTTTGTGTGTACATAAATGTTTATGCATCTGAGGATGCAGATGTGTGAATTGGTGTGTATGCACCTGCATGTGAAGGCTAGAGGACATCTTCAAGTGCTATGCTTCTCAGATAACATGTATGTTTTGTGAGTCAGGGCCTCTCATTTTCCTAGAGCTTTCCAATTATGTTAGAGAGGCTGGTCAGCAAGCTTCAGGGATCTTCCTGTCACTGCATCTCTGGCACTGGAACATGGTACTAGTAGTAGCAAATGCATTTAATCTGGGCTCTTATTAGAGGCCTGTTGATGTTCAAGAATTTCTTTCCTTTATGGTAAATATCTTAAACTTTTTCATTATTTTTCTTATAATTAATTTATCTTTATGTGTGTGGTACTATGTTTTTTCTACAAATTTATCAGTTACCTTTTATTTTGTTCAAAAATTTACAACATGATTTAAGATTTTTGTATAGTCAAATTTAATTTTATTTACTAATTTTATAGTTTTCAGACAATTTGCTTCTCAGATTCACCAGGTTAAAAAATAGAGAAAAATTATAGCTATTGTAGGTAGACAATAACAGGAAATGTCTATTCCAGAAAAGTCTTTGACTGGGGATATCTAGTTCTTCTCTTCTTGACCCAGCCCACTCAATTCTAATCCCTGTGCTAACCTCTCATTTTTGTCAAATGGAAGCCTTGCATATATTTACAGTTGTACAGACATTCATTAGTACCTAGGTCAAGACTTCAATAATGGAACAAAACTGACCAGAAATTATATTGATGTTGTTATCACTTGAAGGCTTACAAAACAAAAATTTCATAATACCAACCATTTTGGTTTCTTCTCACTACCTGTGACCTAAAATTCTGTCAGTTCTGAATCCTCTAGGCCCATTTTCACCTATCTTATATTTTATGTCAAAAATCATTTCTTTGCTGGGTATAGTGGCACAGCTTTTAATCCCAGGACTCAGGAGGCAGAAGTAGCAGGACTGCCATGAGTTTAAGGCCATCCTGAGACTACATAGTAAATTTCAGGTCAGGCTTCACTTGAATGAGGCACTACCTCAAAAAAAAAAAAAAAAAAAATTCCTCCTGAGGCCTTTATACTTCCTTGAGAAATTATTGGTTGCTGGGGAGCAGAAGACATTTTCTATATTTCTGTAGCCATTGGTAGGTTCTACATTTCCTGGTAAATAATCTGTTCATACTCATGCAAACAACCCTAATTAAATCAAGAGGGAGATACATACACAAGAAAAAAGTAAAAAAGACATTAACGTAGAAGAGATGCTCATTATGAGGTTATAGGAGTTCAGTTTAAGAGGTTCAGGGGACTGGAGAGATGGCTTAGTGGTTAAGCGCTTGCCTGTGAAGCCTAAGGACCCTGGTTCGAGGCTCGGTTCCCCAGGTCCCATGTTAGCCAGATGCAGCAGGGGGCGCATGCGTCTGGAGTTCCTTTGCAGTGGCTGGAAGCCCTGGCTTGCTCATTCTCTCTGTCTTCCTCTATCTGTCTTTCTCTCTGTGTCTGTCACTCTCAAATAAATAAATAAAAAATGAACAAAAAAATATTTTAAAAAAAGAGGTTCAGGGAAAGAAGGGAATTTTGATCAAAATACATTATACATATTTGTACAAGTTGTCAATAAAAATAGAAAAGTAACCCCTAGAATAGAAACTTTCACAATACATTTGTTATTTAAAACTTAAGGAAATGTGATCATGATGGCTAGTGAGGTCTGAAACATAAAGCAGTGTATGTATTGAATGCCCTCGCTTGCAATATTTAGGCTTGGTGGCATTTCTGTGCCATTATCTCGAGATGATAATGTTTTAAGTAAAAATCAATGAGGAACAAGCATGTTATAGAAAGGCAGATAAGAAATTTAATAGAAAATTTAAAACTCATAATGAACAATGTTCCCAGTACAGTATACTGTAATAAAAACAAAGGAATGGTTTCTAACTGATATCATTCATATCTCAATAAAGAAGGAATATTAAACTTTGTACATGAAATTTTAGTGTGGAGTAAACTAAGCTGTGTTTTCCTCTGCTTACTTTTCCATGACCTACGTAACAAAATTCTGCATGAATTAAATATTCTTTATTTAATCCAAAGGAATGTTATATCACTTCACTCTATTTTTTAACTGTTGATTACATTGTTTGACTCTACTTTTCGTTCAAGAAGAAAGAAGTTAGTTAAGGAAAAAAGAGTTAGTAATGACTGCTAGAAAAGAAAACAATTATTAAGTATATAATTTATGTGTGATGAATGGATAAATATGTCTTATAATTCTTACAACAATCTTATGTTATAAATATATTTAATTCCATTGTGATGACTATAATTCCAATGCACAGAACTGTTACTCAACACTTACAAAGCTAAGCAGCAAATATAATGCAGAATTAAGATTGTAACCTGATTTTTCTGATTCTAAACTATTAATAGAGAAGGTAAGTAAGGTTAATATTAAAGATCAGGGAAACTCCTTATTAGTAATTAGCTGTTTTATTCTAATTTGAAAGAATGGAGTAATTTTCTCTTTGTATTCTATATGTAATTATTTATGTATATAATTATCTACAAATATATACATATTTTGTATATATTTTCATAAAACAAATATCATCTGGAAGGAAAATTATTTAATCCAATTCTCATTAATAAATACAAGCCATCATTTAATGCTACTTCTCAACTACATCATACTTGCAAATGTGTGACTGTGCCTCTTCCAAGAACACTTGATTTCATCAGGATTTCGTATAGTGGCAGGCACAGTACCTGTGTCCTTCCTCCTTCCTCAAATGAAGCTGTAGCACCCCTGTTTTTTTTTTTTTTTTTTTTTTTGAGAGCTACAGACAGAGAAAAAGGCAGATAGAGATAAGGAGAGAGAATGGGCACACCAGGGCCTCCAGCCACTGCAAACGAATTCCAGATGCGTGCGCCCCCTTGTGCATCTGGCTAACGTGGGTCCTGGGGAGTTGAGCCTCGAACTGGGGTCATTAGGCTTCACAGGCAAGCGCTTAACCGCTAAGCCATCTCTCCAGACAGAACCCCTGTTTTTTGTTTGCTGGTTTGTGCTCTGACAGAATCCATGAACCTAAATTTTGTGCACTCACAGGTTAGAATTTGGTAAATAAACTACCCCAAGAATAATTTATAGCCAAATGTGATGGGAGTTTGTGAGCTCAATGGGGAAGCTCATACCCTAGCAGCCATGAAAAAAAAAAAAAAAAAAAAAGACTTGCCTCCCTATTTTAGTTTTTCTCATTTTCTTGCCTTATTCTCCCCATTTTCTCAGTCATCATTCAGACAAATTACCTGCACTTGAATCCATATTTCAGCCTATGCCTAAAAAATAATTCAAACTAAAACATGGATTATGCTACAGTTTGCCATTAACAAATATTAAGTTATACAATCTAGAAAATTCACCAGCATTCGTAGCACTCAATGAATTAGTAAGACTTTTGTTTCTTAGGTGGCTAACATAGGTAAGGAGGGTCATTTAAAAGTAAACACTATTCACCAGTAGAACAGAAGTTGGACTTCAGTTGAAACTTGGTCTTCAGCTGAGGTGTTTATGTGGTATTATTTTGCTCAATCACCATCATCACATCCATGTCCATATATCTTCCAAAGGAGGATGCTTGCATTTTTTGTCTCAGTACCAACTATGCAATTGAAGACTTGTGCTTTACCCTCGTAGCTCTGGTTTCCTCACCTAGGTGAATTTGAAAAGAATCAAAGCCTCTCAATTTTTTTCATGAAGAGGAAGTAATGAATTTTTATCAGATATTCTTAATTTCTCTCCACTTTCCACTTCTTTTTCCAGTATTTTTCACATCTTCCTTCTCTGTGTAATCACTTAATATTGTGTGATGGTTTGAGTTAGATGTCCCCAATAAACTCATGTGTTCTGAAACCTAAGTACCCAGCTGGTGGCAATTTGGGAACTGGAGCCTTGGTGGAGGAGGCATGTTGGGGGCAGACATATGGTATGTGTGTTATAGCCCAGCTTCCCCTTGCCAGTGTTTGGCTCATTCTCCTGTTGTTGTTTTTCCACTGGCTATAGCAAGGAGGTGATGACCAGCCTCTGCTCTAAAGTCTTTCCCTTGCCATCATGGAACTTCTCTTTAAGTCTGTAAGCCAAAACAACAAAACAAGACAACTTTCCTCCTATCAGCTACTTTTGGTTGAGCATTTTGTACCAGCAATGAGAAGGTGACTTTAACATATTGGATGATCCTAAATTCAGTCTGCTCTCTTATTACTCCTTTGATAATTTTATTCACACTAAGCACTTGAAGTACCTACTGGTTTGGTTGTCTCATGAGGCAGAAATTTCCCACATTTACATTAATCAAAACATGCATTTCTAGGCACATAGAATTCAGTAATTCTCCTTCTCTGAACATGTGGCTAGTGGCTGTTGCCCTGAGTGAACAGCCTCTACTGCAACTTATATGTCTACTGTGGGCATATGATTTCCAATCGGTGATATCAAATAGATACTTCAAGTTACCATAACATAAACTAAAGTCATATCTTCCAATTCCATCCACAATGATACAAAGGAATCCACCAGTTGTCCAATTTTCAGACTTTGAAGCAATTCCATGCGTTTCCTTTGCCTCACACACCCAAATCTACTGTGTTCTGATCACTTTGTACACCTTTCTTTGATATCAGTGGGGCCAGAGTCACAATCATCTCCCAAGATGACTGTGGTCTTCTAGTACCAGTCACATGGTTCAATGACTTCTTCCACTACTATATCACCAGTGGCTTTTCTGTTAAAGATTTATTTATTTATTTATTTGAGACAGGACAGAGAGAGGGATATGGGGAGAGAGAGAAAGAGAAAGAGATGGAAAGAATGGGCACACCAGGGCCTCTAGCCACTGGAAATGAACTCCAAACGCATGTGCTACCATGTGCATCTGGCTTATGTGGAACCTGAAGACTTGAACTTTGGTCCTTAGGCTTCACAGGTATGTACCTTAACTGCTAAACCATCTCTCCAACCCGAACCTGTTTTGTTTTTTTTTTTCTTTTTTCTTAACCATTGCATTTGTCTTCTATTTATAGGACAAAATGCTTAAACAGAAGCAACTGGTGGGAGGGAATGGCTTATTTCAGATTATAATGTTGAGAAGAAGTTTCATCATGGTGAAGAGGACAGAGGATGTATATCAATTCTTGACATGGTAGCAGCAAGCAAGAGCTAGCTAGCATTGGCAAGCTGGCTAATAAACCTCAAAGTCCACTCTTGGAGTCAGGTTTACATTGCTAGTATAAATCACTAAAGCAAGAGCAGCTTGTGGGAAGAAAAAGAGGTTTATTTTAGCTTACAGGCTTGAGGGGGAAGCTCGATGATGGCGTGCAAAACAATGGCATGAGGAAAGGGTGGATATCACTTCCTGGCCAACATCAGGGGGACATCAGGAACAGAAGAGTGTGCCAAACACTAGCAAGAGGGACCTGGCTATAACTCCCATAAGCCTATCCCCAACAACATACTGCCTCCAGGTTGTGCTAATTACCAAATCTCTATCAGCTGGGAACCAGCATGCATGACATCTAAGTTTATGGGGGACACCTGAATCAAACCACTGCATTCTGCCCCTGGCTCCCATAAACTGATAACCATACATGATTTAAAATGCAGTGCATCCATCCAACTTTAAAAGTCTCCTGTAGGGCTGGAGAGATGGCTTAGTGGTTAAGCGCTTGCCTGTGAAGCCTAAGGACCCCGGTTCGAGGCTCGGTTCCCCAGGTCCCATGTTAGCCAGATGCACAAGGGGGCACATGCATCTGGAGTTCATTTGCAGAGGCTGGAAGCCCTGGTGCGCCCATTCTTTCTCTCTCCCTCTATCTGTCTTTCTCTCTGTGTCTGTCACTCTCAAATAAATAAATAAAAAATTAAAAACAAAATTTTAAAGTCTCCTGTAGTTTTTATCAATTCCAATGTTGTTCATACATCTCCATACTACAAGGTCTTTTGATAGAGATATAGTACCCCCCCCAAAAAAAACCCTTAAAACTCATAATGGCACAAAATAAACATTCATGCTGAAAATATGGCATTGGGCATAGCAAAGAAATATTTAACCAATACAAGATTTAAACAGGGCAAACATCAAACTTTGTAGCTCCAAGTCCAACAACTTGAGCCAGAGACAAGTCTCCAATTCCAATAATTCTAACCAACATCAAGTCTCTGTAGTTCCAATTCCTCTCCTCTATCTAGGCTACTCACAGTCCTGGAAAACTTCCTCCAGGGACAGCAGCTCTCCTTGGTAGCCATCTCATGGTCTCTGCATCTCCACTGGGTCTCCACTGCAACCCACGGTTCATCCTCATGGCCCTATGGAGTCTTCATGCAGGCATCCAGCAAACCGGCTTCACACTGCCAGTGGCCAGTGCCAAAACATAAGACCATGTTGCAAACTCAATGACCCTCTCTTTCCTGCATTTCTTATACTCCACAATATCAGGTAGGGTGCCGATTTGTTCATCCAGGGAGAAATAAAGCAGACTTTGAAGAACAGGACACTCCTTGAGCATTTAAGCCCCTTCCTTAAGAGTCTTCATTCTTCTTGTTGCCCCAGTGCAGGTCAGCTGGCCCAATTTTAAAGGTTGTAATCTCTCAATTGCAGCTGAAAAAGTAGCAATTTACCCAAAGAATTTTTTTTTTTCTGTTCTATATCCTTCTTCTCACACTAGTCCATTTCTACACAAAGCAACATCACACAGCTTCTCAGGACATGGGCATAACAGCAAGCTTTTGGCACAAACTGCTAGCCCAGTCCAGGCAAAGCTCTTTCTTACCCTAATAAGCCAAATGTCACAGTCCATAGCTTTTATTGCACTCAGGTCTTTTAACACTGACCAGAATAGCCCATCTAGCTATACTTACCACACTGCAAGGCATCTCTTAGGTCAAGGTTTCAAATCCTTCCACATTCCTCTTGAAAATCAGCTCCAAAAGGCCAAAGCCACACAGTCAGGTGTCTACCAGTGAATGACACCACTCCTCAGTACCACTTTACTGTTGCAGTCAAGTCTGCATTGCTGGCAATTACCTGACCAATAGCAGCTTGTGGGGGGAAAAAAACGAGGTTTATTTTAGCTTACAGGCTTGAGGGGTAAGCTCAATGATAGCAGGGAAAATTATGGCTTGAGCAAAGGGTTGACATCAATTCCTTGCCAACATCAGGTAGATGACATGAACAGGAGTGTGTGCCAAACACTGGCAAGGGGGAGTTGGCTCTAATACCCACAAGCCAACCCCCAACAATGCACTGCCTCCAGATGGTGTTTATTCCCTATTCTGCATTATCTGGGAACCTTGCATTCAGATCACCTAAGTTTATGGGGGACACCTGAATCAAACCAACACATCCACCTTCAGTGACACACGTCCTGCAATAAAACTCCATTGTCCCATATATCCACTAGATGGGGACTAAGTATGAGGCTAATCACAAACACATGAGACTATAGTGGAAACTACCACATTCAAACTACCACATTCCACTACTCCCTAACACCCATAGATACGTGACCATCTCATGAAGCAACATACAGTTAATCCAACTTTAAAAGTCTTTATAGTCTTTATAAACATAACACTGTTCAAAAGCCCAAAGTCTCATCTGAGACAGCTATTGAGTGTGAGCCTATAAAATCAAAATACAAGTTACATTCTTCCATTATATAATAGGAAAGATTGAATCAATGCAAATTAGAAAACAAGAAGGGTAAACATGAAATCCTGCAGCTACATATCCAGCATCTATGACCCATGTTGAAATTGTTTTTTTTTTTTTTTTTCCAAAATGAAAACGTGTTTTATTTTTAAGTTTCTTTTTGTTGTTGTTCATTTATATTTATTTATTTGAGAGCTACAGAGAGAGAAAGAGGGAGAAAGAGAGAGAGAAAATGGGCATGCTAGGGCCTCCAGCCATGGCAAATAAACTCCAGATGTGTGCACCCCCTTGTGCATCTGGCTAACGTGGGTCCTGGGGAATCGAGCTTTGAACCAGGGTCCTTAGGCTTCACAGGCAAGTGCTTAACCACTAAGCCATCTCTTCAGCCTGAAAAGCTGGTCTTATTAAATGCTCAATTCTCAATGCCCCATACGTGTATGTGTGTGTGTATGTGTGTATGTATGTATGTGTGTGTGTGTGTATATATACATACATATATATATATATGTATGTATGTATGTATATGAAATGTTGAACGTCTTTAAGCTACAAATTTATCTCTCTAATTAACCTTAACTGCTTTCTTTCTGGGCAGATCCAACTGAGCTTGGGAGAGTCAGAGTCACTTTCCTTAGGAGCTGTTTCATAGTCCTGGCATCTCCAAAATTTTGGGTTCTCCCCTGCAATCCCTCATCTTCACAACTCTATGTCATTGAGTTGCATGGCTTTTATGCAGGTACTATGACTCTATTTCATGTTGAGTAGGAGCCATCTCCAAAACACAATACTGTTTTGTAAGTGCAATGAACCTCCCTTTCCTATATTTGTCATACTTTCAAAACCAGTACCAGGTGATCTACCAAATTTGTTATCTAAGAGGGAATAGAGATGACTTTGAAGAATAGGGAAGCACCTTTAGTCATCTTTGTTTAAAGCTTTGGCTTTCAAAAGAATCAGCATTCATACTATTCTCCCAATGCAGAACAGCTGGTTAACCCTTAATCGTACTAATCACTTATACAATTGCAGGTGAAGAAAATGTAGTCTATGGGCCATGAATTCAAAACATCTCCTATTTCTTCTGCCAAAGACACCAGTCCTTTACTTATGAGTTCAACTTTGCTCAGGTTCTCAGGACATAGGCAGAGCAGCCAGTCTCTTATACTAAGTGCTTCCAGCCCAATTCTGGTAAAATCATTCATTTTCTCCCTCTGAAACCTCATAAGCCAAGTCTTCATAGTCTACAGTTCTCTCTGCATTTAGGTGTTTTAAACTCTCAGCAAAATAGTCCATAAAGTTCCATTTTCAGCACTGCAAGGCCACTTTTAGTCTAAAATTCCAAATCCTTCCCAATACCTCCTGCATATCACATTGAAAATCCATGAAGCCAGGCTTCTTGCAGCAATGGCACTATTTCTCAGGCCCAATTTTCTGTTGCTCTTACCTTCTAGTGCTGGGACAAAAACACCTCAACAGCAGCTCATATGGAAAAGAAACACCTCACCAAATGCAGCTTATAGGAGGTGTGGTATTTTGAATGTATGTCCCCCATAGCCTCAGGTATTTTTTATTAAGGTAAAACTTCCTGCATAAGTCTCCAGCAGCCTGCTGGAGGGGTGATTCTGGAAGTGGATCTGATTCCAGCCAAAACATGTGGCAGAACAGTCTGAGTTCTGGCAGGTTATGTGTCTGCAGTTTCCCCCCGCCCTCTGGTGCTTTGATGTATGAAAATATAGAACTTCTTCTTCAATTGATGGAGTCTTTTCTGGATCTGTGATCCTAAAATAAATGCCTTCCCCCCATAAACTGTGTCTGTTTGGACATTTGTCCCAGCAATGTCTATGGCAGGAGGAGTTTATTTATTTATAGTCTCAAGAAGTTTTATCATGATGGAGAAGGTAGAGGCTGGGAATCACATCTTGTCTCTGCTGCTTGGAAGTAGCAACAAGAGTAAAATAGCTAGTAGGATGGACAAATAAGCCTCACGGTCTGCCTTCAGTGACATGACCCTTCTGCAAGGCCCCACTCTCGCAAATTAACACCAGCTGGGAACTAAGTTTGAGGATTAATCACAAACAGAGATGACTATGGTAGATACTATACATTTAAACTAATACAATTTCTCAATATTCTGAACCCATTTTGTTTTTTATATATGTGAAATAATACCACTTTGGCAAATACTAAATCAGTGACTGCATATTTCAGAGTAGAAGCAAAAATATTTAAACGTGACTTTCAATTCGTTCATAGCCTTAGCTTCTGTTCTTACAAAACAAGTGACTATGCTTTTATCTGAGCTGATATATATATATATTGCTGTGTTTCGAGCATTATGAGACAACCCCTCTCCACACCATAACTATAGTTACTTCCTCAGCCAGAAATGATTTTACTTCAGATAACTGTTAGAAGTGTCTTCATCTTCAGTTTGTCACTTAACTGTATCATATTTGATGAAAGAAATATATACAAGTTAACTTTTATAAAATTGTTACACACATATGCACAAAATTGAAAAGTTAAAATGCAAAAGTGAGTCAAGAAGAATGCAGGCAGATATTACTATTTTTCTAACAAACTATGTCCTGTATGTTATGGAAAGCTCATAGAAATTGCTCAAATGGTCTTAATTCATAAAGATCACCATTGAGAAAACCCAAAGACATTATTGCTATCTAAACTAGTACATTAAATAAATAATTTTGATGAACTCATTATATTCACCTACTGTCAGACTTTCAGGGTCTTTGCCTCTGTTGTCTTCCCCTTCTAAGCTCCTTCACTATGATCCTCACTTCCCAGCTCTCTGTCACTGTCCCTGACTCATTCTATATTGCTTCTTTAGTGATATCAACCATGCAAGTATTTATAGTGTCCTAAATAGAAAATCTTTGTATTCTTTAGTTTCTCTTTCACTTGATCACAAACACATAACGCTCAGTGTTTCCAGAACACTTTCTGCTCCTATTTGAATCATTGTAACCTCAGGTTTCTACACCACCACCTGCTGATTACTCTCTAATCCCTACTCCTCAAAACTGCTGGAAATATTGTTTTAGTAAAATGCTATTTCATCTCTCAACTGCTTAAAAACCATCCATAGCACTGTCACTGCCTTCATAATCAAAAGCCAGTTATTCTGATTTATCCTTAAATTTTTATTTATTTTATTTATTTGGGGGAGAGAGAGGGAGAGAGAGAACAAGAGAGAGAATATGGGTGCACCAGGGCCTTCAGCCACTGTAAAAGAACTCCAGACACATGCACCACCTTGTGCATCTGGCTTATATGGGTCCTGCTTAATCATATTTTAGCACTGGACCTAACCTCCTTCCTGCTGACTTGCAGTTTTTCCTTGTGCTGGCAGTTACTGGAATTTATCAACCTCCATGTCTTTCCACAAACTATCTCTTAAGTTTGTGATTAATTTTTTGCTTTCACATTCCTGTTTTAAGCAAGTGCCTTTAAATACTTAGCCATCTTCCTAGCCGAACACATGCCTGATTTAAATCCAACCATCTTTAAAGATGTAAATATATATAGAGACACACAGTATATATACATATATATATATAAATTATACATATATGCAATATGTATATATATGACATATATATAAAACATTCTTCTCTAAAAGAGCTCACTGTTATCATTATCTCACACTAGCAACTTCTGTCCACTTGTTTCACTTTGTGACTGTTTTCAGTGAAATGTAAATTTCATGAGCCAAGGGATTATTTCTGTGCTGTACATTGTTTGAAGGAAGAAATTAATTACAATTGTAAAAATCACTGATTCTGGTAGTGTTAATAATAAAAAAGTAGAATTTTTCTAAATAACTTTAAGTAACAGGGACAGCTCAATATGCAATTCATCTACAAACTCAACAAAAGTAGCCACTAATAGTATCATTTATGAAAATGATTCAGTATGGAGTCATTCACAATTATCAATGCATGTGACTAATTTTGAAATATGATTCAAAGCTTCATTCTGACTATACTTTCATAAATCTTTTTGTATAAACAATGTCTCTAAGGAATTATCTATAATGAAGACATTTTCAACATTTGATGATGATATTTAGGGAAACTTCCTGCTTTTATCTTTATTTCTAGATTCTTTTCAGTTAATTTTATAATAAAATCAAGAGAAGAGCTAAAGAGATTTATCAGTGGTTAAAGTAGTTTGTTTGCATAACCTGATGGCCTGTGTTTGATTCCTCAGTACCCACTTAAGATCAGATGCACAAAGTGATACATAGTCTGTGGCTTATTTGCAGGGGCAGAAGGCACTGGTGGGCCTATTATCTCTATCATCTATCTATATTTCTGTCTGTCTATGTATCCATCTATCATATAGGGTGAAATCTGAGCTGAGCCTATATAGAATCTCATCTTCTCAGGGGAACTGTGAGCTCCTAAGGGTGCCATCTAAGTGTCATGCCTGACCTAGTGGCATTTTCAGAGGGGTGGATGGAATGTCCTTTTTGTTTCTGTAAAGATACAATCTTTCTCATATGCTAGTTCTGAACATGTTTCTAGTTCTGTAAAATGATAGTGAATCTAGGAAATTACTAAACTGCTCTCCAAAAGCACACATTCAATTATAACTTGATTGACAATATCCAAAATCTATAATGTACCTCCTCAATAGTCACACAAGGCCAGAGAAATGAAAAGGGAAATAGAAGAATTTCAAAATTCTAGTCATAAATGGGCCCAGTCCACAGGGCACTTGAATGTCCAGTTCATATTTACAAGTCACTCTTTTAAAAATATCCTTCCTTCCTTTGTTATTGTTCAAAGAGGTTGATACAGGAAACATTTCTGAAGTGCTGAGCAGGAAGATATTGACTGACTCCACTTGGCTCCACGTCTGAGTCTCGTGTTTCTGCTGCTGCAGCCATCTCAGCTCCTGCTGAGGCTCCACAAGCACAAACTGAGCTGAAAATTGTATCTTTGGCAGCTGTCCCATGGGGTGAGATCCAATACACTGTCTAGAGAGGATAGGAAGCCAAAACTCCATTCTACATGCTTGTCATTGCTTTTCACTGGCACATTCACAGAATTAGAGCTTCCTACTGTAGCAAAGAAAAGCACTTGTTCATGAAATATTCTTCAGGGATCCACTGTGTGGAAAGCTTTATATCAAGTATTGATTATTTGATAGAAGATAAAGTGAAAGGGCATGAGTCAATGACTGTTGAATATCATATATATTGCTAAACTTCTTAATATTCCAGCAGAGAGCTCTTCCTGGAATGTGAAATATATACTCTCATGAAGCCCCTCTCTGTTCTCCTGTAAACTTTTTCTGGGCTCAGTATTTGGAACTTACATGATGCCATGAGGAACTCTAGGGTCCTGTAAGCAGATTGAATTATATCTAAGCTCAGCTCTGCTTTTACCTGACCCACCATTCCCTTTGATCGTGGTTTGTAACTAGATAAACATCTGTATTGTTCTCTAAAATATCCTCTCAACATAAATTTCCATAAAGTTCTCCTAGAAACCTCTGACATTTCATGTTTGAGAATTTTGATACCTACTTTCTCAATTCTTCAAATTACTTTAATATACTTTGTCTTTTCATGCCGGTAGTTATTAATACATGCTGCAAAAGCTGTTTATACTCTTAAGTGCAGTTAGTTATAAAATATTCCATTGATCTTTGTCAAGCTAAATACTTATAAATCCCTCACAAGGTATTTTTTAGCATCTTCCTATATATTCTCTGTATTTTCCTACTGTATGTTCTCATCTCAAGCAGGGTGGAATGCAACTTCCCAGGCCCAGTCAGAAGGGCCAGATCATTGTTAGTGTTCATACCATTTTGGTGGGAAGTCTTTGCTAATTCAGATCTTTGTGGTCTCAAATTTCCCACCTGCTAAATGAAAGTGAGGTTCCTCTAACACAAGCTTCTGATTATCTGGGAATACCAGCTATGCTATGAACCTACCTGTAGATGGTGGGTGCTAAGATCAGCAACACATTCCAGTAGCCTATGCCAAGGAACTCTGACATCATATATGACTTCAGAGTCGTTGTCCAGAGAGAGAAGGAGGTCAAGTTGTCCTAACCTCACATTTGGGAATATATGACATACTGCACCTCCTTTTCTGAATCAGTGTGAGAATGTTACAAGGCCACTGGAGAGCTAGAATGGCACTTTGTACTTGGTCAATGTTAGCTCAAGGGAAGAACTCAAAAGAGACAGAAACGGGACAACTCACAAAAAGTGAAAAGTTTATGGAGTGGCTATCATGACAGACATTTCTGTTCACTCATATGCCCCAATTATGTATCATAAGCTTTATTAAATAATTATGAAAAGAAATAAAGAGCAGTGGATTTTAGAACTTTCCTATTAGATTATTGTAGTTTCTGTCCTAATTCAACCTTTTCATGCTCTCAAACTAGAACCAAAAACATTCCAGATAGATTCACTTCTAAAACCAAATCCAATTCTCTGACCTCAATAAGTAACTCCTGAAGATTAATGTACAAGCTAGAGTGGCAAAAACACACCGCGTAGTCTATTACTGCAGTTTATTGCTATAGTCTAGATGTCTGTGCAGAATGTATATGTTGAAACACTAGTTCCCAAGTGATGTTATTAGAAGATGGGCTTTTAGCAAATGTAATTAGCTGCCTTCCTTCTTCCACCATGTGAGGTTCAATAGCGTATCTCTGGAATGTACCCCAAAGGCTCATGTGTTGAAAGGTTTGTTGCCAGCCTGTAGTAGGCCAACCTTCCTACTGGATGGTGGTGATACCTTAAAGAAGGGGCATCTAAAAGAAGGCTGTTAGGTCATTAGAGGCAGACCAATCCAAGATATTGAGGGCTCTGACCCAATCTGATTCTTGCTTACCTCATGTGCTTGACCTTGTCCCTCTGTGTGCTCCCAGGCAGATGTTCTCAATCACCATGAGTACAGAGACAACAAAGCTAATTGATCACGGGTAGAAACCTCTTAAATTGTGAGATAAAATAAAACATTTCTCCTTTTAACTTTGGTGGTATTTTTTTCTCAATTTTTATTAACATCTTCCATAATAATAAAAAATATCCCATGGAAATACCCTCCCTTCCCCCACTTTCCCCTTTGAAATTCCATTCTCCATCATATCCCCTCCCCATCTCAGTCTCTCTTTTATTTTGATGGCATGGTCTCTTCCTCCTATTATGATGGTCTTGTGTAGGTAGTGTCAGGCACTGTGAGGTCATGGATATCCAGGCCATTTTATGTGTGGAGGGAGCACATTGTAAGGATGCCTACTATTCCTTTGGCTCTTACATTCTTTCTGCCACCTCTTCCGCATTAGACCCTGAAAGATGTGATCTAGATGTTACTCAGTACTCCAGTCATTTCTTTCCATCACCATGATACCTTCTGAGTAGCCCCAAGGTCACTGCCATCTGAAAAGAGAAGACTCTCTACCAAAAGTGAGAGGAACAGTAATATAAGGGTACAAAAATTAAGAGAAGTGCTTACTGGGCAGTTTGATAAGCATATTGTATACATTTATCCAGATATCAGCAGATGTTACACTCCTAAGGCTCATGACTTTTATTATTATTTTATTTTATTTTATGTTTTCAGTATCAGGGATGTATTTCTTGCCATGGAGTGGGCCTCCATTCCAATTAGAGGGCAGTTGGTTTCCACCATGATAGATGTGCCACTATTGCACGTGTTGGCTCATTTGACTGGGCTGGCCAATTATAAGGCTTGCAGTGTCTACTGTTGAGTATCTTCACTGGTGTTATCTCTTTCTCCCTTTGAACTGCACATAAAATGGCTTCTTCCAGCTTTCTGTCAGCTGGTCTATGTGGAGGAGGTAATCAGCTCAGTTCCAGCAGGATTCCCCAGTGGCCTTGCAGCCCAAGTATGTGGAGTCATCAGCAATAGGGTCTTACCATCTATTCCTGGTGGGAAATCAAGGGCATCTTGGCAATAGCCTATAATGTTTTGGGGGCATCAGGGACCTCTCTGACCAACAACTCACTGGAAGGTATCCCATCCCTGGCACTGAAAATTTTATAGCAACAATCTACAGCTCCTGAGTGTTCCATTGTCCAAAACCAAAGGATTCCATATGATTTATTTATATCCTCTTAGATTTTGATTAGTCCTCCCTCCACCTTTCCTTTACTTCGTCTCTTCCCCTGACCTCAGTTTGGGCCTTTTCACTGCCATTAATCTATTCTTCTACTAACATATATACAATACCATCCTATTAAGTACCCTCCTCCCTTCCTTTCTCTTCCCTTTATACCTCTTTTTTAGCTTACTGGCCACTGTTACTAAGTTTCTTCCTTCTCACACAGAAGCCCAATCATCTATAGCTAAGATCCACATATGAAAGAGAACATGCAGCACTTGGCTTTCTGGGCCTGGGTTGCATCAATTAGGATAATCCTTTCCAGATCCATCCATATTCCTGCAAATTTCATAGCTTCATTTTTATGTGCATCTCTTGCCTTATTGCTATGGCTAAGACTTCTGGTACTATATTAAATAAAAGTGGGGACAGTGGATACCCTTGTCTTCTTCCTGATTTTAGTGGAAAGCTTCTAGTTTTTTCCCATTTAGTAATATGTTGGCTATAGGCTTGTCATAAATAGCCTTTATTATACTGAGATATGTTCCTTCTATTCCCAGTCTCTGTAGGACCTTTATTAGGAAGGGATGTTGGATTTTGTCAAATACTTTCTCTGCATCTGATGACATGATCATGTGATTTTTTTCCTTCAGTCCATTTATATAATGTATCTCATTTATCGATTTGCATATGATGAACCATCCCTGCATCTCTTGGATAAAACCTACTTCGTCAGGGTGAATGATCTTTCAGATATATTCTTGTATCCTGTTTGCCAATATTTTGTTGAGAATTTTTACATCCATGTTCATGAGGGAGATTGGTCTGTAATTTACTTTTTTTGTTCTATCTTTGCCTGGTTTTGGTATCAGGGTGATGCTGGATTCATAGAAGGAGTTTGGAAGCATTCCTTCTTCTTGTTTTTTATGGAAAAGCTTAAGAAGAAATGGTGTTAGTTCTTATCTATAGGTCTGATAAAAGTCAGCAGTGAATCCATCTGGGCCTGGACTCTTTGTAGTTGGGAGATTTTTGATAACTGCTCGGATCTCCATATTTGTTATAAGTCTATTTAAGTGATTAATCTCATCTTGATTTAATTTAGATAGGTCATATAAATCAAGGAAATCACCCATTTCTTTCAGATTTTCATACTAAGTAGACTATAAGATTTTATAGTATGTCCCTATGATTTATTTGAATTTCTCTGGTATCTGTTGTGATGTTTCCTTTTTCATCTCTAATTTTATTAATTTGTGTCTCTTTCTTTTGGTCAGATTTGCTAAGGGTTTATCAATCTTGCTTATCCTTTCAAAGAACCAATTCTTTGTTTCATTGATTCTTTGGATTGTTTTTTTAGTTTCTTTTTCATTAATTTCTGCCCTAACCTTTATTGTTTCTTCCCATCTGCTGATTTTGGGTTTGCCTTGTTCTTATTTTTCCAAGGCTTTAAGGTGAAGCATCAGGTCATTTACTTGTGACCTTTCTAATTTCTTAATATAGGCACTTAAAGCTATAGATTTACCTCTTAGGAGTAACTTCATTGTGTCCCAGAGATTTTGGTAAGTTGTGTTCTCATTAACATTTGACTCTATAAATTTGTTGTTTTCCTTCTTGATTTCTTCATTGACCCATTCATCATTTAGTAGTGTATTGTTTAATTTCCATGATTTTGTGTATGCTCTATAGCTTCTCTTGCTATTGAGTTGCAGTTCTATTCCATTGTGGTCTGATAGAATGCAAGGAATCATTTCAATTTTCCTGAATTTGTTAAGATTTGTTTTTTGTCCTAATATATGGTCTATTTTAGAGAATGTTCCATGTGCTGCTGAAAAGAATGTATATTCTGAAGCATTTGGATGAAATGACCTGTGTATATCTCTTAGGTCCATTCCTTCTATGACCTCATTTAGTCCAGAAGCCTCTCTGTTTATTTTTTCCTGGGATGACCTGCAATTGATGAGAGTGGAGTGTTGAAGTCACCCACTACCACTGTGTTTGGTGTTATCTGTGTCCTTATTTCTAATAGTGTTTGTTTGATGAATTTGAGGGCCCCCATGTTTGGTGCATATATGTTTTGGATTGTAATGTCCTCCTGTAGGAGTGTACCTTTAATCAATATATATAAAGTGGCCTTCCTTATTTTTCTTAACTAATGTTGGACTGAAACCTACCTTGTCAGATATTAGGATAGCAACCACTGCTTGTTTTCTAGGTCCATTTGCTTAAAACACCATTTTCCAAACTTTTACCCTAAGATAGTGTCCATCCTTTGTAGAAAGGTGGGTTTCTTGGAGGCAACAAATTGAAGGGTCCTGCTTTAATCCAGTCTGCAAACCTAGGTCTTTTTGTTGGGGTATTGAGGCCATTGATATTAAGAGATATTATTGAAAGGTGTGTATTTGTTTTTGGCATTTTTTTGTAGTTCTTCTGGTTTTACCTGTGCTTTCTTGTGTTATTTTTTATTTGAGTATTGTTTGTTTTTTTCCCAGTTCCTTATATGTGTCCTTTTCTTTCTCTTCAGAATGGAGGATTCTTTCAAGTATTTTCTGTAGAGCTAGTTTTGTCTTCAAATACTTCTTTAGCCTGCTTTTGTCATGAAATGTCCTTATTTCTCTGTCTATTTGAATGGACAGTTTTGCAGGATAAAGTAACATTGGTTGACAGTTGTTGTCTTTCAGAACTTGGAATACATCTCTCCACGCCCTTCTGGCTTTTAATGTTTGTATTGAGTAATCTGCTGTAATCCTGATAGGCTTGTCTTTGTAGGTAACGTGATTTTTTTTTTTTCTCACAGCATTCAATAGTTTTTCTTTGGTTTGTCTGTTTTGTAATTTGAGTATAATATGGCAACGAGAGTTTTGAAACCAAGGAACTGGGCACTCACTTTTAATATCAAATCTGCCGATTTCTTAATCTTGATCCTCAGAAATACAAATAAATTGCTATTGTCAACAAGGCACTCACCCAGTTTATGACATTATTGTTACAATAGCGCAAAGGAATTAATACAACTCAATTAAGTTGTCACATACCTAAATGAAAATAGATATTCAAAGCTTAAAGGACATGACCTAAATTACCACTTTGAAGCACTATAATATGAAACAATATGTCTAATATGGAGAGCTATAAGAAATCAGCACAGGGGTAGGGTTTACCATAAAGGATCTGGTTTTCAGTGAACTTGAACTGGATATATATCTATTTTTAATTTTTTATTGACAACTTCCATAATGATAGACAATAAATCATGATAATTCCACTTCCTCCCCACAAATCCTCCCTCCTTCATATTCCTTCCCCGTCACAATTAGTCTCTCTTTTATTTTGATGTCATCATCTTTTCCTTTTATTAAGATGGTCTTGTGTAAAAAGGGTTAGACATTGCAAGGTCATCAATATCCAGGTCATTTTGTGTCTGGAAAATTGCATTATAAGCAGTCCTACCATCCCCTTGGTTCTTACATTCTTTCTGCCACCACTTCCACAAGGGACTCTCAGCATTGGAAGGTAAGACAGAGATGTCCTCTGTGATGAACAGTCCTCTGTCACTTCTTTTCAGTGCTATGGTGACTTTTGAGTCTCCCCCATGCATACCACCATCTGAAAAGAGAAGCTTCTCTAACCAAAAAATAAGAGCACCATGAATACATGAGTATGAACATTAAGAAAAGAGCTTACAGGGCAGTTTGGTAAGCATAATAAATGCATTTCCCCAGACACCAGCAAGTGTTACTCCCCTAGGTCTCATATCTTCAATGCCATAGGTTTTGAGTACCAGCCTGTATTCCCTCCCATGGATCAGGCCTCCAGTTTAATTAGAGAACAGTTGATACCCCAATAATAGACATGCTACTATTGACCCAGTTGGCACATTTGGTCTGGCTGGCCAATTTTAAGGTTTGCAATGTGCAGTGATGTTTACCACTGTTGTTGACTTCTCTGTCCCATAGGGCTGCATGCAGAGTAGCTTTTTCCAGCTTTCTGTTAGCTGGCCCATGGGGTGGTTTTCAGCTCAGCTCCAGCTTTACATCTTAGTGACCTTGCATCCTAAGCATGTGGAGTCTTCATCAATAGGGTCTTATTCATTTCTTGTGGGAAATGAAGAGCCTTATCTATGTCCTATAATGTTTTGGGGCCATCAGGGACCATCAACTCACTGGAAGGTATTCCATCCCTGGCATGAAATTTTTCTAGTAA
This sequence comes from Jaculus jaculus, assembly GCF_020740685.1. Classification (NCBI taxonomy): domain Eukaryota; kingdom Metazoa; phylum Chordata; class Mammalia; order Rodentia; family Dipodidae; genus Jaculus; species Jaculus jaculus. The sequence continues at coordinate 126,792,257 of NC_059105.1, forward strand.
CAATCTATATCTTCTCGATGTGCCATTATAAAAGAAGTATTTTCTATATGGCTTATTCATAACATGTTAAATTTTGATAAAACCTCCTCCACTTTCCTTAAGGAAATGTAATCCATATGTTACAGAGATGCTGTACTCCCAAGTTTCTTGAAACACTGCCTGATTATTAAGATGTGGAATAAACCTAAGTATTTATTAAAAAAAAAAACACTTTTTTTTTTTTAAAAAAAGAATAACTTCAGGCTGGAGAGATATCTTAGAGTTTAAGCACTTGCATGTAGAGCCTAAGGATTCCAGTTCAGTTCCCTAGTACCCACGTAAAGCCAGATGCAAAAAGTGATGCATGCATCCGGAGTTCATTTGCAGGTCCTGTTGTACCTATTCTTTCTATTTCTCTCTGCTTGAAAATAAATAAGTTTTTAAAAGGGTAACTTATACTATGTAAATGTGTAAAAATTATTTGAACACAGTCGAGCATGGTGGTGCATGCCTTTAATTCCAGCACTTGGGAGGCAGAGATAGGAGGATCACTGTGAGTTTGAGGCCACCCTGAGATTACATAGTGAATTCCAGGTGTTCCTGAGCTAGAGTGATACCCTACCTCAGGAAACTTAAAAAGAAGGAAAAAAAATCATTTGAAATAAGTTTAACTCCTGACTCAGGCTACTAAATATGATTTATATGAAAGTTGCCAGGGAAGAAAATTTACTGACATAATAGCTTATAAACATTTTCATTTCTAGGAGTCAATTGCAATGGAAAATTTTCATTTGTGTTTTAAAGGATTGCAATGTGTATTTGTTTGAATTGTGCTATATATACCATGGAATACTATTCAACCTTAATAAAGGAGGACCTACCATTTGTGACAACATGAATGAACCTGGAATACATGAAACAGAGTGAAATTAGCCAGCTATAGAAAGTAAAGGCCTGCATGGCCTTACTTATATGCAGAATTTAAAAATAAAAAGTAAATTTCATAGAAACACTGAGTACAAATTCCTTAGCAGGGCCATGGACTATAAGTAAGTAGGAAATATAGGTCAAAGGATACATCCTTGTATTTATGTAACATAAGTTAGTCTAAAATCTAATACACAGTATGAAGCCTATAGTTATTAATACTGTATTGCATGTTAACACATTTGCTCTAAGGTCACTACTCAAGAAAGGAAGCAACTATGGAAAGTGCAGGATAAGCCTGTCCCCAACAGCACACATCCTCCCCCAAGTTTTTATTAGCTGTGCACCAAGCATTCAGAACACATGAGCTCATGGGGACATTTGATTCAAACAACTATATTCTGCCCTAGCCCCCCATAAACAAGTGACCTTTTATTATGTAAAACGCAATACATTCAGTCAAATTTTGAAAGTCCCCATAGGTTTTATCAATCCAAATGCTGTTCAAACATCTCCATAGTTCATGGTCTCATAACTATGAGCCTTTTAAAAAATAAAAAAAACAAAAGTTTCATAAACATAAAAGCACTGAGTAAATATTCATACTGTAAAAGATTGCATAGTCAGAAAAGATTAAACCAATACATGATTTAAGGAAAAGCTTATTTGCTTTCTTAATGATAGCCATCCTGGAGACTAAATCACAATTTAATTTTTTTTTTGTTTTTGTTTTTTTTGAGGTAGGGTCTCACTCTAGTCCAGGCTGACCTGGAATTCACTGGGGAGTCTCAGGGTGGCTTTGAACTCACAGCGATCCTCCTACCTCTGCCTCCCAAGTGCTGTGATTAAAGGCATGGACCATAACCAGCGTTAATTTTAACTTTAACAATTAAATATTTAAACTTTTTGATATATATTTGGTCAATATTACTTCATCTTTTGAGAACTATTTAGTTTTTATCATATTTATTAATGAGATGATTTATGGAAAGTTTTATGTTTTATTTTCATTGTCTTTTGTATAAAATGTATTAATACTTTTCTGCTGTATAGCATTTTCTAGGCTGCCTCTTCAGTTAATTGTTTCCTTTGCTATACATAGCTTTTTGATTTCAGGTAATCCAATTGGTCAATTTTTGACACTGAACTCCTTTCAGAACATCTTTGACTATGCCAAATCTTAAAATATTTTCTTCTAACAGTTTCAAACTGTCATGTATTATACTAAGATAGAAACATATCCCATGTCCTTGGAACAGCAGAATTAATGTCAAGAAAATGGATATATTATCAAAAGCCACCTAAAAATTGAATGCAAGTTCCATCAAAATTCAAATGACATTCTTCAAAGAAGTATAAAAAAATACTAACCTACATGTATGAAGCACAAAAGACTCCAGACAATCAAAGCAGTTTTGAGAAAAAGGAATGATGCTGGTGGTATAAACCCTGCCTTCAAGTCATATTACAGAGCTATAGCAACAAAGCCAGCATGATTCTAGCATATAAACAGATATGTAAATCAGTGGAGTAGAATAGAGTGCCCAGAATTAAACCTGCACAACTATAGCTACCTGATTTTTAACAAAGATGCCAAAAGCCTACTTTAGAGATAAAAAGTCATCAGCAAATGGTTCTGGGAAAAGTGGATATTCACATATAGAAGAAGGAACCTAGATCCCACTCTCTCACCTGTATAAAAGTAAATTCAAATTGCATGACACATTGTAAAAATAGCATTCCTTATCCATAATCTAAGAGAGTATTTTGTTTTACTATTTTGTATGTCATTAAAGCCAGTGTATTTATATTATTCTGCATGTATGGGAATGATAGAATAATCAGCACTGGGTCATGTTTGACGACAATAACAGTATCTAAAGGTTATGCTTGTTCTGTGGCTTTTTAGACTGGCCAGCCACTGTAACATGGTGGTCCTCTTGAGGTACAATGGTTGCTATGTATGTCTTGTGGAAGCTTCTACTCACTATTATATTTGAGACATGTATATTTATTAATATTTTTATTTATTAATATACATGCATCAAATATGATAGGGAATAGTATAGAAGGAGAATAGTATGAAACAAAAATGTGGGTTACAAGGCTATATAGAAATACTTCCAGCACTGATAGGCCTGTAATATTATCAAAACAAAAGTCAGACTTCAGGTAATTCCCAACAGTGATATCTGCCCAGAGACCACCCTAGACATACTTCAGTGGAGATTAGAAAGTGCTTCAGATACAATATACATTAGACACACCATAGTTTATAATTAGGATTATTTTTTAAACACACCCAAAAGTTTCAAAGTTGCTCTATTATTTTTCCTTCTTAATATTTCTAGCATGATCAGGAAAACAAGAGCTTTGAAGCAACATGTGTAAACTCTGACACTCTTTTCTTTTTCTACATTGAGGCTAGGAAGCATCATGCCATTTTCATTTGTTGGCTTCTATTACCTGCTTGCGATGTTTTTCTCTACTTAGCTAAATAGAAATTCACATTCATTAGACAGAAATGCAGCCAAGCTGGAGCAAAGTCATATTCAGCATCTGGGCCCTGGAGCCAGCCTGCGTGGGTTTGAATCTCAACTATACCATTGGCTGGCATGTGGCATAGAATAAATTATTTAAACTTCTGTAAGCTTTAGTTTCCTCATCTGTAAAACTTAGCCTACAGGGTTCAGTAGATTGCTTAGCATGCCCTCATATTAACTAGTGTTACTCTTTCTATGTTCTCCTTGTGTGCAGACATTACTGTTAATGACTCAGAAGTAATTACATCAAAGCTGACGCATAATAGATAATGCTCGCATTATGAAAGTGAGACTATGGTATCTAATATATTTTTTTTTAACTGAGGCTATTTAAAGCTAAGAGAAAAAAAAGGAAAGAGAAAATGGAAAACTTTGAGCGAGGATGAAATGGGATTTTTTCTTGTACTAAGGCCAAGAGAATTTGAAGTCAGAAGCTAAATTTGTTTTAGTAATACTAACATGTTCTGGTTGTTGTAGGCAAATCATTTAAATTATCTGGAACACTAAAGACACTTGAAAGAAAAAATAGCTTCATGTTTATCTTAAAGGGAGGTTGTGACAAGGAAGTAAAGAATGTGGCACTCATCAGATTGTACAAGGCTTTAAAAAGTATGGTAGAAATATTATGAAAAATATTCCTTGATTCTTAGATTAAAAAAAATAACCAAGACACCAATTTCAGAAAAGCACACATATAAATTTGCCAGGTTATTGAAGTCACCTTGTTAGTTTTTGCACTTACCATTTCCAAATCCCTCAAATTCGAAAGTCATCTGTTGTGAGTTGCATGAAACCATCATTCTGGCTTTGATGCTACACAATTTGATCTCAGCTAGGTGTGCCACAGATATAGGCTTTCAGTGTATTGTACAAAATGATTATTGTTTTGATTGCTTCTATAATTATATGTTTTCCATATTGTAATTTCTGAGTTTATGGAGTAAAATTATACATAAAACAAACACCATTCATGCATCCTCCAAAAAAAGCAAGTCAGATAAACTGTGGACCCCGAAGATTTCTGTGCACCCTGAAGATGGAAACAAGGGAATCCAAAGCAATTTTTTTTAACCTTTTCAGGAAAATAGCATGGCTTAGCGAGTCTCACTACAGTGTCTTATAATGTTAATGAAGCTTCCCAAGCTTCTTTACGTATTCTTGGTTTTCACTTATAGGTGTGTACTGGCCACACTTTTCTAGCTGGAGAAGATGTGGGAGATGAGAACAATAAAAATATCAGGAAATAAACTGTAGGGAATAAATAAGCAATCTGGAAATAGGTTTAGACTATTTGAAGTTATCAAATCATCTGATTATAAAACTCCAAACCCCTTGTCACAACTCTTAACATTAGAATTTAGTTCATCTTTAAAAATCAATATATACATATATGCATATATGTCCATGGCAAAGCATTTGTGGAAGTATATGCAAGAGCTGAGGCTCATTCCTTTGGCTGAGCTTAGCACTCACCTTTCTACATGTATATATTATACATGTACAGCTCCATGCATATCCTTCCACAAGTACTTTACCACATACACATTTGGGTACAGTTGAATATTTATAACAAAACTCATTGAGCCTACTGCCTACCCTATCATATGTATCTTCCAACTATCTTATTGTGCTATAATACTTGATTATAGTGTTGATATATTTATTGAATCTCTTTAATTTTGTTTTAAATAAAAACCCTTAGTGGCTTAAGGTGAATTTCTTATATTTGGTACCTCCTTTTTGAAAACACTGTTGCTATTGCAATTTGAAACAGGTAATGTTTTCTGGTGTTTACCAGCTGAAGCTTCCTACTGTGGTCTCTAGCAGATGTAAAGGCCCTTGGCTCCAGCACTTCCATTCCAGTGCCTCAGTTAGATTCCCAAGTGATTCAATATAGGCTCCAAACCAGACAAAAGTGCATTTGTTATCACAACTTCTGTCCTTATATTCAACTGTTCCCTACCCATCTAGTCTGAAAAATAGAAAATTCAGAGCCCTGAGGCTTGACCCAAGAGAGGCAAGCAGCCTCCCTTGTTGCCTTCCCAGCCAGGCCCTCACTGTGGCCCACATATCCTTGGTAATAAGCCTACCTTACCAAAACTTTTATTCAGACCTTTACTTGTAAGTGCTGAAAAAAAAAATCAAATCTAATCAAATCAAATAAAAAGAAGCAAAGGAAGGAAGAGGAAGAAAGAAAAGCACAATCTTTTCTGGAACTGGAGAGATAGCTCAGTGGTTAAGGGCACTTGCTTGCAAGGACTGAATGTCACAGTTTTATTCCCCAGTACCCATGTACAACCAGATGCAGAGTGGCACATACACTTGGAGTTCAGGTGTAGCACCAAGAGGCCCGATGTGTTTATTTCTCCCCCCCTCCACCTTCTCTCTGCAAATAAATAATAAATAAAATTATTTAAAAACCTACAACTTTTTCTCATTTTTTTTTCTCACAAAGACATAACTCTCTGTCAGGATGGCCCCTAGCATGGTTGTTTTTGAAACCTTCTCTCTGGGTTTCCTGTAGGTACCTGTGGCCTATCATTTTGCTGTTCTGACTCTTCATTAACTACTTAGAGTGTGAAAGTAGTAAGATTTGAATTCATGAACACTTGCCCATCCTCACACCAGATAAATGACTTTGTGAAATACATTCAGCTTCTTTCTTCAGCTGTGGAGTAGGGATGGCCAAAGCATTCTTGCTTCAGCGCTGTGGGAAGTCAGTTCTTCTGCTAGCCAGCCACTGGAAAAACAATCAGCCCCCCTCCAATCAAATCAGCAGGTGTTAGAGATGAGTCTTTGTTGTTGTTGTTATTGTTTGTTTGTTTATTTTGTTTTTAAATGTAGGGTCTTGCTATAGCCAAGGCTGGCCTGGCATTCACTATATAGTCTTAGGGTGGCCTCAAACTCACCGAGATCCTCCCACCTCTTCTTCATGAGTGCTGGGGTTAAAGGTCTGTTTCACCACACCCAGCTGGGATGAGTCTGTTTTGCACTGTAAGTTTCATTTTACTTTTGATTCTAACCGCTTCCCCTCTCACTGTAGAGTCCCTCAGCCTGTCAGCCAGGCTCAAGGAGCTGATAAGGGAAAGACACCTACTTTAACTAAGAGCATTAGTTATTTGTGCCATTGGGAATTAGCACTTTCTGTGAAGTAGTACAATAGTTGGAAATTTAATTGGATCAAAAGAATCAAAGATTAATGGACAGGTGGGTTTTCTAAGAGTTTCAATTTTCTGAGCTTCCTTTTCCTTATAGCATTCTTGGTTTCATAAAGTTTAGCTAAAAAATATCTGCTGTATTGTCATGTAATTTCATTTATTGGGCAACCTATATCCTTTAGGGAAATTGAAGAAAAGTATCATAAAATTTCTATTTGGCTTAGTTCTCAAATTCAGCCTGTTCCTGGTAAATCACGGCAACAAGATCTGGAAAGAAACTATAATAGGGTGCATGACATATTACAGACCTGAGTTTGAGCTATGGTAAGATATAACTTAGAGGGCTGGAGAGATGGCTTAGTGGTTAAGTGCTTGCCTGTGAAGCCTAAAGACCCTGGTTCAAGTCTCAATTACCCAGGACCCACATTAGCCAGATGCACAAGGCGGTGCATTCATCTGGAGTTCGTTTGCAGTGGCTAGAAGCCCTGGCACACCCATTGTCTCTCTATCTATCTGCCTCTTTCTCTCTTTCTCTCTCTGTCGCTTTCAAATAAATAGCACTTTCTGTGAAGTAGTACAATAGTTGGAAATTTAATTGGATCAAAAGAATCAAAGATTAATGGACATCTATCTATCTGCCTCTTTCTCTCTCTCTCTGTCACTCTCAAATAAATAAATATGAACCAAAAAATATTTTTTTAAAAAAGATATAACTTAGGAACCAAAACAGGGTCAGTAAGAAATATGATAAAGCAACCATGTAGGGTAGTATAAAAACATTTTAAATGGGCGTGGTGGTGCACACCTTTAATCCCAGCACTTGGGAGGCAGAGGTAGGTGTATCACCATGAGTTCAAGTCCACCCTGAGACAACATAGTGAATTCCAGGTCAGTCTGGGCTAGAGTGAAACCCTATCTTGAAAAATAAACAAAAACAAAAAAATTAAGAGGCTTACATTAAAATGTTTTATTGTTTAAATGAGCATCTTTTACTAATAAAGTGAGTGTCTCATTGTAAGATTTGGAACATAATACACAGTGGTGAATGCAACTGCAGCCTGTTTAGGACTTTCTGTGCTTGTACTGTAAAAACAATTTGTACCATAGCTGTCAAAAGTGTCTGAAGTATAGGCACAGGAGATATTTACACATGGATGTGTACTTCCAACCAGATGCTCCAAGCTACACTCAGCCTCTCACACTTCAGTTTAGAGCCCTGAGCCCGAGGAACCCAGAAATCACAATAGTCTAAAGATGAAACAAAAATAATCCATGGCATTATTCCATAATGTGTGTGTTCTTTACTCTCCAGACATAACTGCAGCCTCTTCCAGAGAGTCAGAACTAATGCTTTACCACCAAGAGGCAAGTTGCATGTTTCAGCTGAAATCAGACTTTTGGCTTTCTTCTATTCTTGCCTCTTCTTCTGAGCCATAGTCAACTCATTGCTTGTTAATGCCCTGTATGTAAGTGGAGATGAGGAAAATGAAGTGAAATGAAACCCACGTCTATCTCACTGTAGCTATTTTGCTAGCCACTCTAATAAAGGTTAACAAACAGGTAAGACAGAAATTACTTGTCCAAGTGAACATGTTTAATGACTCTAGAATCCATTGCCCATGCTAGCTAGGTACTATAGAGAATATAATAGTGAACTTGAAGAAGCTTAAACCATGTGGATCCTTAAATACTGGCAACATTGAGAATCTGTATCTTCTAGTAAGCAGACCCTCTACGTTTTCCTTGTTAGTTTGTGACTGTAATATCACGGGACATAATAGGGGCTGAAAGCCATCATTGCTGAAGGGCAGGAGTTTGTGACAATGTTCTGGCATGAAGGTTAAGCAATAAACTGACAAAATAAAAACAAGCAAAATAAAAGCAAAGGAAAGAATAAGTGTACATAGTCTCTTCACATTTTTTCATTGATTAATACTTTGAGAAACATTAGCATGGCTACATGTGTTTGAAGGTATAGATCTAAATAAATCATTCTGTCACTGTAAATAGCCTCCCCTTGTCCTCTACCTCTGACTTCTTTTATCGCCATCATAACCCTAAGAAAACTGATGAGTTCATGTCTAAGGCTGATGAAGACACAGATGTATTTGTAGCTATTGTGCTGTGAGGATGCCAACACTGCTTACTTAGGTGTTAAGGTAATTTTATAGAGAACATGACAGTGAATACATTGAGTTGACTAGATGAGTCAGATAACTTTTAAGAAAAAGATAAGTCAGAAACACCTGTCAGAGTTACTCTACTTTTTCTCCTGGGATTATTTTATTTCCTAAATATTGTCACTGTTAATGGCTCTTCATTTCATATTCTCTGTTTCTTCCTAATTTGCTTCCATCATCATAGCTAATATATAATCATATCCCTCTTAATAACAGGGAAACCACAGTTAAATTGGGAGCCAGAGATATACCAACTCTGTTGATACAAATGTTCCCACTAAATAATGGTGTGATAACTACTCATTGAATCTAAGCCCAGAAAACTAATGAAAGTAAATTTATTTTCCTGTACTGAAGTTGCAGAGTATCTTGATAGGCAGTAAATTCCTTATGCTAAAACAACCACTGCTCAGTAATGCAAACACAGAAGATTAATATCAGTTTCTTGCTCATCAGCTGTTCTCATCTGCAGCTTTACCGCTGTGCCTTTCCTCCCACAGCTGGAAGTCTTCTAGCATGACCCTAACTAGAAATCACAAACTACCACTCCTCCACCTGTGGATAATTATCAGCTTACAGAGGCACTGAGAAGACTGGTACACTCAAAGGCAAGAGGTGCTTTTACATTCACAGGAGACTAGCAATTCAATTTGATTTTTTTTTTTTTTTTTTGGCTGCTATTGGGAGGATTCAATAAATAAACCGAACAGGATATGACATAAGCAAAGACCCAGATGAAACTCAATTTCAAATTTTCATCTATCTACTTGTAGAAAGACTGAGAACTGAAGACAAGAGTGAAAAAACACTTTAAGTCAAAGATTAAGATGTAATAAATATCTGTATCAGGATGAAGGAAATACTATGGGCAAAGGTCTAGAGAGAACAGGGGTCTGCATGAAGTAGAAGTTTTAATTAATCTATGTGATGCAGTTGTTGACCCAGCAGCTATGAAAAGCCATGCATATTAACAGGGAAGTGATAGGGTTGAAGCTGTCTTGAAAAAGCTTACTCTGAGTAGACTGGACAGGGGCCAGCCAGAAGGTGAGTAGAGCCATTAACTCCATCAACTGTCCTTTCTCCTTTCTTCTCCCTTGTAATCCTTGAGAAAAAGATCTGGAAAGCAGCGTAGTACAGAGAATTGTGGACTATGAAAGCTTGGATTATGAACATTCAAAGGTGAAATGGAAAATTTTGTTGGAACTGGCCTCATGGCAGAAAAGTTGGTTGGGTTCTACCCAAGCCCTCAGAATTTGAGCAAGGTTAAATTATTTGAACTATTTTTATGCTTTATTTTTATTTATTTATTATAATGTGAGAGAGAAAGAGAGAGGGAGAGAATGGGCTTGCCAGGGACCAAACAAACTCCCGACACATGCACCACCATGTGCATCTGACTTATACGGGTTCAGGGGAATTGAGCCTGGGTCCTTAGGCTTTACAGGCAAGTGCCTAACTGCTTAACTATCTCTCCAGCCCAAGGTTAAATTTAAAAGTAATGGATTGGTATACTTGGCAGAAGATGTAGAACAGAAAGATATGAAAAAAAATGTATGGCTTATCACAGGAAAAAATCAAGCAAGTTTACAGTTATTGGCATATACATTTGATTTAGGTTACTGAAGCTGCAATTGTTAAGCAGATTATGACCATTAAGAGTGAGTCAACTGCCAGGCGTGGTGGCTCAAGCCTTTAATCCCAGCACTTGGGAGGCAGAGGTAGGAGGATCACCGTGAGTTCAAGGCCACCCTGAGACTACACAGTGAATTCCAGGTCAACCTGGGCTAGAGTGAGACCCTACCTTGAAAAACCAAAAAAAAAAAAGAGTGAGAGTGAGTCAACTGCTTTGTCCCAGGTCCCTGTGTAGAGCCTTGATAAGGCCATTATATGAAGAGAACCATTTCCACCAGCAGCTGCTGAAATGTGACAACGTGAAACATCCCTTCCTGGAGATCAAATAATGCCATTTTGAGTGGCTAGGGAATTGAACCCTGGGCCATCAGGATTGCAAACAAGTACCTTTAAACTAATGAGCCATGTATCCATACCCTGGAACTTGGGGGTTTAAATTCACTGGCATCACACCATGAGTGGAAGCAAGTATCTCTGGGTTTCCCTTACTAGCTACACTAATTTTTGCCTTTTTGAAAGGTCACAGTTTTTAAGAAGCTCAAGCAAAAATAAAAGGCACTTACCAGCTTGAGGTGGGTCATAGCATACTGCATTTTTAATGAGCTTCCTTTGCTTGTTTGCAAGAAATTGAAAAACTATTAGTCCTATCATTATTTGCACACATCCTGCCTTTATGGCTGCTCCTGCTGTTACCATGAGCTGTTTGATATTTCCACTTACATGGGAATGAAGAAAGACATTCACATCCAGACTTACTAGATTGATAACATACAATTCTAAGTGTTTCTGTTGCACATTATTTTCCTCCCTATGACCAGCTTTCAATTTTGTCCATACCAGACCAAGCATCTGTTTGATAAACAGGATACTGGGTCAACCATCAGGTGCTCTGTTGACACTGTGAATATCAGCAATCATCTACACCAACAGTTGCATCCAGCTCTTCTCCATGTTGCTATTGGTTGCTATGCAACACAGTCCTGTCTGTTTACAGCACAGTTAATAAGTTGTATTTCCCTTTTTACTTTGTGAAAATGTGTCTAATCATGAAACTATGTAAACTGGAATACAATTTGAAAGAGAAAGCACAGGGTTTTTGTTTAATCACTATTTCTATCTATTGTATTATTGTCCTGCCCCAGACATGATGTCAGTACAAAATGATCAATTTTTTCCACATTACTAGAGTTTGAGGTTTTCATAGTATGAAGAAGAAAGCAGAAGTCATACACTTGCAGACATAAAATAATAGGGCCTGGGAAATTATGGACTAGACAAAAATCATGCAGCTATTAAGTGCCAGAATAAAAAAAAAAAAAAAAACGTTGCCACCATAATTCTCACAGTTTCAACAAGAAATATTCAGAGATTTTTCTAATGATGGTTTGTTTACATACTTAGCAGTTCACAAAAATAAAACTTTTAGATTTATTTAGATTAGACATTGACAACTTAAGCTTATACTAATCCCACTTATGTTTTAATTTTAAAAATATAGGAGAGTACAACTTAAAAAAGAAAAAAAAATAGATTGGCTTTTATACAAGATGAAATATTTAAAGTCTCTAAAATTAAGAATATAAAATGGTTTTTAATGACATCAAAAATTATAGACTGATTACATATAAACTCCCATTATGGAGCATCTGCCTCAGAAGAGGCATTAAACAAAATAGCCCAGTAAACAGAATATTCCAGCCACTGGACACTTGCCAACCTCTTGTGACTGAATATTTCATGGCGACATAGTAGGCACATGGACTGAATAGCCATAAATGCAAGAATGAGTGTTCTGCCTGGGACTAAAAGCATGAGTTTTCACTCACCAAGTCTAATCTAGAGTTTGTTGCTGTCAAATGTTCAACTTACTGATATCAGAGATCAACCATGAGGCTCTTATCAGGCACCATTCCTCAAGAAGTCTGACCAGCCTCTTATTGGTAAGTTGATCAGATATGGTTTTCTAGACAGCATACATTTCATATGTATGTTGACCTTCCCTGCCTACAGGGCCTAACTTAGCTTCCTACTTCAGTGAACTCATACAGTGTATTTTCCAGTGATATAGGATCCCATGCACTTTGGCATGTTCAGATACTAAGGGTGTCCACTGAAGCTATAACATTCTGGTTTAGGCTTGATAGTATATTCTCGGGTACCATCTCCAAGCTGGCACTTCAACTATTTATTCCTCAACCAACGCCACTGCTCTAATGACTGTCATCCTACAGTTGTAGTATATCTTATTACTTTCTAGGAGAATTTTGCTTGTATAGGCACAATTTTAGTAGCCACATCCCAGGAAGAGCATGGTGGCCAGGACCACAGATCTATAAGAGATGAATTTCACTCATACCAGTGAAATGGTGCCAGGTAAAGGTTAAGTGGTACCTGGAGTAAGCAAGACATGTTGAGTTATGACTTTGAGTTTGACTTTCAGAGTACGAGCTCATCCCACTAACCACTAGAGTTATCCTAGGACTATCTGAGACCTCAGATGAACATATTCCCAGACATTATGTGAAGCATAGAGATCTGACTATGGTGGATCTCAATGAAGCCCTGTAATGACCAGATATTCAGGAATGAAGTGCTCATCTCCACCCCTTCTGCAATTGCTGAAAGCTAACTGCTCTCATCTCAGTTTTTCACTGGGATTCACTCTCACATGAAGAAGGCTGTCTCAGCTAAAAACAGCCCCTTTGTCCTGGGTATCTTAAAATCCACCTAATTGTGGAGGGAGCTCACATCCAGTTATTGGTCAATATGAGGGTAAAAGGCCATGTCCTGGCTTACATGTGTGGTCAGTTCTGTAGGGCCTGTGCATCGTTCCCTGGGATCATCAGGGGCTGATGTCAACACATTACATCTCACTTTCTTCTCTTTCATCTTACTTCCTTTATTCACTCACAAGTATGGTTCCCAAGAGTCCTCCTAATAAACTTCCTGTGTAAAAAAGAAAATCTGAATATATCCCCAGGGAATCCAACTTGAAACACAAGTATTCTTTTAGAAAAGTACACATTTAAACTTTTCAAAAGTATGCTGTTTTGTCTATCCTCCTGATTTATATGTAAAATATCCTTACCCAAGTACTTTAAGCCTTAAGGGCACTTCAGGGCAGAATGTCAAAGACAGAGTTATAGCCAGGAAAGGTGGTTTAGATGAAGTATCATTTCCTGAGTCAGATACAAAAAGCCAAAGGAATCACTTCAAATTTTGAAAGCAGTGAAGATTATAGCCATAGTGGGAGAAAAGCTAATGTAATCTTTGAAATATACATGACAGTAGAGTTTAGTTAAAAGACCCTTTTGTTCATGCTGGGTAAGACAATAACCTCTTCATAAGTCTGATCACACTGAGAAGAACAGGGAGGGGTATGGTTAGAACAGGCTCACTAGGAGAGCAGGTGGAAAGTAGACTGCTGAGTAAGCAGGGACTTACTTGAGCAGGTGTCTTCTCTTGGAATTGTTTCCTTATGTTTCTTTAAGTCAACTTACATTTTGTAGGATTGTAAAGTACTTGTCTTCCTTTTAAATACTTTTCAGATTCCAAATTACTGACAGAAGCTTTTTAAAATCTAGGAACAAGCAAATGATGCTTTTTCTTTATATATAATCTTTCTCTTCCTTTGATTTTAGTACAATGTTTATGACAAGCACTTGACACTTTATAATATTTTAAAGGCCACCAAGCCAGATGCAACAAAGGCAGTGCAACATCATGAAGAAAAGGCTGAGTCCTCATCTGCGTGCTCATGCCCACTCTAAAGACTTAGGTAGGAACTCTATCCCTAGACCTGAACCTCTTCATCTGATAATGGGATGAGTAGGACTGGGCACTAAGTTTCTGTGATGGTTTGAATCAGGTTTCCTTTATAGATTCATGTATTTTGAATGTTGAGTCCTCAGCTGATGGAAATTTAGAAGATGGAAAGTTACAGGAAGAGATGAGTTTCTGGGTGTGAGATTTGGGATTTTATAGCTACTTTCCCTTGACAATACGAGTTCAGCTCAATTCTTTTGCTTCTTTCCAGCTGATGTGGGAGGATAAGATGTCCAGCATATGCTCTTCTATCTTTTCCCTGCTATGTAGAAAGTTCCTCTTGAGACTCTAAGCTAGATAAGCCCTTTCAAGTCTGATGTTCTGTCCCAACAACATGAAGGTAACAACAACAGAAAACTGATCCTAGAAGAATGGGGCTATTGCCACAAATCTGATGATGTGGCTTTTGATCATTTGATTTGAAGGAGGAATGTGGGAGCATTTAGAACTTTGGATTGAGAGATGCCTTTCAGCGCTGAAAGCAGAGTTTAGAGAGACCACTCTTGTGAGAGTTGAAAGACCAAAATGCAGAAATAACTGTGGACTATGAAGTTGGGATCTCAAGAAGAAGAGCTTTGTCTAGACTGGGCTAAAAATAGTTTATGAGAAAGGTTTTCTGTGCTTATCTTATGTCCTGAGAACTTAAGCAAAGTATAATTTAAAAGTAATGGACAAGTATATGTGTCAGAACATAGAACAGAAAGATATGGAAATATAAATTGTCACAGAATGAAATTAACATTTTGAGATGGAGACTGCAGCCAAACTCGGCATTAGTTGTTTGAGGGATTATCACAACTGAGACAGGGCAAACTGCTTTGCAATGAAACAGTAGCAGAAGTGTTTATTCTCTTTTGAATGGAGTAGAGGCAAAGGAAGAATGCTAAAAGAATTTTCTGATCTTCAATGTTAGCTCTAGTCCCCCATGAATTTAAAAATAAGATAGTCTACTTGGTACTGGTTTTGAAATATGATAAATGCAAGGAGATAGGCTCACTGGATTGGCAATGCAGTTATTTAGACATGGTTCCTAGGCAATGTGGAACAGGGTCATAGTCTCTAAATAGAGATCATAGGGAAGCATTATATGGAAGCATGGGTTGTAGTAGAGACCACAATATTTTGGAGATTCCAGGACTATGGGATGAACACCAAGAAAAGCTGCTCACTGTGGTTCAGGAAATCAAATGGAAAAGGCTGGAAGGGTATAATGTGGACCCAAGATATTTATTTGTGGATCCCAAGTGCTGAATAAGGAGATATAGGACATGATATCTGCCCTTCTTGTTTTCTATCTTGCATTTCTAACTTACCATGATATGGCTTATTTTGCAGTGGAAATGCTTATTTTGTGTCATGGACTGAAAGTATTTACCTTCTGTTTTGATTGTACATACTCACAGTTAAGAGAATGTCTCATAGGAGACTAGACTTTTGAGCAGTGTTGGAATTTATTTTTAAAAAAATCTGTGGAGACTTTAAAAATTGAACCAAATTTGTTTTATATCATGAGTTTGTCATGAGTCTACTGAGGCACAGGGCAGAATGTGGTGGTTTGAATCAGATGTCCCCCATAAACTCATGTGTATTCAATGTTTGGTCCCCAGCTGGTGGCAATTTTGGAGGTGGAGGCTTGATAGACAGGTGAGTTTTTGGTAATAGGATTACAGGTGTTATATCCAGTTCTTCTTGCCAGTTAGGAACTCAGCCTACTCCTGCTTCTTCCTGCCAGATTTTGTGTCAAGAGGTAACATTGAGCCTTTGTTATATTATCCTTTCCCTGCCATTCTGAAACTTCCCCTGAAGAAGGTAAGCCAAAGTAAAACCTTTATTCCCATTAGTTGCACTTAGCCACATGCTTTGTCCTAGGTAACTACAACAGGTTCTTTCACTTAAGATACAATGGGTGAGGTGCTATACAATAACTAAATGTTCTTCCAGAATAGTAACTTAGTTTTGTGCATCTAATTTATAATGGCTTTCTTTTGAGAAGTGATGATTTCAAAGAGAGTAACTTAATATAAGATGTCATGTTATAAATATGGAGGAGTAAAGTTAATTAGGGAGATACTATTTTGAGACATCCATAAGCTACTTTCATGTTCAAAACCAGAAGCCTAGAAAAAAAAAAATAGCATTGGTGAATATTATTTCCTCTCAGTAAGACAAATTTTCTTCTGGAAATCATTTTTGTAATAAAGGAGAATGAACTGTAGGCACTTGCTAAACCTCAAATATCTTTGTGTAGAATACAAGACCCTGTCTTCTCCCAAAATTAACTTTTGAAATTCATTGTCCTTGAATTTCTATGATATTCAGCTTCTTAATTAGAACAGTCAGCCTTATGATTCAGTAACAACAGGTTTATACACTAAAATAGGCAAAGCAAAATCTTTTGGAAGAATAAAGTGGTTTGGGCTTCAGATAATGTCCATTTTTATTCACCTGCAAATTTTAGAACCAAATTAGGCCTTGCCCACAGATCACCAAATTCCAAGGCTTCTAGAGCCAGCCTGATGGCATCCAAGGTGCCTTTGTGGCTGAAGTTGCCAACAGATCTCACATCACATAGCAAATCTAAGTCACAGGGCCTATAAGCTTTAATGTCAGGATTGCTTTGTCCTTATAAAGGCCACAGTTTGACCTCCTGCCCAACACATCCTGATAGAATCATTTCCAAGTTGTAATTATATCAATTACTTATGGCATATCTAATCAGTCAGTTATTTTCATACCAATAAAATGTAATGACATTCAAGATTAGCTTTCTGATCTGTAAACTTATCTGAATTTTGTAGATTTGACTGAAACTCAAATTGTTAAAGTAAATCTTCTTTTCTTATTTATCTTTCTTCATGTACCTAAAAATGCTTTTGTTAATTTACCTGAATTGTGCTCTGCTAAGCAGGTATGGGGGGCGGGGGGCTGGTGGCAGCTTTCATGACTAAATAAGTTTGGATGGATAAGACTGGACACTCATGATTCTTATTATGATATGTATTAGCTCTACAGAAGATTTAAAGATGGAGTAGATATTCACTTTCTAAAATTCAGATGTTTGCAAACTAATTTCTCTCATTTAGCCTTTGTTCTAGAAATACTGGCTTTCAGAGAAGTGTCCTTTGGAAAGTTCTGGAACAGCAGCATCCAGTAAAGGGAAAGGGCTTTTTAAAAAGTCAAATAACCACAATAATTTGATTTTGTCATTTTTTTATTCTCTTAAGTTCAAAGCATTAAGCTTTAATTTGCCAGTGTCTATAGTTTTAGGTAGAGAATTGTGATAATAGGTTGAAGCTGAAGCATACCTCAAAATCAGGGGGATAGGTCACAGAATGAACATCAAGGTCTCCCAACTGTTAACTCTATAAAAGGTGAATCCATTTTCTGAACACCATTTCTGATTCTTCAAAGAGAAATTGGAGAAACAGTACTATCTTACAAAATTCTGATAAGATAATTTCAAGTAGTTGCTGTACGAATATAAACCATTCAGAAAGGTGAGGTTATACAAACCCATGTTTACAAGAGCATCACTATCAATGCCAATATACAGAACCAATTTCAGTGTCAACAAAGGAATGGACAAATAAAGTGTGACACATTAATGCACATAATGGAATAGTACTCACCCATAGGAAAATTAAGGAATCCTTCCATCTAAAACATTGTGGTTGAGACTTCTGGTTAAGATGGTGGCATAGGTGCCATACCAAAGCAGGCTATGGGGTAAAAGCCACAAAAAAAAGAAAAAGAAAATCTCAGCAAAATATACACTTTTACTAAAAAGTGAGATGTATAGGAAATTGACATTACAGCAGAGAAGTAGGAGAGATCCAGAGCATCCAGAGCCCACACAGGCTGGCAGAAGCAGCACCAGCAGGTCTGCTGACTGCAGGGGCAGCTGCAGTGTGCCAGAAAGCCACCAGGCTCAGCTTGAGCTGCAGGAAAAGCCAGGTGAGGGGAGCTTCCACTCACACCGGGAGCTCTCTGCAAACTCAAGAAACATGAAGGGAGAGCAACAGTGAACAATGGAGGAGCAGATCACAAGGTAGAAGAACATGTGGAATAGTGAGAGAACTAGAGCAGCATCAGCAGCCTCCCTTCCCCCACCGCCAATGCCCAGCTCCAGCTAATAGAGCAGCAGTCCAGGGAACTGGCCACGCCAACTTGAACTGACAGCAGGACCCAAGCAGGAGCAGAGGTAACTGGGATTACACCAGGGCAGGGTTACTTGGTATCAAGCTGACTTGGAACCCTTAACAGAAAGAAATCTTAACCTCCTTGTTGTCAGGATTAAGGGTGTGGATGGGGCACCATACACCCTAAGAGACAGTTAGAGGATATGGTTGTCATAATACCTACTCTTGGATGAATACTGTTTTTCCTTGAAAGTGTACATTGTTTAGTTGAATTTTAGAATCTGCCTGAATTTTGTTCTACTCAGCCTACTTCAATACTCTCATAGTAGGCAAACCCAACACCTAGGGTCACATATGTAGATACTCTGAGAGTCTTGAGAGTCACACCTAACTCCTTAACCTCCTATCCTGAAGTTATATAACATCAGATTGTCTGATACATCTAATAATACCCAGCTAACTAGAAAATCCAACCATTAAATAATCCAGGATGCAAAAATATATATACATTATAACACAAGAAATACAAAAAATCAAGACAATGTAAATCCACCCCAAAATATTAATGTATCAGAAATATACTCCAGTGAGAAAAAGTTATAGGAAATGCCTGAGGAAGATTTCAAAAGAATGATTATAAATATGTTCAAAGAAGTTAAAGAAGAAATCAAAAGAATGAAAGAGGAAATCAAAGGAATTAAACAAACAAACAAACAAACAAACACAGGACACCAATTTAATGAAATAAAGAGGTCAATACTAGACTTAAATAAGGAAATAGAAATAATAAGGAGAAGACAGAATATCTAAGCTAGAAGACCATGTGGCAGATCTAATACAGTCCAACAAAGAGAAAGACAAACTAATAGAAAAGTATGAGTGGGAATTTCAAGATATTTGGGACACTATGAAAAGATCAAATATAAGAATTCAGAGTATAGTAGAAGGAGAAGAATTTCACTCCAAAGGCTTAGTAGGCGCCTTCAACAAAATCATAGAAGTAAACTTCCCCCAAATTGTGAAAGAGGTTGCTGGGGTCCAGCCCTGGCTTGAAGGAGGGTCCCCAAAGAGAGGTGTGAAAGGGAACAGCGAAATAATGACTCAACGTCAAGTTCTGGTGCAAGCAGACAGGCTAATGCTGAAGGCAGCTGAGATTTTCCATCTTTCTCTCTCTGCCTCCTTCTCTGTTTCTATCTTTTTTCTTTTCCTATTTTTTTGTACTTTTCTCTGTTCTCTGTTTTTCCCTGTTTCTATGCTTCCATGATTCTATGCTTCTCTACTTCTCTGCTACCACAGCTCTTAGTCTCAGTCTTTTATTTTCTGATCATGTCATGTTAGAACAAACTTTAAGAAAGGTACAGTTTCACAGAATTCATCAAAACTTTTTGTTATTCCTTATCATCAAGGAATCCCATAATTATTTACCTCAAGTAAAGTCGTCAGGCCCTTTTAATGATTA
This sequence comes from Jaculus jaculus, assembly GCF_020740685.1. Lineage (NCBI taxonomy): Eukaryota > Metazoa > Chordata > Mammalia > Rodentia > Dipodidae > Jaculus > Jaculus jaculus. The sequence goes on from NC_059105.1 coordinate 126,812,099, forward strand.
AATATTTTTTACATTTCCCCATGTATGTGCGGTCAAGAACTTGTGATTTCCTAAACTTCTACTTTCAATTAGTATATTAGAGGTGAGGGGCAAAACAACCACAAATGGGTCTTCCCACCATTAATCAATGATCAAGTAGATCCATTTATCCTTCAACCATTTATTTTGAATTTTCCTTTTCACGTCCCTCCAATACTTAGACTTTGGTCCCCCTGATTGAACTCTTTCTGACTTCAGTTGTTTTTCCGTAAGGATTCTTGGTCAAGAGTAAATTGCAATTGCCACCATTTAGAAAAATTAGTCATAGAACATATTTTACATTGTTCCAGGAGGTTCATTGTTTCCTCCTAAGTGTACTATACTCCATGGCTGACTTTCTTTAAGGCCTTTAAAGAAAACAATTACCTCTGACCCATTTTCTTGTTTTTCCAATTCTATGCCAGATCCTCTTTAAGATACATTGGCCACCACTTCACTAACACCAATTTTTACTGGAAAAGTAAATTTAGAGATTGGTGCACCCAGTGTAAGACATAGAAAGACAAACATTATACAGAAAACCACAGATTACTGTGGCATAGACAGCCAAAGAGTTTTCTATAGAGGGGCCACATTGGACTTCAAGGAAGAGACAGCTGGGCTGGAACTGTGTCATGCAGCTCTTCAGCGCTCAATTCCTCATGATCCTGAAATGGCATGCTTGCCATCTCCAGCAAGAGGTGCCAATGCAGATACAGGAATTCTTTAGAACACCAGTCAGATAAAACCTGGAAAGAACCTCTCCTTGCCATATTATAATCAAACTACCAAACACACAAACAAAAGAAAAAAATATTGAAAGCAGTCAGAGAGAAAACTCAAGTTATCTACAAAGGCAAGCCTATCAGGATTACAGCAGATTACTCAACACAAACTTTAAAAGGCAGAAGGGCTTGGAATGATATATTCCAGCTTCTGAAAGATAACAACTGTCAACCAAGGTTATTTTATCCTGCAAAGCTATTCATTCAAATAGACGAAGAAATAAGGACATTCCAGGACAAAAGCAAGCTAAAGGAGTATTTGAAGACAAAACCAACACTACAGAAAATACTTGAAAGAATCCTCCATGCTGAAGAAAAAGAAAAGCACACATATAAGAAACTGGGAAAAAAAATACTCAAATACTAGTTAACACAAAAGAGCAAAAGTAAAACTGGAATAACTACAAAAAAATGGCTAAAATGAATACACACCTTTCAATATTATCTCTTAATATCAGAGGTCTCAATGCCCCAATCAAAAGGCATAGGTTCGCAGACTGGGTGAAAAAGCAGCATCCTTCAATTTGTTGCTTCCAAGAAACCCACTGTTCTACAAAGGATGGACACTATCTTAGGATGAAAGGTTGGAAAATGTTGTTCAAAGAAAATGGACATAGAAAACAAGCAGGGGTAGACTTCAGTCCAACATTAGTTAAGAAATATAAGGAAGGTCATTTTATATTGATTAAAGGCACCCTCCAGCAGGAGTACATTGCAATTCTAAACATATATGCACTTAACATGGGGTTGCCAAATGAATCAAACAAACCCTATTATAACTAAAATCACAGATAACACCAAACACAGTGGCAGTGGGGGACTTCAGCACTACACTCTCATGAATTGACAGGTCATCCGGGGAAAGAATAAACAGAGAGGCATCTGGACTAAAAAAGGTCATAGAAGGAAGGGATCTAACAGATATCTACTGGACATTTCATCCAAAGGCTACAGAATATACATTCTTTTCAGCAGCACATGGAACATTATGTAAAACAGACCATATATTAGGACACAAAGCAAATCTTAACAAATACAGGAAAATTGAAATAATTCCTTGCATTCTATCTGACCACAATGGAATCAAAGTACAACTCAATGGCAAGAAAGGCTATAAAGCATACACGAAATCATGGAAACTAAACAATACACTACTAAATGGTGAATGGGTCAATGAAGAAATCAAGAAGGAAGTAAAAAAAATTTATAGAGTCAAACGATAATGAGAACACAACAACAAAATCTGTGGGACACAATGAAGGTGACCCTAAGAGGAAAATTTATACCTTTAAGTGCCTATATTAAGAAATTAAAAAGGTCACAAGTAAACAACCTAATGCTTCACCTTAAATCTTGGAAAAAGAAGAACAAGGAAAACCAAAAATCAGTAGATGGGAAGAAATAATAAAGACTAGGGCAGAAATTAATGAAATAGAAACAACGAAGAAACAACAATCCAAAGAATCAATGAAACAGAGTTGGTTCTTTGAAATGATAAACAAGATTGATAAACCCTTAGCAAATCTGACCAAAAGAAAGAGAGAAGAGACACAAATTAATATAATCAGAGATGAAGAAGGTAACATCACAACAGATGCCAGAGAAATTCAAAAAATCATAGGGACATACTATAAAAGCATATACTCCACAAAGTATGAAAATCTGAAAGAAATGGATGATTTTCTTGATTTATATGACCTAACTAAATCAAGATGAGATTAATTGCTTAAACAGACCTATTACAATCATGGAGATCCAAGAAGTTATCAAAAATCTCCCAACTAAAAAGAGCCCAGGCCCAGATGGATTCACTGCTGAATTTTACCAGACCTTCAGGGAAGAACTAACACGATTGCTTCTTACGCTGTTCCATAAAATAGAAAAAGAAGGAATCCTACCAAACGCCTTCTATGAAGCCAGCATCACCCTGATACCAAAACCAGGCAAAGATAGAACAAAAACAGAAAATTATAGACCAATCTCCCTCATGAACGTAGATGCAAAAATTCTGAACAAAATATTGGCAAACAGAATACAAGAATATACCTGAAAGATCATTCACCAGTACCAAGTAGGCTTAATCCCAGAGATGCAGGGAAGGTTCAATATATGCAAATCGATAAATGTAATACTTCACATAAATGGACTGAAGGACAAAAATCATATGATCATCTCATTAGATGCAGATAAAGCATTTGACAAAATCTAACATCCCTTCATGATAAAACTCCTATAGAGACTGGGAATTGAAGGAATGTATCTTAATATAATAAAGGCTATTTATGACAAGCCTACAGCCAACATATTACTAAATGGGGAAAAACTGGAAGCTTTTCCACTAAAATCAGGAACAAGACAAGGTGTCCACTGTCCCCAATTTTACTTTATATAGCACAGAAAGTCTTAGCCATAGCAATAAGGCAAGAAATGGACATTAAAGGGATACAAATTGGAAAGGGAGAAATCAAGTTATCATTATTTGCAGATGAAATGATTCTATATATAAAGAGCCTTAAAGACTCTACCAGCAAACTTTTGGAGCTGATAAACACCTACAGCCATGTATCAGGATACAAAATAAATACACAGAAATCAGTAGCCTTTGTATATGCAAATAACAAACACAGAGAGAATCACTCCCATTCACAATTGCATCAAAGAAAATAAAGTATCTTGAAATAAACCTAACCAGGTAATCAAAGGATCTCTACAATGAAAACTATAAAACACTCAAGCGAGAAATTGGAAAAGACACTAGGAAATGGAAAAACATCCCTTATTCCTGGATCAGAAGAATCAATAGTGTGAAATGGCAATCTTACAAAAAGCAATCTACACATTTAATACAATCCCCATCAAAATTCCAAAGGCATTATTTATGGATATTAAAAACACAATCCAAAAATTCATTTGGAATCACAACAAACCTCGAATATCTAAAATAATACTGAGCAACAAAAATAAGGCAGGAGGTATCACCATACCTGATTTTAACCTATACTACAGAGTAACAAACAGAGAAACAAAAACAGTGTGGTATGGCACAAAAGCAGACATGTAGATCAATGGAACAGAATAGAGGTCCCAGATATAAGGCCAGGTAGCTATAGCAAACTGATATTCGATAAACATGCCAAAAATACTCACTGGAGAAAAGACAGCCTCGTCAGCAAATGGTTCTGGGAAAACTGCATATGTATTTGTAGAAGGATGAAAATAGATTCTTTTTTCTCTCCATGCACAAGAATGAAATCCAGATGGACTAAAGACCTTAACATCAGACCAGAAATTCTGAAATTGCTAGAGTAAAATGTAGGGGAAACCCTTCAACATACTGGTCTTGGTAAAGACTTTCTGAATATAACTCCAATTGCTCAGGCAATAAAACCACAGATTAACCACTGGGACCTCATGAAATTACAAAGATTCTGTACTGCAAAGGACACTGTGAATAAAGCAAAGAAGCAACCTACCAAATGGGAAAAAAATCTTTGCCAGCTATATATCTGATAAAGGATTAATATCTATGGTATAGAAAGAACTCAAAAAGTTCAATAATAAGAAATCAAAGAAGCCAATTAAAAAAATGGGCTGTGGAGCAAATAGAGTTCTCAAAGAAATATGGACGGCATATAAGCATCTAAAAAAATGTTCTACATACCCAGTCATCAGTGAAATGTAGATTAAAAGTACATTGAGATTCCATCTCACTCCTGTCAGATTGGCCACCATCATGAAAACAAATGATCATAAATGTTGGCGAGGATGTGGAAAAAAAGGAACCCTTCTGCACTGCTGGTGGGAATGCAATCTGGTCCAGCCATTGTGGAAATCAGTGTGGAGGTTCCTAAGAGAGCTAAAATTTGATCTACCATATGACCTAGCTATAGCACTCCTAGGCATATATCCTAAGGTCTTATCTCATTTCCTTAGAAGTACATGCTCAACCATGTTTATTGCCGCTCAATTCATAACAGCTGGGAATTGGAACCAGCCTAGATGCCCCTCAACTGATGAGTGGATAATGAAGATGTGGCAAAAAAAAAAAAAAATGCAGTTCTGAAATTTGCAGGAACATGGATGAATCTGGAAAGGATTATACTTAGTGAGGTAACCCAGGCCTAGAAAGCCAAGTGCTGCATGTTCTCCTTCATATGTGGATCCTAGCTACAGATGATTGGGCTTCTGTGAGAGAAGGAAAAAACTCAGTAGCAGAGACCAGTAAGTTAAGAAGGAGATATAAAGGGAAGAGAAAGGGAGGAGGGTACTTAAGAGTTGGTATTGTAAGGAGAAGACTAGATTAACGGGGGTGAAAGGCCCAAAATTTGATTAGGGGATGAGATTGAATAAAGGAAAGGTGAAGGGAGGGCTAATCAATATCTAAGAGGATGCAAATAAATCATATGGAATCCTCTGGTTTTGGAAAATGGAACACTCAGGAGCAATAGATCATTGTTAGAAAATTTTCAGTGCCAGGGATGGGATACCTCCAGTGAGTTGTTGGCCAGAGAGGTCCCTGATGCCCCCAAAACATCATAGGCCATTGCTGAGACCCTTGGTTTCCCACCAGGAATAGATGGTAAGACCCTATTGCTGAAGACTCCACATACTTGGGCTGCAAGGCCACTGAGAAATCCTGCTGGAACTGAGCTGATAACCTCCTCCTTGTAGACCAGCTGACAGAAAGCTGTAGGAAGCCATTCTGCAAGTAGTTCAATGGGAGAAAGAGATACCACAAGTGAAGATACTCAACAGTGGACACTGGAAACCTTATAATTAGCAGGCCAGGCCATATGTGCCAACGGGTGCAATAGTGGCACATCTGTCATGATGGAAACCAAATGCCCTTCAGTTGGACTGGAGGCCCGCTCCAGGTGGGGGAGGAATACATCCCTGATACTTAAAACTTAAAACAGGGGTAGTCATGAGCCCTAGGGGTGTAACATCTGCTGATGTCTGGGTAAGTGTATATACTATGCTTATCAAACTGCCCAGTAAGCACTTCTCTTAATATTTATACCCTTATATTAATGTTACTCTCACTTTTGTAGAGAATCTTCTCTTTTCAGTTGGCAGTGACCTTGGGATAACTCAGAAGGTATCATAATGCTGGAAAGAAGTGACTGGAGTACTGAGTAACATCTCAATCACAACTTCCAAGGCTCAGGGTCTAAAGCGGAAGAGGTGGTGGAAAGAATGTAAGAGCCAAAGGAAGGGTAGGACTCCTTACAGCATGCTCCTCCAGACACAAAATGGTCTGCATATCCATTACCTCACCGTGCCTGACACTACCTACACAAGACCATCATAAGAAGAGGAAAAGATCATGACATCAAAATAATAGAGAGATTAATTGAGATGGGGAGGGGATATGATGGAGAATGGAATTTCAAAGGGGAAAGTGGGTGGGGGGAGGGTATTACCATGGGATCCTTTTTATAATCATGGAAAATGTTAATAAAAATTGAGAAAAAATACCAAAAAGGAAATTAAAAAAAGACATTGTGGTTGAACCTCCATACTATTATGCTAGATTAATATCCAGTCATGGAAAAACTAAAAGTATATGATATAACTTGTGATATTACAGGTACTTAGAAACTAAGATAATTATTTATTTAGTCTAAATGAAGAATGACATAGATTTTATCATGAATCAAAGCAAGCAAACAAAACCCAATAAGTAATAAAAGGACACAGTTTTTGAAATAAACTTCTTTATGCTTGTTATGTGAATATGACATTAGAATAACTTATGTTCCACTGAAATAAAAATTCAATACTATATCACTTGCATGTCTCTTATTGGTCAACTATAACATTACAGAATAAAAGTTCCATATTTCAAAAGATCTATTTCTGGGATAGGAAATTCAACTATGACCCCTAAAAACTCAAAAGGAGCCAGTTATATAGAAGATCATCATAATACTTTCAATTGCATGCAATGCATTGTTTCCTTTCTTTTTGCTTTAAGTCATATTTGATAAATTCTGAAATCACAACATAGACCTGCTTGAGCTTTGCATTAAGTGAATATCACTGCAGTGATGATGGAGGAAACCTATTAGAAATTTCCAGTCAGCCTCTGAAGTAAGCACATTCCTGGTAAGGGTCTAGATTTCAAAAGTACTGTGAACTCTTTGAAGCCAGACACCATCCTAGTGGTAGGGTTATTCACTACAACAGGTTAATGGAGCAGTCACCACACAAATATTGATGGATTGAACTGAAGTAGTGCTTGAAAAACTCATTCCTGAAATATAATTGCTTTTCCTCCTACTTCACTTTGAGGGTTGAGAGAAGTCTTTTTACTATGAAAGGCAACATCTTCAAATGTTAAAGAGTAATATTCTGAATCATAGAAAACTCCAAGTGAAAAAATCATTTGAATTCTTGGCACTCCATTTGTAAAGGTTCTTAACAATTGTTTTCCACTTGAAATACTGCCATTCACTTTAAAATGCAGCCAAAGTTGCACAGTAGTTAATGGAGTACTTAATAGTAGCTCGTCAAGCCTAAAGTTACATATCTGAGGATGGAATGGTGATGGCTTATCTCTGAAGATGTTAGATTTCCATCCTTGATGTACTCTAAATAGTGTTTTTGTTTATCCTAAAAACTGGATTTATTTTGATTACAGCATGCCATCACATTTATTTAGTTCTTTGATTTAAAGTTTATATAAAATAATGCATGTACAGATATTTAAATTCTTAATATATTACCAAAATGTATAAAATCTACACCATATCCTAATGTTTTTCACCTATTGCATTTCTGATTTTATTTTGGTTTTATTTTTCAATATTTGAACTATCTATAGTTGTTAAAACAGTAATTATTTCTTTAAATGTTAATCTAATTAACTGAATATAATTCAGTAATGTAGGCATTACATTTCCCATTTATTTTAATTCTCCTCTATCATACATTAAACCTTCATATGTTTTGACTTACATTTCCAGATCATAATTCTTTGTTCTCTACTCTTGACCAGTAATAAACTCCGAAGTTATCTAGATGTGGAATGTCTATATCTGACCAGGCTTGTTTACCTGCCTCACTTTAATTTACAAAATTTCATTCTAATCTTGCTTACTTGTTTTCTAAATAAAATGTAGAAGTATTTTTCACAGTTTCTCAAAAATAAACTTGTTGATATTTGGAAAAGTGTATACTCTGTATAGATCTGAAAAATGCACATTGTATAATATAGATTATTTTTATGATATTTCGAAGCATAATTTCACTATGTCACCCTCACTGATCTGGTGTTGATATGCAGTTCAGCCTTGCCTCAAGCTCAGCAATCCTCCTGTATAAGCATCCTGAATACTTGGATAACAGTGAGTCACCATACGTAGCTAACATAGATTATTCTTACCTAAAGTGTGCTTTTGTCCCCTAAACTCTTCTGTGGCCCTAGAAAAGAGCTAAACCTATTTTTTTCCCATACAAATTCTTCATGCTGCTTATGAGTATAAGCCCAGGAATTATGCATCAATTACTATATTCCATTGTTTTTCTTAGGTGGTACTCAGAAATTTTATTATTAATTTTAATATTACTTTGTCAAATTATTTCATAATAAAATCTAGTTGATAATTTCAGGTTTACTTTTGCAACTTTGAAGTTTGGCCATTACTTTCCAATATTTGTAGGTCCAGTTTGAATTTCTATCTCATCATCTACTTCATGAAAATTGGTAAAAAAAAAATAATAATAATGATGAAAAATGTTCTGATAGTTTAGAATAGAACGTGTACACAACCTCAAAAAAAAAAAAAATCCCCAAAATGTTGATCTTTCATAAGACAAGCACTTAACCACTAAGCCATCTCTCCAGCCCTCCATTTCTTAAACAGAGAGTGCTATGATTGTGTGCTCATTCTAGGGAACTAGGACAGAGAAGCTGAATTGTTTAAAAATAACAACTTATCACTAGTCAGATTTTACTCTGACCTATGGAAGTCTTTTGAACAACCTTATACAAGTTAATCACTGAGAAAATGAAACCAATCATACAGATTGATTACACTATCAGGACATTTCACTTAAGAGAATAGAAGGCCAATCAGATGAACCAATCTTACAGTAGATGAAATAAATGTATTGACACATATTTACTACAGGTCTGTTTCCCATTACTGCAGATACCATTGTTCATGAAAACTAAAACTACATGTCCATGTCTGCTAAAGGGGACAGTTTTGAACTAATTTGAGGGAATAATAGATTGTGTTTGTAAAATTACTGATTGTAACCACCAAATGGAAATATAAACAGATGATTGGTATTCTGTCACTTAGGAGGAACTCACTTCTGTCAATTCCTCAGAAAGTAGAATGATTCTGTTGATTATATTATTAGATTATAGATAAGTAAGATCATGAAGTAGTTCTCTTTTTGCATCTGGATTTTTTTTTCCTCACTTAGTTTAGTGCCTTCTAGATTCATCTCTGTTAGCAAAAGTAGTAGGATTTCTATCTTTTATAGACTTTTTTGCATCTGGCTTGGTTATACATGGATCATATTAACTAAACCCAAAAAATCAATTCTGATCATAATGGGAAAGATACACATTTTAGATAGATCTCAACAACATCAAAAACATGTGATGCTCAGTGATGCCATGCTTCTCTGGTTCAAGAAAATACATTCCTAGCATTTCTATGTGTTTAATTTTTACTGCTGATTTATTATTTATTATTTGGTAAGCATTGTGTTTCTAATCTGGATTCATTAGGGAGCAGTACAGATTAACAAAGAATTTCCAATTCTTTTTTAAATATTTTGTTTGTTTATGAGAGAGAGAATAGGCATGCCAGGGCCTCCAGGCACTGCAAGTCTGTATAGGAGAAATGTCTCTGCATATCATGACCCAAACATTTCTTAAAGTGATCTCTTGAAATTTCTTTTCCATGTCATCTTTTCACTTTAAATATCTAATATAGATACATCCTAAGATAGATACTAATGAAATACTAGTTAAATACAATTCTGTTTCAGAAAGGCAAAGTCTGGAAGTAAAGACAGACATATAATAAGGAACAATATGGCATGACAGGTGACTTGATGGGGTGCTATGGACTCATCAAGTAGCTGTCTCATCTCTTCAGATTCCTGTGCATTTCCATTGTTTTTATTGAGAGGCTTTTATGATTAGAGATGAAGAACAAGGGTGAAACTCCTTAAGCATCAACTCTAATATGTATGATAAAAATTCACTTTTCAGACCCAGGATGGTTATTCACATACTTAAATTTCAGCTGCAAGAATCATTCATCTCCTTGGGAAGAAAGAAAGTATCCCAAAGGAATAAATGCAGACTTGAAAGAAGACCAGGTCATATTCATAAGGTCACTTCTCTGTAATCCATCATCTAGGAGATCACTATTTCATCATTTTAAATTAAATTAAATTTATTTATTTATTAGAGAAAGAGAAAGCAGGTACATCAGGACCTCTAGCCACTGCAAACACACTCCAGACACATGTTCCACTTTGTGATTTTGGCTTTACATGGATACTAGGGAAACAAACCCAGGTCCTTAGGCTTTGAAGGCAAGCTCCTATACTGCTGGAGCCATCACTGCAGCCCTAGATCACATTTCTAACAGCTCCTATTCAGATCCAGGATTCACACTTGCAGGAGGAAAACAAAGCTGAATTAGGAAGTCAATTCCATATTCCATGAATTGTGCAGTTCCACTCTAATGACAAGGGTCTTCTGACACCCAAGTCACTTTGATTTACCCTCAGACAAAAGGATGAGGAGGAATTCAAGTGTTCCATAGGTTTTAGAAAATATTGCATTCCATTTAAAAAGATACAAGAACAAGAAATTAAAGAAATGACTATTTCAATTCTGAAACTTGTTTCACATGCTACCAGGTTTTTTTGACAACTTCCATACTGACAGACAATAAATCATGATAATTCCCTCTCCTCCTCCACTTTCCTCTTCACAAATCCACTCTCTATCATAGATCCTCCCTCTCTCCATTAGTCTCTCTTTTATTTTGATATCATCATCTTTTCCTCCATTATGAGTATCTTGTGAAGCTAGTGCCAGGCACTGTGAGGTCAAGGATATCAAGGCCAATTCCTGTCTGGATGATTGCCTTGTAAATAGTCCTACTCTTCCTTTGGCTCCTGCATTCTTTCGGATACCTATTTTGCAATGGACACTGAACCTTAGAGGATGTGATAGAGATGTTTCAGTGCTGAACACTCCTCCTTCACTTCTTCTCAGCACTATGGTGCCTTTTGGGTCATCACCACTATCTGAAAAGAGAAGGTTCTCCAACCAAAGTGAGAGTAGCCTTAATTTATGGGTATGAACATTATTTATAAGTTTATTTATTATATAAGTGCTTATAGGGAAGTTTGGTGAGCATAGCATATGCATTTAGCTAGACAAGAGCAGGAGTTACACTCCTAAACCTCATGACCTCCCCCACCACAGGCTTTTTAATAGGTTTTCAGTATCAGGCACAGTCCAATTAGAGAACAGTTGGCTGCAGGCACAGTCCAATTAGAGAATAGTTGGCTTCCCTGCTAACAGACATGTGACTATTGGACCAGTTGGCATATTTGGCCTGGCTGGCCAAAGTTGAGGCTTCCAGTGTCCGCTCTTTCTACTGATAATGACTTCTGTCTCCCACAGGGCTGCATGCAGAGCATCCTTTTCCAGCTTTCTGTCAGCTGGTCTATAGAAAGGAGGCTTTCAGCTCAGCCCTAGCTTGATTTCCCAGTGATCTTGCAGCCTAGACATGTAGAATGTTCAGCAATATGTTCTTACCATGTATTTATGTTGGGAACTAGAAGGAGTTTGGAAAATAGCCTGCAATGTTTTGGGGGCCTCAGGATACTACCAGATTTTAACTGATCATGAAGCCAATTGTTTATAGTTTGTTCAAACAAAGTAAGCTGCCAAGTCAGACTAAAGGTAGGACTGTAAGGCGGGATATGGGAATATATGTCTGGGCTGAAATCTAAACTTCCCCATACTTGACCTAAAAGTTTTAAAAGGAGCTGTCTTACCAAAATTCTTACTAGAATCAGCATTTTGTAACTTCTATCCAAAGAGGGCAAGAGTGATACATTGTAGGACATAAACATTTGAAATTTCTTTCTGTATATAACTTTTTCTCCCTTCAGAAGTATAGTTTGAAATTATATACCACTATGGCTCAATAATGACTTAAAAGGACTGAAAAGCAGCCATTCTTTTGGATTTTAGAACTTCAACTATTCTCTACTTCAATAAAAGTGTTTATTCATTAGCAGACTGTGTCCTCATTCTAAAATATTGTCTTTGTAAGCACAATGGGTACCAAAGAGAGTGTCAATGTTTATTGACTTTAAAGCACTGACAAATGTCATTCATTTGGGAAGAAAGGAAGGTTGAGACGGTGGCTAAAGGTTACATTCTCTTCAAAACCAACATATATGCTTTTCCCTAGTAATTTGCTTCCATTGTTGTTTGATGTTAACAATATTAAAATAAGACACTGTATATCTTAGAGTTGACTTAAAGGAAGACATATTAAGTCATTCAAAATAGTCATTCTAAAATTAATATTTCTATTTTTTCTCTAAAAATGTATTAACTAAATTTATTGTTACCTTATCTTTGTTTTAAAAATGATCAGTTTATTGTCACTGGCTAATAGCTTTTGATGACATCCTCTCAAGGAAAGCAAAATTAGAATAAATAAATTATTAATAATAAACTAATTAATGATTGAGAGGATAAAATTTGCTGAAATATCTGTGTCAGCACAAAGGAAAATAGAAAGTTTCAACTAGATGTAAATGGATATAGTCCCACAACTCTCTTAATATATAAATGGCTGAAATGAAGATAATGAAATTGCAATGAATAAAATACAACCTTATGTATGCAAAGCTCAGAGCTGACATGAAGGAAAGTCACTGAGGTGGGATGATGTGGCTGGTCCAAACCTTCCTACAATGACATCCTACACTTTAAAGTATCTCAAGTTCAGCATCTTGTTTAGTCATCCATTTCCAGATAATAATGTTTTGAAATGATATGCAACTTGCCTGAGGTCATCCAAATTATGGAATCAAGATTTATAGTAGGTAATTTGGTTCCACAGCCTATGGTCCTAAAAACACAAGTCTATTGGTAAAGTAGAATACACTGCTGTGCAGAGACTTTATAAAAGAAAATATTTCCCAGGAAGACCCAGAAATATCCTCTCTACTATTAGAATGGTAGAGATGTGTGGTGGTTTGATTTAGGTGTCCCCCATATCTTAGATGTTCTGAATGCTAGGTTCCCAGCTGACGCTGATTTCTGAATTAATGCCTCCTGGAGGCAGTTTATTGTTGGGGCAGGCTTATGGGTATTATAGCCAGTTTCCCCCTGCCAGTGTTTGGCATACTCTCTTGTTGCTGTTGTCCACCTTATGTTGGCCAGGTGGTGAATCCTACCCTCTGCTCATGCCATCATTTTCTCCTCCCATCATGGAGCTATTCCTCAAGTAAGCCTTTTATTTTTTTTCCCATAAGCTTCTCTTGGTTGGGTAATTTATGTCAGCAATATGTACCTAACTGCAACAAGGTGGGAGAATTTTTTGAACATCTGAATTCCTGCTTGATCAGTTAGGACTAGGTGTAGCTCTGGTAGAGCGTGGATTTCCATTCGAGTCAGTCATTTTCATAGATGGGTGAGGCTCTGGGGGATCAGGACAATGCATATCTCCCATGTTTTACAATTTGATGGGCAAACTACAGATTTTGATAGAGATCCAGCAATGTGGTAGTACATACCTAAGTTTTCCGTAGAGAAGTAACAAGAAGGCTAGCAATCTGATTGATATGACTCATCTATTTGCAGAATCTGGCTCAGTAGACAAGTCAAACATTTAGCCAATAAAACATTCCTGTATACATAATAGGAAAACATAACACAAACATTTTCAAGAGGATGCCCTTACAACATTTGTCATTTGTATTTTATTTTTAAACTATATTTGTGAGGAAAGAGAGAGAAAAGAAGTAAGAGTGTGAATAAACAAATCAAGGCCTTTTGATGCTACAAATGAACTCCAGATACCTGAGCTACTTTTTGCATATGGATTTACATGAGTAGTGGGGAATTGAACCCAGACAGGTTTTGCAAGCAAGTAACTTTAACCACTGAACAATCTCCTCATCCCCAATATATGCTTTTTAGATGCATACTCACAGAAGACTTTTTTTTTAAACTTGCTAAAATTTTCAGGGCACGGGCAGGACACAACCAGCCTTTATACCAGTAGCTCAGTTACAACAAAGTTCTCACCTTTGAAAGCTCATAAACTAAGCCTTCACTGTCCACAAATACCTCTGCATTTCAAAGTCTCACCAGAATAACCCATAAAGATCTGCTTACAACACTGCAAGGCTTCTCTAGTCCAAAGTACCAAATTCTTTCACATTCCTTTCCTAAACATATTCCAAAAGTCCAAAACCACATGGTCAGATTATCAGAAGAATGACCCCCCACTTCTTGGTACCAATATTCTGTTGCAGTTACCTTTTTATTGCTAGAACAAATACCTGACCAGAAGCAGCTTATGGGAGAAAAAGATTTAAATCAGACTTGAAGATTGTAGCAGAAACTTCATCATGGCAGAAGAAACTGGTTCACTTCCATATATCTATTGCAGAGAGGTGAGCCAACACTAGTAAACACAGACAGCAAAAACTCAAAATTGGCTCTCAACATACTTAGTAGGGCTGGATTCAAGATCTGCCCCCACTGACACACCTCTAGCAGTGTTCTGCATATTACAGACTTAAATAGGAAGCTTAATCAAAATTACTCGAGTCTATGAGGCCATGTATATTCAAACACCACAATGGTAATACCATCAAGTAGATAGATACCAGTGCTCACCACCCTTCCCTGGCAGTACAAGTCTTCTCCCTTGATTTCCTGAAAGCCATTAAAATCTCTTTCCTCACTTTCTGAGGCTTCCTATTCTTTTACTTCAGTTCCTGCCAGTCTCTAAATAAAACCTTAGGCTCAAGAAACTCTATCTCAGTCCTGTATTGTGTACCTTGAACCTTACTAGGCTCACAAAGTTTTAACCAAGCATTTTCACAGCCTGTCCAAAGAAGGAGCAGGCCTAAACATACCTGAGCTAGGGATGAAAATGACTGGATAAGGTGTGGACATCTGGCCCCAAGTTAGGCAGTTTGATTGTGGTTTTATTATCTGAAGCTGAGTCTTAGCTAACTGGCCACTTGAACTAGTAGATCATTATGGCTAAGACCACAGAACCAAGTAACCTGGAAAGAAGAGAGAGAGACAGGCAAAAATAAAGATCAAAGAGCATACGCGTTAAAAGTAGTTCTTTATGCCAGTTCCTTTCCTGACCTTAGTTTAATTAAACCTCTCTGCTCCATTCCTCTTATATATTTTATTTTATGTATTCCAGTAGACATCTTTTCTTCTATACTCAAATGATCTTTTCCATTAATACATATCCCAAAACAGAAATGTCATAGAGAAATCACTGTTAGATTCACACATTCCCTCTCTTAGAAACATACAAAAGAGATATCAAGTAAAAATAAAACTTATCATATTAAAAGACAACTATTCTTTACTCAGCTAGAATTCTGCAGTTCCAAGCTCCTACTGATAGTGGCAAGGCCACAGGGACTAATCTACCACTAAAATTTTCAAATAAGTATACATTTGTGTATCCAAACAATGAACAATCTCAAGAAAATTAAGAAAAGTTAGACAAAGGAAACAGGAGATTTGTTTACAGTTATGAAAATGTTCTGATTATGAAGGCACTTGAACAACTCTATTAATAAACTCATTGAACTAAATATTAAGGTAGGTGAATATTTTGACATGAGATTATATCATAATAAAGATATTTTAAAATCAGTTACTTTAGATAAAGTTAAAAAGGCATTTCTCACTTTTAATCATTAAAATACTTTACACATCCAATTTCCTAGAGGGAGAACCTGAAGAGGACTCTAAAAATCTCTTGTGTTCTGAGCGGTTCTGTTTGTATTCTAGCCCCTACAGGTTTGCCTGACAGAGAAATCCAGGACAAGCAGAATCCAGATCACTGTGATAAGCAAAGGGCAAAGATCAGAAGCAGCCACATTGGGTTAGTTCCAGATCAGCACACATTTGATACTTTCAATAATGGACAGTTATTAAATTCAAGCAGTTTATTGAGCCAGGGAGAATCTGCAACCATCTGTGACCTCCAGCTCCCTAGTGTGAGGAATTGGAGTGAATATCAATGCCCACTACTTGAAGCTTAAGAATTTCTCCAAATTTATAAAATTGGAAGCAAAAACTTAACACCACTATTCATCCATAACAGGTATTTTCTAATAAGATTCACTGTTTTATGAACCAGTACATTTCTATGAGTTTCTTTCTCTCACCTTATCTGTTTTTTCCACCAACTCTGAACTTTGTGTAACAGTAGCAGCATCATGTTACCAGAATGTCAAACCATGCTGCCCTGGGATGTACTGATGGCAGAGTGTACAAAAAAATGAGTTTCTCTGGAATCTTTCCAGGAAGCCTGCTGTCAAGGCAGTCTGAGGATAATAAGCCCTGTCTAGTGAAGGTAGCACAATTGCCTTTGTGTGCTATTTTTAGCTCATTGTCACAAGTTATACCATAGTGCTTGTAAGCTGCTACAATGTAGTAGATGTGATTGACTCAGTGGTGTTGAGTGGGTGACACTATCTTGTCTTAAAGTCTAAGGTTGAGTATTGCTCAGTAGCTGCAGTGCTCTTGCCTATAATGCTTCCTATTCACTCTCATATCTCCTTGGTTATTGGGATGATGATAAAAAGGCACGAGAGGAAATTGAGTCACTGAAATCATTGCTGAGATTAAGGCAAGGCAAGTGACTATCAAGGGTTTTATAGATTCACATTGATAAAATGAACAAAAAAAACAACAACTTTATTTCCATTCTCAGCCACTGGCTGAGATAATCCCCTCTTACGAAAGGCAAAGTATTATTTATTTTCTTCAGAACTTTCCTCCTATGGCTGAAAAATAGGCAATTCATTCTCTGAGAAATAAATTATCCATATAATGAAACAAAAAATGAGCCAGCTTGTTACTGAACTATACTTTTGTGACTCTAGCCTTGCTGATGTCCCTAATCTAAAATTCTCTTATCACTAGAATTCCTCAGGCTTCATCTTCCTCAAAGCTAAAAGTATTTCAGATTTAAGCCATATAGATGTGCTCCTTAGCAAGCCTGCATTGAGCATTAGTAGAGGAAAGAGGGACTGGATTGGAAAATGATGGCAGAAAGGAAGAGCCAGGGGTATCATGGAGAGGCCTGCAGATTTCTGCAATGAGCTGGAGTGTGTTACTGTTCCTTCATTAGTAGGCTTTAAAAAATATTTATTTGAGGGAGAGAGAGAGAGAGAGACAGAGAGAGAGGGAGAGAGAGAGAGAGAATATTGGCATACCAGGTTCTGTAGCCATAGCAAACGAATTCTGGATGCATGCATCATCTAGTTCATGTGGCTTACATTGGTCCTGGGAAATTGAACCTGGGTCCTTAGGCTTTACAGGCAAGTACCTTAAGTACTAAGCCATCTTTCCAGCCCCTAATAGTTTTTTTTTTTTTTGGTTGTTTGTTTGTTTTGTTTTTGATTTTTCTTAGGTAGGGTCTCATTCTAGACAAGGCTGACCTGGAACTCATCTGTAGTCCCAGAATGACCTTGAATTCATGGCAATCCTATCTCTGCCTCCAAGTGCTGGAATTAAAGGTGTGAGCCACCACACCTAGCTCTTAGAAGCCTTATTTATTTATTATTATTATTAAATATGGACTTATTTTTAATGCATACATCACATCCTTTCCCTCTTCCCTGCCCCTTTTCTGAAGAGGCCGTCCTCATTGGGGATGCAGGTCAACCCCATGGGGATTATGGGTCATGCATTATGGGAGCAACAGTCATAGAGCAAAATGTCCCAACTTGTGGCTCTAACAATCTTTCTACCTCCTCTTACACAAAATTCCCTGAGCCATTCTGGGGAACATTTTAAGTCCCAACTTCAGTGATGGACACCTAGGAACATCAAGATGTCTGGTTTGGTAGGTGTTGAGTGTCCTCAGTATCTTTCTCCATCACCCCTGTGCTGACATCAGTTTAACTAAGAGAGCAGCATTCTTGCTCATTTCCCCAATTCCTCTGTGGTTTCAGCTGGGGCCAGGGTGGAGTGCACTGTGTGTTTATCTCCTCAGGTCCAGTTCCCATCTGAAAAAGAGAAGCAGATTCTTCAATGGAGAGTAAAGTCAGTGCCAGTTAAACAGGATAAACATTGTTAATTTAGACACTTTTATAGTCTAAGGTTAGTAAATTCCTGTTAACAGACTTTTTAACATTGGAGGTCAAGTGTGTGGTTATTCCTGCATGTGATCACCTTTCCCTTCTTTTCCATGGTCTTTCAGCAGGCTCTCTAATGTCCCACTTTGAAATTGCACAGGGATACTAAACCACTCTAACCTCTAACAACTAGGATCTCTTTGCAACATTATGGTTGTCATCTAAAATAAGCCTCCTTAATCTCAAACTTTAGACCTACTCAAGGGAACCAAGTCTAGTTCCACAGCATAAAGCTCCCCAGACACTCCATAGACCCCTTCTTTGACTTGAAAGTATGAAGTTATGTAAGGGAGTTGGTTCCCTTGGTGCAGACATGGCTGCCCGCAGGCCTGTGTATAGGACGTAGCAGATTAGCTCAGCTCCTGGAGTCATGTATAGTACTTTGGTGATTATTTTAAGCATGAAATTCCGGATCTGAAAAAACAGATCTGGGGCTCCTCAGAAGAATCCACATCTTTCATCTGAGATAACAACGTGATTCTCTTGGGGAGATAACCCCTGCAGGGGAGCAGCACAACCTGCAGAAACAGTCTGCACCTGAAAGCAGCTTCTGTCCCACAAGTCTTTCCAGCTAGGCTCTTCCAGCCTTGAAAAGAATTGTTAAGGTGTAGCTGTGGTCAATCCACGATGCTCCACCACTAGCACTAATGGCACTCAAAGTAGTGTTTCTGGTTTCATTCTCATAATCATGAGAACCTTACCCAGATTAAATAATTTTGCTATCATCTTAAAGTAATTCTGCCTGAGGTAGCAAAGATTATCACATGACATCTGGATAGGCCATGTTCACTATTGGGGTGTGCCATATGCTCACGTACCACTTAGAAGAAAGTATACCTGGCTCCTAGAACCTGGCTCCTATTCTCATCTCTTTCCTTGAGACCTGAGACCCATCATGCTGCTCATGGTGAGATGCTACATTTGACCAGCCTTCCATAACTTCCTTTGACCATACTGCTAAGCAGGGGAGGTGCTCAATAGAAGCCACTTTAATGGTTTCCTTTTCAACTCAAAACAAACTCAGCTAGTATTCCTTATTCCTATTTCATATGGGTAATAATATCAAAACCTATTTAAATCCTTCCAGATCTTCATTTGCTTGTGCCCCCCTCACAAATAAGTGGGGAAAAGGAGTCTCCAGAAATTGGCAGCCTGATTAATTTTGTTAACCCAGACACAAACCATTTCTGTAAATGGGACAAAGGCAATAGGAATTACACCAGTTTCTCCTACAATACAAGACCTTGGGTTTTAGTTATTTCAGCCAAGCAGATAAAAGTGTACCCTGAGATGCACGTCTTCAGAAGTAGGAAGGGATACTGTTTTCACTCTTGCTTTCTCAACATATGGATCCTTGCTGCAAACAATGGATTCAGCTTTGCTTTCACATTTTGCTTAACTGCAAAAGCAGCCAATTTAGAGATGCCTGCCAGAAATGCAATGTGAAATCAGTTTAACGGTGTTAAAGTTGAAATGTTTCTCTCCCAAAAATATTCTTTTCTAAAACGTAAGTGCATAATTGTCTGATAATGGAAGGGAGAGGAAGAAAATCAAGAGACAGGAATAAGAAAAGTTGATGATAAAATAGTCTATGAGGTTGAATCAATACCAAATTCTCTAACAAGTTATAGTGTGAGAAGGAATTCTTGTACTTAAGCTTTTGTTTAACTTCACTTTTATTTTCAGTCTAGCAGTATTTTGTTACTTTTAAGAAACACTGTTTTCTGTTTAGGAAAATCCATTTCTACTCACAAGTTAAAGACAGAAGTCCTGACAAACTTTGGGCACCAAGGATCCCATCTTGGGCTCCTTTATGAGATATAGGAGGGCCATTTTTACAGCCATCTATGTCATATTAATGTCATTGCCTTACAAGAATACCATGAGAAGAAAAAATGACTAAGGAAGGAATAAAACCTGCTGTATATTGATTTAATGGACAGCAGGGGAAATTTGTGGTTTCATCCATCTTCACTACATTTGGAATATTGCTATAAGAAAGTAGTAGAATTCAACTTGTTAGCTCATGGTGCCTTCTCAGACAGGACATCACTGAGTCTGAAGGTGATAGTTATGCCATCAGTCTCATAACTACATGGACTTTAGTGTACAAGAGGCATTGTAAAATACATTTACATATAGGTACATGAGAAATACTAATAAATATAGATATATAATAAACACTCTACTTACTAATGCTTGTTATATAAATGTATGGCCTACAGACCTGTGAATATGTATGTTTATTATATAATTACATGTTATCCTTATATGTGTGCTTCTGTCCTCATTTGGTCTTCATTAAAAAAATAAAAACTCAGGATCCCAATTTCTAAAAGAAAAAAGGGCATTAAAGAAGTAAAGTGGGCCGGGCATGGTGGTGCACGCCTTTAATCCCAGCACTCGGGAGGCAGAGGTAGGAGGATTGCCATGAGTTCAAGGACACCCTGAGATGACAGAGTTAATTCCAGGTCAGCCTGGACCAGAGTGAGACCCTACCTCAAACACCCCCCCCCCAAAAAAAAAGAAGTAAAGTGGCTTGGAGAAATGGTTAATGAAGAAAGTAATTGCCATGAAAGTATGAGGGTCTGATTTTGTATCCCAAGCACCACACAAATATCAGATGGGCATGGAAGCCTCCCTGTAATCCAATATTGTGGACAGCAAACTGCATAGCTGGGCTAGAGGAATCCATGAGTTCTTGGTTCCAGTGAGAGATCCTGCATCAGTGAATAACATGGAGAGAGATGGAGGAAGATACCCACCATCAACTTCTGGCCATGATACCCACATGCACCTACATGCAGACACATGCCCATGTACCCACACAATGCATGCATCTACACATACACACATACAAATGCAAAATTAAAATAAAATGGTTGATTCAAGGCCAGGGAGATAATGACATATAAATTTAGACAGTAGTTCAACCCCTATGATGCTGAGGACTTCATGATGTACTTTTAGGTACAAGGGGGACATTAAACCTTGGACAAGGTTCAGTGGTTTATGTAAGGATACCTGGCTGGTTAAAAGAAGAGCTTATACTAATAATTATTCTGAGGTGATTAAATCATTTTAAGGAGAAAATGTGATAATTGATATTGCTGACATTCCCCATCCTATGAAACAGTCAACCTTTTGAAATGTGGAAGAAAATCACATGCAGAGGAGAAAGAGGACAAACTGCAGGCTCTTCCCCTTATCTTCCCCAAAGCTTCCTCACACAGTCTTGCAGGCAGTTCCTTGTCCCACATTGAACATATCACACACAAATGAGAATAAACAGAGGATAGAAGGCTGAAGGTTAAGGTGAAATTGAGCTTTGTCCACAAGAATCTCCAAGTTGTCTGTTCTTACTCAGCAACACCTGCTACTGCTATGTCAGAGGCGGGGAGTGTGACACATACAGGCAGTGGAAGCGTTGTGATACTCACATATTTCAGTTTCTTAATGTGAACTCCAGAGATTAGTGTCTCTGTGTGCTTGTGTGTGTAGGGATATGGAGCTGGAAAGCTTCCATCTAATTATGATCCTCCATAAACAGCCACATCATTGCTAAGGTATTATTTTGAGAACTAAATATATTGAATTGTGTGGTATTCAGCTTTCTTTAATTTTTAAGGAAACTACTTGCAGCTCTATATAGATTCTAATTTTAAATTTGAATACAGGCTTTTTTTCCATCCTTACTATAAATAGAGTGCTAATCCATTTTAGACATTAGGATAAAATATATGAGCACAAGTCTCATCTTCTATATCTTTTTAAAATTTTTTTTGATTTTTTTATTAACAACTTCCATGATTATAAAAAATACCCCATGGTGATACCCACCCTCTCCCCACTTACCGCTTTGAAACTCCATTCTCCATCATACCCTCTCCCCATCTCAATCAGTCTCTCTTTTACTTTTGATGTCTTGATCTTTTCCTCCTCTTATGATGGTCTTATGCAGGTAGTATCGGGCACTGTGAGGCCATGGATATCCAGGCCATTTTGTGTCTGCAGGGAGCATGTGGTGTGGAGTCCTGTCCTTCCTTTGGCTCTTACATTCTTTCTTTCACCTCTTCTGCATCAGACCCTTCACCTTGGAAGGTGTGATGCAGATATTGCAGTACTGAGCACTCCGGTCATTTCTTTCCATCACCATGATACCTTCTGAGTCGTCCCAAGGTCACTGCCATCTGAAAAGAGAAGATTCTCAACCAAAAGTGAGAGTAGCATTAATATAAGGGTGTGAACATTAACAGAAGTGCTTACTGGGCTGTTTGATAAGCATAGTATATATATTTGGCCCGACAATAGCAGTCATTACACCCCTAGAGCTTATGACTACCCCTGTTTTAAGTTTTCAGTATCAGGGATATATTCCCTTCCCATGGAGTAGACCTCCAGTCCAATTGGAGGGCAGTTGGTTTCCCCATAACAGACGTGCCACTATTGCACCCATTGGTTCATTTGGCCTGGCTGGCCAATTATAAGGCTTGCAGTGTCCACTGATGAGTATCTTCACTGGTGATTTCTCTTTCTCCCATTGAACTGCATGGAGAATGGCTTCTTCCAGCTATCTGTCAGCTGGTCTACATGGAATGGGTTATCAGCTCAGTTCCAGCAAGATTTCTCAGTGGCCTTGCAGCCCAAATATGTGGATCTTCAGCAAAAGGGTCTTACCATATATTCCCGATGGGAAACCAAGGGCCTCGGCAATGGCCTATAATGTTTTGGGAGATATCCCATCCATGGCTTGAAAAATTTTCTAGCAACAATCTACAGCTCCTGAATGTTCCATTGTCCAAAAAAGTAGGATTCCATATGTTTTATTTATATACTCTTAGATTTTGATTAGCTGTCCTTCCACCTTTCCTTTACTCAATCTCTTTCCCAGGCCTCAATTTGGGCCTTTTCACCCCCATTGATTTATTCTTCTACTTACATATATAAAATACCATCCTATTAAGTACCACCCTCCCTTCCTTTCTCTTCCCTTTATATCTCTTTTCTAGTTTACTGGCTACTGAGATTTTTCCTTCTCACACAGAAGCCTAATCATCTGTAGCTACAATCCACATATGAGAGAGAACATTCAACGCTTGGCTTTCTGGGCCTGGGTTACCTCTCTTAGTATAATCCTTTACAGATCCATCCATTTTCCTGCAAATTTCATAATTTCATTTTTCTTTACCGCTGAGTAGAACTCCATTGTATAAATGTGCCATATCTTCATTATCCACTCATCAGTTGAGGGACATCTAGGCTGGTTCTATTTCCCAGCTATTGTGAATTGAGCAACAAAAACATGGTAGAGCATATACTTCTAGGGAAATGAGATGAGTCATTAGGATATATGCCTAGGAGTGCTATAGCTGGGTCATATGGTAGATCAATTTTTAGCAGTCTTAGGAACCTCCACACTGATTTCCACAATGGCTGGATCAGATTGCATTCCCACCAACAGTGTAGAAGGGTTCCTCTTTTTCCACATCCTCGCCGGTATTTATGGTCATTTGTTTTCATGAAGGTGGCCTATCTAATAGGAGTGAGATGGAATCTCAATGTAGTTTTAATCTGCATTTCCCTGATGACTAGGGATGTAGAATATTTTTTTAGATGCTTATATGCCATTCATATTTCTTCTTTTGAGAACTCTATATTTAATTCCATAGCCCATTTTTTACTTGGCTTGTTTGATTTCTTATTATTTAATTTTTTGAGTTCTTTGTATATCCTAGATATTAATCCTCTATCAGATATATAGCTGGCAAAGATTTTTCCCATTCTGTAGGTTGCCTCTTTTCTTTATTCAGAGTGTCCTTAGCCTTACAAAATCTTTGTAATTTCATGAGGTCCCAGCAGTCAATCTGTGGCTTTATTGCCTGAGCAATTAGGGTTATATTCAGAAAGTTTTTGCCAAGACCAATATGTAGAAGGGTTTCCCCTACTTTTCCCTCTAGCAGTTTCAGAGTTTCAGGTCTGATGTTAAGGTCTTTAATCCATTTGGACTTAATTCTTGTGCATAGAGAGAGAGAAGGATCTATTTTCATCCTCCTACAGATACATACCCAGTTTTCCCAACACCATTTGCTGAAGAGGCTGTCTTTTCTCCAATGAGTATTTTTGGCATTTTTTTTCAAATATCAGGTGGCTATAGCTACTTGGACTTGCATGTGGGTCCTATATTCTGTTCCATTGATCTACATGTCTGCTTTTTTGCCAGTACCATGCTGTTTTTGTTACTATGGCTCTGTAGCATAGGTGAAAATCAGCTATAGTGATACCACCAGGTTCATTTTTGTTGCTCAGTATTATTTTAGATATTCGAGGTTTTTTTTTGTGATTCCAAATGAATTTTTGGATTGTTTTTTCTATTTCTTTGAAGAATTCCATTGGTATTTTGATGGGGATTTCATTAAATGTGTAGATTGCTTTTGGTATGATTGCCATTTTCACAATATTGATTCTTTTGATCCAGGACAAGGGATTTTTTCCAATTCCTAGTGTCCTCTGCAATTTCTAGCTTGAGTGTTTTATAGTTTTCATTGTAGAGATCCTTTGCTTCCTTGGTTAGGTTTATTCCAAGGTACTTTATTTTCTTTGATGCAATTGTTAATGGGAGTGATTCTCTGATTTCATAATCTGTGTGTTTGTTGTTAGCATATAGGAATGCTACTGATTTCTGCATATTTATTTTGTATCCTGCTATGTTGCTGTAGGTGTTTATCAGCTCTAACAGCCTGCTGGTAGAGTCTTTATGGTCCTTTATGTATAGAATCATGTCATCTGCAAATAATGATAACTTGATCTCTTTCCAATTTGTACCCCCTTTATGTGCTTCTCTGGCCTTATTGCTATGGCTAAAACTTCCAGTACTATATTAAATAAAAGTGGGGACAGTGGACACCCTTGTCTTGTTCCTGATTTTGGTGGAAAAGATTCCAGTTTTTCCCCATTTAGTAATATGTTGGCTGGAGGCTTGTCATGAATGGCCTTTATTATATTGAGATATGATCCTTCTATTCCTAATCTCTATAGGACTTTTATCATGAAAAGATGTTGGACTTTGTCAAATGCTTTTTCTGCATCTAATGAGATGATCATATGATTTTTTTCCTTAAATCCATTTATATAATGTATTACATTTATCGATTTGCATTTGTTGAACCATCCCTGCAAGTCTGGGATAAAGCCTACTTGGTCCGGGTGAATGATCTTTCAGATATATTTTTGTATTCTGTTTGCCAATATTTTGTTGAGAATTTTTGCATCTATGTTCATGAAGGAGATTAGTCTGTAATTTTCTTTTTTTGTTCTATCTTTGCCTGGTTTTGGTATCAGGGTGATGCTGGCTTTGTCAAAGAAGTTTGGTAGGATTCCTTCTTTTTCTATTTTATGGAAAAGCTTAAGAAGCAATGGCATTAGTTCTTCCTGAATGTCTGGTAAAATTCAGCAGTGAATCCATCTGGGACTGGAATTTTTTTAGTTGGGAGATTCTGAATAACTGCTTGGATCTCCACACTTCTTATAGGTCTATTTAAGTTATTAATCTCATTTTGATTTAATTTAGGTAGGTCATATAATTCAAGCAAATCATCCATTTTTCTGATTTTCATACTTAGTGGAGTATATGTTTTTATAGTATGTCCCTCTGATTTTTTTGAAATTCTCTGGTGTCTATTGTGATGTTACCTTTTTCATCTCTAATTTCATTAACTTGTGTCTCTTCTCTCTTTCTTTTGGTCAGATTAGCTAAGGGTTTTTTCTATCTTGTTTATCTTTTCAAAGAACCAACTCTTTGTTTCATTGATTCTTTGGATTGATGATTTTGTTTCCATTTTATTAATTTCTGCCCTAATATTTATTATTACTTCCCATCTACTGATTTTTTGTTTGCCTTATTCTTCTTTTTCTAAGGTTTTAAGGTGAAACATTAGGACATTTACTTGTGACCTTTCTAATTTCTTAATATAGTCACATAAAGCTACAAATTTATCTCTTAGAACTGCCTTCTTTGTGTCCCAGAGATTTTGGTATGTTGTGTTCTCTTTATCATTTGACTATGAATTTTTTGATTTCCTTCTTGATTTCTTCATTGACCCATTGACCATTTAGTAATGTATTTTGTTTCCATGATTTTGTGTATGATCTATAGCTTTTCTTGCTATTGATTTGTAGTTTGATTCTACTGTAGTCAGATAGAATGCAAGGAATAATTTCAATTGTCCTGTATTTGTTAAGATTTGCTTTGTGTCCTAATATATGGTATGTTTTAGACAATGTTCCATGTGGTGCTGAAAGAATGTATATTCTTCAGCATTTGGATGAAATGTCCGGTAGATATCTGTTAGGTCCATTCCTTCTATAATCACATTTAGTCCAGATGCCTCTCTGTTTATTTTCCTGGGATGACCTGTCAATTGATGAGAGTGGGGTGTTGATGTCCCCCACTACCACTATGTTTGGCATTATCTGTGACCTTAGTTCTAATAGTGTTTGTTTGATGAATTTGGGAGCACACATGTTAGTTGCATATATGTTTAGGATTGTAATGTCTTCCTGTTGGAGTGTGCCCTTAATCAATATAGTGACCTTCTTTATCTTTCTTGACTTATGTTGGACTGAAGTCTACCTTGTCAGATATTAGGATAGCAACCCCTGCTTGTTTTCTAGGCCCATTTGTTTGAAATACCATTTTCCAAACTTCCACCCTAAGATAATGTCCATCCTTTGTAGAAAGGTGAATTTCTTGGAGACAACAAACTGTAGGATCCTGCTTTTTAACCCAGTCTGCAAATGTATGTCTTTTGTTTGGGGTATTGATGCCATTGATATTAAGAGATATTATTGAAAGGTGTGTATTTATGTTTGCCATTTTTTTTTTTGTAGTTCCAGTTTTACCTTTGCTCTCTTGTGTTAACTAGTACTTGAATATTGTTATTTTTTCCAGGTTTCTTATATGTGTGCTTTGCCTTCTTTTTTGCATGGAGGATTCTTTCAAGTATTTTCTGTAGAACTGGTTTTGTTTTCAAATCGTCCATTAGCCTGCTTTTGTCGTGGAATGTCCTTATTTCTCCATCTATTTGAATGGATAGCTTTGCAGGATAAAGTAACCTTGGTTGACTGTTGTTATCTTTCAGATGTTGTAATACATCACTCCAGGCCCTTCTGCCTTTTATAGTTTGTGTTGAGTAATCTGCTGTAATCCTGATAGGCTTGCCTTTGTAGGTAACTTTATTTTTTCTCTCTAACTGCTTTCAATACTTTTTCTTTGGACTGTGTATTTGGTAGTTTGATTATAATATGGCAAGGAGAGGTTCTTTCCAGGTTTTGTCTGGCTGGGGTTCTAAAGGCTTCCTGTATCTGTATTGGCACATCTTTCCCAATTTGGGGGAAGTTTTCTCTATGATTTTGTTGTAGATGCCTACTATGCCTTTGGAGTGAAATTCTTCTCGTTCTGCTATGCCCTGAATTCTTATGTTTGATCTTTTCATAGTGTACCGAATATCTTGAAATTCCCATTTATACTTTTCTATTACTTGTCTTTCTCTTTGTTGGTTTGTATTAGATCTCCCACTGGTCTTCTAGCTTAGATATCCTTTCCTCTCCTTCATCCACTCTACTGGTGATATTTTCTACAGAGTTTTTAAAATTTCATTAAATGTGTCTTTCATTGCTAGTAATTCTCACTGGTTAAGATGGTGGCTTAGGAACCACACCAAAGCAGCCTACAGGAGAAAAGTCCAAAGAATACCCATCAAAATATACACTTTTACTAAAAAGTGAGGTGTATAAGAAATTAAAACAGCAGGAGAAGTAGGAGAGATCCAGAGCATCCACAGCCCACACAGACAGGTCTAAGCAGCCCCAGTAGTGGTGGCTTCAGCTCTGGCAGCATCAATGTAAGCAGTGGCTCTAGCTCCAGCTCTGGCATTGGCACCACAGGCTCTGGCAGCAGCAGGAGCAGCAGCAGCAGCTCTGGCAGTGGTGGGTCCAGCAGCTGCAGCAGCAGCTCAAGATCCAGCTCCAGCAGCAGCAACAGCAGTGGCTCAAGCACCAGCAATGGTGGCTACAGCAGCAGAAGATCCAGGAGCAGCAGCAGTGGCTACAGAAGCAGTGGCAGCTCCAGCAGCGGCGGGGCCAGGTCTGTGGGGCTACAGCTGCCAGGCTCGGCTTGCCCCAAAGGAAAAGCCACTGCCCAGTTCCAGAAAACAGAACAGCAGTCCAGCAATGCAGCCAGCCTACTTGAACCCAAAGGGCATCAAAGAGGGACACATAACTGAGACCAAAATCATCCAAAACGGTAACTGGGATTGCACCAGGGAAGGGTCTCACTTAGTCACAAGCTGACTTGGAACTTTCAACGGACCAGAAATCTTAACCTCTTTGTTGATACAGGATCTGGATGTTATAATACCTACTCTTGCATAAATACTCAGTACTGTTTTTCTTTGAATGTGTACATTGTTTAGTTATATTTTAGAATATATCTGCATTTTGTTCCACCCAGCCTACTTGAATACTCTCATAGCAGGCAAACCCAACCCTTAGGAACACCCTTGTAGATACTCTGAGAGTCTTAAGAGCCACGCCTAACACCTTAATCTCCTACCCTGAAGATATATAACATCAGATCAATTGATACAGCTAAGAATACCCAGCTAGCTAGAAAATTCAAGCATTAACTTAATCCAAGATGCAAAAATATATACATTATAACACAAGAAACACTAGAAACAAGACAATATAAACCCACCAAAAAGTATTAATGCATCAGAAATGATCTCCAGTGAGAACAAATTAGAGGAAATGCCTGAGAAAGATTTCCAAAGAATGATTGTAAATATGTTCAAAGAAGTCAAAGAAGAAATCAAAGGAATCAAAGAGGAAATCAAAGGAATCAAAGAAGACACAGGACACCAATTTAATGAAATAAAGAAGTCAATACAAGACATAAAAAAGGTAATAGAAATAATAAATAAAAACCAGTCATCTATATCTTTATTTTCCTTCTAAAAATTAAAATGATGTTATGGAACAACTACTTGACAGGGCACATGGATATAATTAAATATTAACCGTGTGATGCAATTAGATACAGAAAATAGTCTCAGACACCCAAGCCTTCAACCTAGGTGATGGTAATAAGCCAGACTTATCCAGTGGTAAACAGAGAGTATTTCTGGGATTTTTTTTCCAGTTTTTTGTCTATATGACTGAATTACTACAATCTTCCTCATTGGAATGTCGAGAAAAATAAACAAAATTCATGTGACAAATCATTGATGATTAAGCATTATGTCCCCTCAAATACTAATATAGTTTTTTTCCAACACAAAGCCATGGAAAACATTTAATGATTTCCTTATGCCAGGAGCAAAAGAATGTGAAAAATTAAATTTATTAAGATCAGTCATGAAATATGCACCACAATCACATCACCATTTACAACAGAAAGGGTTTAGCTGTTGTTATGAACTTCATTATCCCATTACTTTTGCAAGGAGGGAAGACAAGAGCTTGTATTCATAAGGAAATATTCATTGAAGTTTAAATGTATAAAAACTGAAAACCATCATTTACTCAGAAATGTGATGATCTCCACTTGATCACAATAGGTTTAAAATCTACCTAAACTCCTCTCACAAAGTGTTAAATGTTTGCTTGTTTAGACCAATACAGAGATTGAATTTTTTTATATGTGTGTGTGTGTGTGTCGAGGGGTCTATATGCAGAGGAAAAAGGCCAAGTCCCCTCTTTAGAGGGAACTTTTTGGTACTTTGTCAGAGAAGAAACAACTTGAGAGTCCCATTCAGCATTTTCAGAAATGAGAGTTGTAGCTGTTGCAAACCTAATGACTCTGAGAGTTACCTTGAAAATTTAGTAGGCTAAGCATTTCCATTTGGGCTCTTGTTTGCACATAATCTTGTGAAAATATAAGTAGAGCCATGGGAGGGTGGATGCTACAAGACTTGCTCACAGTTAAGCAATTAACAGGCTGCAAGATAGAAATCAATGGCAGCCTCCTTGATTTGCAAACTCATTGACCAATTCTGTCAGTTGGAGTTTTGAGACATATCTTAATAGTTTTTGTTTTATTTAGTGGAAACTTCCATTGTCTTAGAGAAAATAGAAGATTTTAGTAATGGGAATATTGCAGTTCTAGAGTGTGACTGGATAATGCAGGAAATACTTTTTCAGAATAAATCTACAGACAACTGCATGTTGAAGAATACCCCATGTCTCATCAGACTAGCTGAGAATCCAAATAACAAGAAAGGACCTCAGAACCTCATTCCATCCTTCAACTTGCTTTCCCCAGGAAAAACAGCTCTCTAAGTGGTAAATCAGCTTTCCTACAACTGTGACCTAAAAGAGTAGTGGGATGGTCAGCTAACAAAGAAATGCTATGCCTTTTTTTTTTTTTTTGGTTTTGTTTTTGAGGTAGGGTCTCACTCTGGTCCAGGCTGACCTGGAGTTAACTATGTAGTCTCAGGGTGGCCTTGAACTCATGGTGATCCTCTTACCTCTGCCTCCCAAGTACTAGGATTAAAGGTATGCACTACCACGCCTGGCAAAAATGCTAGATCTTATTAGCATTTATTTTTCTCATAATAAAATCACCATGATCACCCTAACAATGCCAAGGGAATTTCGTCTCTCAAAAAATTATTCATGAAAAAAGCACCCTTTAGGATGCTTTCTTATAGTGAGAACTAAGGCCATTCCCTGAAAGTTCCATTATTTTCTCCACAAATACTTAAATATGTTTCTTTTATTCAGCACAAATCCATGGAAAACATTTAATAATTTTTTCATACCAGGGGCAAAAGAATGTACAAAATTAATTGATTAAGATCAGTCATGACTTCCAGTTAAGAGGATGGTGTAGGAACCACAACAAAGCAGGGGAGAAAAGGAAAAAAAAAAAAAAAAACAACAACAACAAAAAAAAAAAACCAGCAAAATATACTCTTCTACTAGAAAATGAGGTGTATAACACATTACCAATGGCAGCACAGAAGTAGGGGAGATCAAGAGCATCTAGAGCCCACATAGGCAGACCGAAGTGGCTCCAGCAGGAGTGACATAAGGTCTGGGGGCCACAGCCTCCAGGTTCAGATTGAGCCACAGAAAAAGCCAGGTGAGGTGATTCTACACTCCCACCAGCCTGCTCACAAACTCAAGAATGGCAGGGAAGAACAGAGGAGCAGTTCATGAGGAAGAGGATCATGTGGACCAGCAGGAGAGCTAGAGCCACCATCCACAGCCTCCTCTCCCCCACCACCAGTGCAAGTGCCAGCAAGCACCAGAGACCTGGAAAAGGGAGTTCACCTACACAGCACACAACACTGGTGATGAGAGCAGTTATCCAGTGCCGGGGCCCAGCCCTGGCTTGAAGGAGAGAGGTATGAAAGGAAGTGGTGCAATAATGACTCAAAGTCAAGTTCTGGTGCAAGCTAACAGGCTAATGCTGAAGGCAGCTGAGTTTCTCCATCTCTTTCTCTCTGCTTCTATTTTTTTCTCTTTCTCTGCTGCCACAGCTCTTAACCTCAGTCTTTTATTTTGTGATCATGTCATGCAAGAGCAAACTTTAAGAAAAGCACAGTTCCATAGAATTCATAGAAATTTTTTGCTATTTCTTTACATTAGACAATCCCATAATTATTTCCCTCAAGTACAGTCATCATGCCCTTATAATGATTAACTATTTTCACACTTTCCCCATATATGTGCAGTCAAGCACTGGCAGTTTCCTGAGCTCCTACTTTCAATTACTATATTAAAGGTAAGAGACAGAACATCCACAACATGGGGTTACCACCATTGATCCAATAAACCCATTTATTCCCCAACCATTTCTTTTGAATTCTATTTTTCATGTCTCTCCAATACTTAGACTTTGGTTCCCCCTCTCCCAATTGAACTCTTTCTGACCTTGGTTGTTTT
Organism: Jaculus jaculus; assembly: GCF_020740685.1. Lineage (NCBI taxonomy): Eukaryota > Metazoa > Chordata > Mammalia > Rodentia > Dipodidae > Jaculus > Jaculus jaculus. The sequence goes on from NC_059105.1 coordinate 126,844,270, forward strand.
TCCTGTAAGTATTCTTGGTAAACAGTGATAGTTTGCTGCAATTGCCACCATTCAGAAAAATTAGTCATAGAACAATTTTTACATTGTTCCAGGAGGTTCATTGTTTCCTCCTCAGTGTACTGTACTCCATGCCTGACTTTCTTTAAGGCCTTAAGGAAAACAATTATTTCTGACCCATTTTCTTGTTTTTTCAATTTTATGCTAGAGTTTCTTTCAGATACACTGACCAACACTACACTAGCATCAATATTTATGGAAGAGTAAACTTAGAGATTGGTGCATCAAGTGAAAGACAGAAAAAGACAAATATTATACAGAAAAACATAGATATCTGTAGTGCAGAGAGCCAAGATGTTTCTGTAGAGGGGCCACATTGGACTCCAAGGAAGAGACAGCTGGGCTGGAACTGTGTCATGCAGCTCTTCAGCACTTGATTCCTTGTGATCCTGAAATGGCATGCTTGTTGTCTCTGGCAATCCAGTGACCCAGCCAGCCTAACTGAACCCATAGCACAGCCAAGAGGGACTCAAGCAGGAGCACAACATAACTGAGACCAAAATCATCCCAAAAGGTAACTGGGATTACCCCAGGTCAGTATCCACCAAATAAGCCTGATAAATAGGCTTGAATTGGAAGTGCTAATTGCATCTTCCATGTCAGGATAAATCATATGGTAAATCTGATGGATGGTTGGATTTGCCATTCTTTTTTTTTTTTCTCAATTTTTATTAACATTTTCCATGATTATAAAAAATATCCCATGGTAGTACCCTGCCTTCCCCCCCAACTTTCCCCTTTGAAATTCCATTCTCCATCATATCCCCCCTCACATCTCAATCAGTCTCTCTTTTATTTTGATGTCATGATCTTTTCCTCCTCTTATGATAGTCTTGTGTAGGTAGTGTCAGGCATGGTGAGGTCATAGCTATGCAGGCCATTTTGTGTTTGGAGGAGCATGTTGTGAGGAGTCCTACCCTTCCTTTGGCTCTTACATTCTTTCCACCACCTCTTCTGCATTAGACCCTGAGCTTTGGAAGGTGTGATCAGAAGTTACTCAGTACTCCAGTCATTTCTTTCCAGCACTATTATACTTTTGAGTCATCCCAAGGTCACTGCCATGTGAAAAGAGAAGATTTTCTATCCAAAGTGAGAGTAGAATTAATATAAGGGTATAAATATTAAGAGAAATGCTTACTGGGCAGTTTGATAAGCATAGTATATACACTTATCCAGACATTAGCAGATGTTACACCCCTAGGACTCATGGCTATACCTGTTTTAAGTTTTCAGTATCTGGGATGTATTCCCCACTCCCATTGAACAGGCCTCCAGTCCAATTGGAGGGCAGTTGGTTTCCACCATGACAGATCTGCCAGTATTGCACCCGTTGGCTCATTTGGCCTGGCTGGTCAATTATAAGGCTTGTGGTATCCACTGTTGAGTATATTCACTTGTGGTATCTCTTTCTCCCATTGAACTGCATGTAGAATAGCTTCTTCCAGCTTTCTATCAGCTGGTCTATATGGAGGAGGTTATCAGTAAGTAGAAGAATAGACTAACGGGGGTAAAAAAGGCCCAAAGTGAGGTCAGAGGAAGAGATTGAGTAAAGGAAAGGTGGAGGAAGGACTAATCAAAATTTAAGAGGATGCAAATAAGCCATCTGGAATCCTCTGGTTTCAGACAATGGAACATTCAGGAGCCATAGATCGTTGTTAGAAAATTTTCAGTACCAGGGATAATATACCACCAGAGAGTTGTTGGCCAGGGAGGTACCTGATGCTCCCCAAACATTATAGGCCATTGCTGAGGCCCTTGGTTTCCCACCAGGAATTGATGTTAAGACCCAATTGCTGAAGACTCCACACACCTGGGCTGCAAGGCCACTGAGAAATACTGCTGTATTTGCCATTCTTAAATAAGCTATATTTTGGGCCTTCCATTTGTTGCTTCCTTATTAATAGTGCCTTTGTTTTGTCTTTTGTTGTACATTACAGAAGGTTCTCACCTGGTCACAGGCTGACTTGGAACCCTCAACAGACCAGAAATTTTAGCCTGTTAATTGATAGGATTAAGGATGTGGGCAACACACATCCAAAGGGACTGTGACTTTCTTGGAGGATTGATTTGTCATAATACCTACCTTTGCATAAATATTCTGTGCCGTTTTCATTGAATGTGTACATTGCTTAGTGAAATTTTAGAATCTGCCTGCATATTGTTCCATTTAGCCTACTTGAATAATGTAAAAGCAGGGAAACCAAACATCTAAGGTTACTTTTGTAGATACTCTGAGAGTCTTGAAAGCCACACACAGTACCTTAAGCTCTTAATATGGAGGTATATAACATCAGAGTGATTGATACATCTAATAATTCTGCAACTACTTAGAAAATCCAAGCATTAAATTAATCCAAGATGAAAAAAAATATGTACATAACACAATAAATACCAAAAGTCAAGACAATATAAATCCACCAAAAATTATTAATGTATCAGAAATGACCTCTAGTGACATGACTTAGAAGAAATGCCTGAGAAAGATTTTAAAAGAATGATTATAACTATGTTCAAAGAAGCCAAAAATGAAAACAAAGGAATCAAAGAAGACATAGGAAACCAATTTAATAAAATAAAGAGGTCAATAAAAGATATAAATATGGAAAAAGAAATAATAAAGAAAAACAGTCACAATTAAAGCATACACTAAATGAAATAATAAAAAAAAAAAACTCTGGAAAAATCTCACCAGTAGAATAGATGAAGGAGAGGACAAAATATCTAAACTAGAAGACCAGGTGGCAGATTTAATACAGTCCAACAAGAGAAAGACAACTAATAGGAATGTATGAGTGGAAATTTAAAGATATTTGGGACACTGAAAAGATCAAACATAAGAATTCAGAGTATAGTAGAAGGCGAAGAAAGTCATTTCAAAGGCGTAGTAGGTATTTTCAACAAGATCATAGAAGAAAACTTCCTCCAAATTGGAAAAGAAATGTCAATGCAGATACAGGAATCATTTAAAACACCAAAGCCTGGAAAGAACCTCTCTTCACCATATTATAATTAAGCAACCAAACATACAAACCAATGAAAATATATTGAAAGCGGTTAGAGAGAAAAAGCAAGTTACATACAAAGGCAAGCCCAACAACACCACAGCATATTACTCAAAAAACCTTTAAAAGCCAAAAGGGCTTGGAGTGATATACTCCAAGTTCTGAAAGATAACAAATGTCAACCAAGTTTACTTTATCCTGCAAAGCTTTCCACTGAAATAGATGGAGAAATAAGGATATTCCACAACCAGAGCAGGCTAAAGGAATATTTGAAGACAAAACTATCTTTACAGAAATTACTTCACAGGATCCTCCATGCTGAAGAGAAAGAAAAGCACATATATGAAGAACCTGGAAAACACAAACCATACTCAAATACTAATTAATTCAAGAAAGCAAAGGTAAATCCAGCATAACTACAAAAAATGGGAAAAATAAATACATACCTTTCAATAATATCTCTTAATAACAATGGCCTCAATTCCCCAACCAAAAGACATGGTTTTGCAGACTGGGTTCAAAGGCAGGATCCTTCAATTTCATGCCTCCAAGAAACTCACCTCTCTACAAAGGATGGATACTATCTTAGGGTGAAAGGTTGAAAAACAGTGTTTCAAACAAATGGGCCTAGAAAACAAGCAGGGGTTGCTATCCTAATATCTGACATGGTAGACTTCAGTTAGGAAAGATAAATAAAGTCACTTATAATGATTAAATGCACACACCAACAGGAGGACATTACAATCCTAAACATATATGCACCTAACATGGGGGCTACCAATGTCATGAAACAAACACTATTAGAACTAAGGTCACAGATAACACCAAACACAGTCAATTGACAGATCATTCAGGCAAAAAAGTAAACAGACAGACATTCGGATTAAATGAAGTGATGGAAGAAGTGGATCTAACAGATGTATACAGGACATTTCATCCAAATGCTACAGAATAAACATTCTTTTCAGCAGCACATGGAACATTCTTTAAAATTGACCATATATTAGGACACAAAGCAAACTTAACAAATACAGGACAAATGAAATATTTCCTTGCATTCTATCTGACCACAGTGGAATCAAACTACAAATAAATAGCAAGAAATCTATACAGCATACACAAAATCATGGAAACTAAACAATACACTATTAAATGACGAATGGGTCAATGAAGAAATCAAGAAGGAAATAAAAAAATTCATAGAGTCAAATGATAATGTGAACAGAACATACTAAAACCTTTGGGAAACAATGAAGGCAGTTCCAAAAGTGAAATTTATAGCTTTAAATGACTATATTAAGAAATTAGATGGGCTGGAGAGATGGTTCAGCAGTTAAGCCCTTGCCTGTGAAGCCTAAGGACCATGGTTGGAGGCATGATTCCCCAGGATACACATTAGCCATATGCACAAGGGGGCACATGTGTCTGGAGTTTATTTGCAGTGGCTGGAGACCCTGGCATGCCCATTCTCTCTCAATTTCTCTCTCTCTGCCTCTTTCTCTCTCTGTCTGTTGCTCTCAAATAAATAAATAAAAATAAACAAAAAGAAGAAGAAATTAGAAAGGTCTCAGGCAAACAACTTAATGCTTCACCTTAAAGTCTCGGGAAAAGAAAAACAAGGTAGACCAAAAATCTGTAGATGGAAAGAAATATTAAAATTAGGGCAGAAATTAGTGAAATAGAACTGAAGAAAACAAACCAAAGAATCAATGAAACAAAGAGTTGGTTCTTTGAAAGGATAAACAAGGGCTAGAGAGATTGCTTAGCTGCTAAGCGCTTTCCTGTGAAGCCTAAGGACCCCGGTTCAAGACTCAATTCCCCAGGACCCATGTTAGCCAGATGCACAAGGGGGTGCACCCATCTGGAGTTCATTTGCAGTGGCTGGAGGCCCTGGTGCACCCATTCTCTTTCTTTCTCTGACTCTTTCTTTCTCTGTCTGTCACTCTGAAATAAATAAATAAAAATAAACAAAAATTTTTAAAAAAAGGATAAACAACATTGATAAACCTTTAGAAAATCTGACCAAAGGAAAGAGAAAAGAGACACAAATTAATAAAATTAGATATGAAAAAGGCAACATCACAACAGATACCAGAGAAATTCAAAATATCAAAAGGACATACTATAAGAACATATAACCCATTAAGTTTGAAAATCTGAAAGAAATGGATGATTTTCTTGATTTATATTAGCTACCTAAATTAAATAAAGATGAGATTAACTACTTAAATAGCCCTTTAACAAGTATGGAGATCCAAGAAGTTGTCTAAAATCTCCCAACTAAAAAATGTCCAGGACCAGATGGATTCATTGGTGAATTTTATGAGACCTTCAGGGAAGAACTAACACCAACGCTTCTTAAACTTTTCCACATAATAGAAAAAGAAAGAATACTATCAAACTCCTATGAATCCAGTATAACCCTGATACCAAAACCAGACAAAGATAGAACAAAAAAATAAAGTTACAGACCAATCTCTCTCATGAACATAGATGCAAAATTTTTCAACAAAATAGTGGCAAACAAAATACAAGAGTATATCTGAAATATCATTCACCCTGACCAAGTAGGCTTTATCCCAGAGATGCAGGATGGTTCAACATTTGTGAATAGATAAATATAATAAATTATACAAATGGACTGAAGGACAAAAATCACATGATCATCTCATTAGGTGCAGATAAAGCATCTGAAAAAATCCAACATCTCTTAATGATAAAAGTCCTAGAGAGACTGGGAATAGAAGGACATACCACAACACAATAATAAAGGCTATTTATGACAAGCCTACAGCCAACATATTACTAAATGGCAAAAAACTTGAAGTTTTTCCACAAAAATCAGGAAGAAGACAAGGGTGTCCACTGATCCCAATTTTATCTAATATAGTACTGGACATCTTAGCCATAGAAAACTCCCATCCCCCATAATCAGAACTGCAAATCTCCAGCATTTAGCCTCCAATGGCAGTGCAGATCAGAGGTACAGCTGCACAGCAAACATGAAGGAATTGAGGTGGGCACTCAACATTGGTGAGATTGGAAGCCACTCCAAAAGGTAAATAGGCTGATTGACAAGACAAAAAAAAAAAAAAAATACAGGTACATAGTCCTTCAAGAGCTAATCTCTCTTTCCTTCTCAGGACAGTTTATGGAGTATATATTCTTGGTTGGCTTTTCCATTTTCAAATAACCTGGATTTGAGGGTTAAATTTTATTGCCTTTGGTATGTATACATACATATATACATACATACATACATATACATATACATATACATATACATATACATATACATATACATATACATATACATATACATATACATATATATATACATATATATATATATATATATATATATATGGAGAGAAAGAGAGAGAGACAGACTTTTTGCTTCTGTCATTATTGGGGACAAGGTCTAATCCAGATCCAGTTTAACCTGGAACCCAATTCAGAATAGAAATCTCTACCTCCCAGCTGACAAGATTAAGGTGTAGAACAACACACACCCTTAGGGATTTTAGCTTCATATGAGTATTTGTTTGTTTTAATCCCCCAAATTGCATACTTTGTGCTGGGTTTTGATTGTGTATGTTACTTGGTTGAAGTTTAGACTTTGCCAGTAAATTATTCCACCCAGTCCACTAGAGTACTTGCTTAGCAAACAAACTGAACACCTAGGCTTACTGCTTTGGTTTGATTGGCGGACAAGAGCTACACCTGTCACCTTGAACTCATATGCTGAGGGTATATAGAGGTGCATCCCCATGTCTCAGAACACTTCAAATAAGAAGAAAATCCAAACATCAAATTAACTCAAGATGCAAAAGTTGCTACAATATAATACAAGAAACTCAAAGAATCAAGGCAATATGGTCCTACCAAAAGCTATAAATCCATCAGAAATGATCACCAATGACACTGTTTCAGATGAAATGCCTGACAAAAATTTCAAGAAAATGATAGTATCTATGCTGAAAGAAGTCAGGGAGGAATTGAAGGGCATCAAAGAAGAAAACAAAGGGATTAAAGAAGAAAACAAACTCCTGAAAGAGAACACAGGAAACCAGCCTAAAAAAACAAAGAGGTCATTACAAGACATGAATCAGAAAATAGAAATATTGAAGAAAAACCAGGCTGAAATCCTGGCTCTGAAGAATACAGTCAATGGAAAAAGAAAATTCTGTGGAGAGTCTCAACAGTAGAATGGATGAAGGAGAGAACAGAATATCTAAACTAGAAGACCAGGTGGCAGATCCATATAGTCCAACAAAGAGAAAGACAAGCTAATAGCAATATATGAATGGGAATTTCAAGATATAAGGGATACTGTGAAAAGATCAAACATAAGAATTCAGGGTATAACAGAAGGAGAAGAATTTCAATCCAGAGACTTAGTAGGTGTTTTCAACAAAATCATAGAAGAGGGCTGGAGAGATGGCTTAGCGGTTAAGCACTTGCCTGTGAAGCCAAAGGACCCCGGTTCAAGGCTCAGTTCCCCAGGTCCCATGTTAGCTAGATGCACAAGGGGGCGCACGCGTCTGGAGTTCGTTTACAGTGGCTGGAAGCCCTGGCGCGCCCATTCTCTCTCTCTCCCCCTATCTGTCTTTCTCTCTGTGTCTGTCACTCTCAAATAAATAAATAAATAAATTAATAAATAATTCTTTTTAAAAAATCATAGAAGAAAATTTTCCTCAAATTGGGAAGGAAATGCCAATGCAGATACAAGAAGCTTTTAGAACAGACAAAAACTGGAAAGAACCTCTCCTTGCCATTTTGCAATTAAACAACAAAACACACAAACCAAAGAAAACATATTGAAAGCAATTAAGAGAAGAATCAAGTCACCTACAAAGGCAAGCCCATCAGAATAACTGAAGATTACTCAACACAAACTTTAAAAGCCAGAAGGGCTTGGAATGACATATTCCAAGTTCTGAAAGATAAAAACTGTCAACCAAGATTACTTTATCCTGCAAAGCTACCTATCCAAATTGATGAAGAAATAAGGATATTCCACAACAAAAACAGGCTAAAGGAATTTATGACAACTAAAACAAGTCTACAGGAAATACTTGAAGGAATTCTTTTTTTTTTTTAATTTTTATTAACATTTTCCATGATTATAAAATATATCCCATGGTAATTCCCTCCCTCCCCACCCCCACACTTTCCCATTTGAAATTCCATTCTCCATCATATTACCTCCCCATTACAATCATTGTAATTACATATATACAATATCAACCTATTAAGTATCCTCCTCCCTTCTTTTCTCCACCCTTTATGTCTCCTTTTCAACTTACTGGCCTCTGCTACTAAGTTTTCATTCTCACGCACAAGCCCAATCATCTGTAGCTAGGATTCACATATGAGAGAGAACATGTGGCACTTGGCTTTCTGGGCCTGGGTTACCTGACTTAGTATAATACTTTCCAGGTCCATCCATTTTTCTGCAAATTTCATAACTTCATTTTTCGTTACCGCTGAGTAGAACTCCATTGTATAAATGTACCACATCTTCATTATCCACTCATCTGTTGAGGGACATCTAGGCAGGTTCCATTTCCCAGCTACTATAAATTGAGCAGCAATAAACATGGTTGAGCATGTACTTCTAAGGAAATGAGATGAGTCCTTTGGATATATGCCTAGGAGCGCTATAGCTGGGTCATATGGTAGATCAATCTCTAGCTGCTTTAGGAACCCTCACACTGTTTTCCACAATGGCTGGACCAGATTGCATTCCCACCAGCAGTGCAGAAGGGTTCCTTTTTTTCCACATCCCCGCCAACATTTATGATCATTTGTTTTCATGATGGTGGCCAATCTGACAGGTGTGAGATAGAATCTCAATGTAGTTTTAATCTGCATTTCCCTGATGACTAGTGACGTAGAACATTTTTTTAGATGCTTATATGCCATTCGTATTTCTTCCTTTGAGAACTCTCTATTTAGCTCCATAGCCCATTTTTTGATTGGCTTGTTTGATTCCTTATTATTTAACTTTTTGAGTTCTTTGTATATCCTAGATATTAATCCTCTATCAGATATATAGCTGGCGAAGATTTTTTCCCATTCTGTAGGTTGCCTCTTTGCTTTTTTCACTGTGTCCTTTGCGGTGCAAAATCTTTGTAATTTCATTAGGTCCCAGTGGTTAATCTGTGGTTTTATTGCCTGAGCAATTGGGGTTGTATTCAGAAAGTCTTTGCCAAGACCAATATGTTGAAGGGTTTCCCCTACTTTTTCCTCTAGCAGTTTCAAAGTTTCCGGTCTGATGTTAAGGTCTTTAATCCATTTGGACTTAATTCTTGTGCATGGCGAGAGAGAAGAATCTATTTTCATCCTTCTGCAGATATTTATCCAGTTTTCAAAACACCATTTGCTGAAGAGGCTGTCTCTTCTCCAATGAGTATTTTTGGCATTTGTATCGAATATCAGATGGCTATAGCTACTTGGGCTTACATCTGGGTCCTCTATTCTGTTCCACTGATCTACATGTCTGTTTTTGTGCCAGTACCATGCTGTTTTTGTTACTATGGCTCTGTAGTATAGGTTAAAATCAGGTATGGTGATACCACCAGCCTCTTTTTTGTTGCTCAGTATTATTTTAGATATTCGAGGTTTTTTATGATTCCAAATGAATTTTTGGATTGTTTTTTCTATTTCCATGAAGAAAGCCTTTGGAATTTTGATAGGGATTGCATTAAATGTGTAGATTGCTTTAGGTAAGATTGCCATTTTCACGATATTGATTCTTCCAATCCAGGAACAAGGGATCTTTCTCTACTTTCTAGTGTCTTCTGCAATTTCTCCTTTAGTGTTTTAAAGTTCTCATTGTATAGATTCTTTACTTCCTTGGTTAGGTTTATTCCAAGGTATTTTATTTTTTTTGATGCAATTGTGAATGGGAGTGATTCTCTGATTTCATCCTCTGTGTGTTTGTTGTTAGCATATATGAAGGCTACTGATTTCTGTGTATTTATTTTGTATCCTGCTACATTGCTGTAGGTTTGGATCAGCTCTAACAGCTTGCTAGTAGACTCTTTAGGGTCCTTTATGTATAGAATCATGTCATCTGCAAATAATGATAACTTGATTTCTTCCTTTCCAATTTGTATCCCTTTTATGTGTGTCTCTTGCCTTATTGCTATGGCTAAGACTTCCAAAACTATATTAAATAGAAGTGGGGACAGTGGACACCCTTGTCTTGTTCCTGATTTTAGTGGAAAGGCTTCCAGTTTTTCCCCATTTAGTAATATGTTGGCTGTAGGCTTGTCATAAATAGCCTTTATTATATTGAGATATGTTCCTTCTATTCCCAGTCTCTGTAGGACTTTTATCATGAAGGGATGTTGGATTTTGTCAAATGCTTTCTCTGCATCTAATGAGATGATCATGTGATTTTTGTCCTTCAACCCGTTTATGTAATGTATTACATTTATAGATTTGCGTATGTTGAACCATCCCTGCATCTCTGGGATAAAGCCTACTTGGTCAGGGTGAATGATCTTTTTGATATACTCTTGTATTCTGTTTGCCAATATTTTGTTGAGAATTTTTGCATCTAGGTTCATGAGGGAAATTGGTCTGTAATTTTCTCTTTTTTGTTCTATCTTTGCCTGGTTTTGGTATCAGGGTGATGCTGGCCTCATAGAAGGAGTTTGGTAGAATTCCTTCTTTTTCTATTTCCTGGAAAAGCTTAAGAAGCAATGGTGTGAGCTCTTCCTTGAAGGTCTGGTAAAATTCAGCAGTGAATCCATCCGGGCCTGGGCTTTTTTTAGTTGGGAGATTATTGATAACTGTTCGGACCTCCATGTTTGTTATAGGTCTATTTAAGTGATTAATCTCATTTTGATTTAATTTAGGTAGGTCATATAGATCAAGGAAATCATCCATTTCTTTCAGATTTTCATACTTTGTGGAGTATAGGCTTTTATAGTATGTCCCTATGATTTTTTGAATTTCTCTGGAATCTGTTGTGATGTTACCTTGTTCAACTCTGATTTTATTAATTTGTGTCTCTTCTCTCTTTCTTTTGGTCAGATTTGCTAAGGGTTTATCAATCTTGTTTATCCTTTCAAAGAACCAACTCTTTGTTTCATTAATTCTTTGGATTGTTCTTTTTGTTTCTATTTCATTAATTTCTGCCCTAATCTTTATTATTTCTTCCCGTCTACTACTTTTTGGTTTGCCTTGTTCTTCTTTTTCCAAGGCTTTAAGGCGAAGCATTAGGTCGTTTACTTGCGACCTTTCTAATTTCTTAATATAGGCACTTAAGGCTATAAATTTACCTCTTAGAACTGCCTTCATTGTGTCCCAGAGATTTTGGTATGTTGTGTTCTCATTATCATTTGACTCTATAAATTTTTTGATTTCCTTTTTGATTTCTTCATTGACCCACTCATCATTTAGTAGTGTATTGTTTAGTTTCCATGATTTTGTGTATGCTCTATAGCCTTTCTTGCTACTGATTTGTAGTTTAATTCCATTGTGGTCAGATAGAATGCAAGGAATTATTTCAATTTTCCTGAATTTGTTAAGATTTGCTTTGTGTCCTAATATATGGTCTATCTTAGAGAATGTTCCATGTGCTGCTGACAAGAATGTATATTCTGCAGCCTTTGGATGAAATGTCCTGTATATATCTGTTAGGTCCATTCCTTCTATGACCTCATTTAGTCCAGATGCCTCTCTGTTTATTCTTTCCCTGGATGACCTGTCAATTGATGAGAGTGGGGTGTTAAAGTCACCCACCACCATTGTGTTTGGTGTTATCTGTGACCTTAGTTCTAATAGTGTTTGTTTGACGAATTTGGGAGCCCCCATGTTAGGTGCATATATGTTTAGGATTGTAATGTCCTCCTGTGGGAGTGTGCCCTTAATCAATATAAAGTGACCTTCCTTATCTTTCTTGACTAACGTCGGACTAAAGTCTACCCTGTCTGATATTAGGATAGCAACCCCTGCTTGTTTTCTAGGCCCATTTGCTTGAAACACCGTCTTCCAACCTTTCACCCTAAGATAATGTCTATCCTTTGTAGAAAGGTGAGTTTCTTGGAGACAACAAATTGTAGGATCCTGTTTTTTAACCCAGTCTGCAAATCTATGTCTTTTCGTTGGGGCATTGAGACCGTTGATATTAAGAGATATTATTGAAAGGTGTGTATTTATGTTTGCCATTTTTGTGTGTGTGTGTGTTACTGGTTCTACCTGTGCTCTATTCTGTTAACTGGTATTTGAGTATAGCTTGTTTTTTCTGGGTTCCGTATATGTGTGCTTTTCCTTTTGTTCAGCATGGAGGATTCTATCAAGTATTTTCTGTAGAGCTGGTTTTGTCTTCAAATACTCCTTTAACCTGCTTTTGTCATGGAATGTCTTTATTTCTCCATCTATTTGAATGGATAACTTTGCAGGATAAAGTAACCTTGGTTGACAGTTGTTATCTTTCAGAACTTGGAATATATCACTCCAAGCCCTTCTGTCTTTAAAAGTTTGTGTTGAATAATCTGCTGTAATCCTGATGGGCTTGCTTTTGTAGGTAACTTGATTTTTCTCTCTAACTGCTTTCAATATTTTTTCTTTGGTTTGTGTGTTTGGAAGTTTGATTATAATATGGCAAGGAGAGGTTCTTTCTGGGTTTTGTCTGGCTGGGGTTCTAAAGGCTTCCTGTAACTGTATTGGCACCTCTTTCCCAATTTGGGGGAAATTTTCCTCTATGATTTTGTTGAAGATGCCTACTATGCCTCTGGAGTGGAGTTCTTCTCCTTCTACTATGCCCTGAATTCTTATATTGGATCATTTCATAGTGTCCCGAATATCTTGAAATTCCCACTCATACTTTTCTATAAGTTTGTCTTTCTCTTTGTTGGACTGCATTAGGTCTGCCACCTGGTCTTCTAGCTTAGATATTCTGTCCTCTCCCTCATCCATCCTACTGGTGAGATTTTCTACAGAGTTTTTTTATTTCATTAACTGTGTTCTTCATTGCTAGTAATTCTGACTGGTTTTTCTTTATTATTTCTATTTCCCTATTTATGTCTTGTATTGCCTTCTTTATTTCATTAAATTGGTGTCCTGCCTCTTCTTTGATTCCTTTGATTTCCTCTTTGATTTCTTCTTTGATTGTTTTCATGTGTTCTTTCACCTCTTTGAACATATTTATAATTATTCTTTTGAACTCTTTCTCAGGCATTTCCTCTAACTCTTTCTCACTGGAGGACATTTCTGATGCATTAATACTTTTAGGTGGATTTATATCGTCTTGCTTTTTAGTGTTTTTTGTGTTATAATGTATATATTTTTGCATCTTGGATTAAGTTAATGCTTGGATTTTCTAGCTAGCTGTGTATTCTTAGCTGTATCAATTGATTTGATGTAATATATTTTCAGGGTAGGACCTTAAGGTATTAGGTGTGGCTCTTAAGACTCTCAGAGTATCTGCAAAGATGTTCTTAGGGGTTGAGTTTCCCTGCTATAGGAGTATTCAAGCAGGCTGAGTGGAATAAAATACTGGTAGATTCTAAAATTTAACTAAACACTGTACACATTCAATCAAAAACAGCCCCGAGTATGTATGCAAGAGTAGTTATTATAATGACCAGATCCTCTATCAACAAGGAGGTTTAGATTTCTGGTCTGTTGAGGGATCCAAGTCAGCTTGTGACCAAGTGAGACCCTTCCCTGGTGCAATCCCAGTTACCTTGGGTGATTTTGGTCTCAGTCAAGTTGCTGCCTGGGTCGTCGGGCTGCTGTTCTGATTTCTGGAGCTGGGCACTTGCTTTTCCTACGGGGCAAACCGAGCCGCTGCTGCTGCCTCTGCTGCTGCCGTAGCTGCCACCACCGGAGCCACCACCGCTGCTCAAGCTGCCTCTGCCGTGTCCACTGCCGCTGCTCCCCCCGAAGCTGCTGCTGCGGGATCTGCCGCCACTGCCGCTCCTGGGTCCGCTGCTGCTGGGGCCACTGTTACTGGTGCTGGAGCCGCTGAACTTGCTGCCAAACTCTGCTCCTGCTTGGGTCCCGCTGTCAGCCCAAGTTGGCGTGGCCGGTCCCGGGCTGCTGCTCTGTTCGCTGGAGCTGGGTTCAGGCGTTGGGGGAGGGGAAGGAGCCGCGGCTGCTCTGGATCTCTCGCTGTTCCACGTGTTCTTCTACCTCGAAGTCTTCTCCTCCGCTGCTCACTTCCGCTCTCCCCTCACATTTCCCGAGTTGCGGAGAGCGCGGTGTGAGGGGAAAATCCCGCACCTGGCTTTTCTTGCGGCTCGAGCCGAGAGTCTGGCGGCTTTCTGCTGCGCCGTGGCTGCGGCAGTTGGCCGAGCTGCCGGAGCCGCTTTTCCCGCCTGTGCAGGCTCTGGATGCTCTATAACTCTTCTATTTCTCCGCTGCTGCCTCAATTTCCTATACACCTCACTTGTTAGTAAAAGTGTGTATTTTGCTGAGTTTTTTTGGTCTTTTTCCCCCCTAGGCAGCTTTGGCGTGGTACCTACGCCACCATCTTAACCGGAAGTCTCTTGAAGGAATTCTTAATGCTGAAGAGAAAGAAAAACATACACAGGAGGAAATAGGAAAAAATAAACCACATTCAAATAACAATTAGAACAAGTGAGTAAAGGGAAAATAGGAAACACTACAAAATAAGAAAAATGGTGAGAATATATGCCTATCTTTCAATAATAACTCTTAATATCCATGACTTCAATGCACCATCTAAAAGACACAGGCTTGCAGACTGGATTAAAAGGAAGTATCCTGGCATTTGTTGCCTCCAAGAAACTCATCCCTCAATTAAAGATAGACAGTGCCTTAGGGTGAAAGGATGGTAAGTGGTATCCCAAGCAAATGCGCCTAGGAAACAAGCAGGGGTTGCTATCTTAGTATCTGACAGGACAGACTTCAAACCAACATTATTGAGGAAAGATAAAGAAGGTCATTTTATATTGATTAAAGGAACAGTCTAGCAGGAAGACATTATAATCCTAAACATATATGCACCTAACTTGGGGCATCCCAGTTTCATCAAACAAACACTATCAGACTTAAGGTCACAGGTAACATCAAATGCAATTTTAGTGGGAGACTTCAATACCCACTCTCTTCAACTGAAATGTCATCCCAGCAAAAAATAAGCAGAGAGTCATTTGAATTAAATGATGTTATGGAAAAAATGGACCTAACAGATACCTATAGAACATTCCATCCAAATACTGTAGAATATACATTATTTTCAGCAGAACATGGAACATTCTCTAAAACAGACAATATATTAGGACACAAAGCAAATCTCCACAATTATAGGAAAATTAAAATAATCCCTTGCACTCTATCAGATCCCAATGGTATTAAACTGCAAATTAGCAACAAGAAAAGCTACAGAGCATACAGAAATTCATGGAGACTAAACAGTACAGTATTGAATAAATAAGCTGAGTAAATCAAAAAGGAAATTAAGAAATTCATAGAATCAAATGATGATGATAAGACAACATACAAAGCCCTTTGGGACACTGTGAAGGAAGTATAAGAGGGAAATTTACAGGTCTAAGTGCCTATATTAAAAAATTAGAGAGTTCACAAATTTAATGTTCCACCTTAAGGCATTGGAAAAGGAAGAACAAGGCAAACCAAAAAGCAGTAGAAAAGAAGAAATCATAGATATTAGGGCAGAAATTAATGAAATCAAAACAACAACAGCAACAAAACAATCCAAAGAATCAACAAAACAAAGGGTTGGTTCTTTGAAAGGATAACAAGATTGATAAAACCCTTAGCAAATTTGACAAGAAGAAAGACAGAAGAGAAAAAAATTAGTAAAACTAGAGATGAAAATGGTACCATTACAACAGATACCAAAGAAATTCAGACAATTATAAGTGCAGACTGTAAGAATATATATGCCTCTATGTTTGAAAATCTGAAAGAAATGCACAATTTCCTTGATTCATATGACTACCAAATTAAATCAAGATGAGATAAACCATTTAAATAGACTTATAACATGAACAGAGATCCAAGCAGTTATAAAAAGTCTCCTAACTAAAAAAATCGCAGGTCCAGATGGATTCACTGGCAAATTTTACCAGACCTTCACAGAAGAACTAACACCAATGCTTCTCAAACTTTTTCATAAAATATAAAAGGAAGGAATCCTACCAATATCCTTCTATGAAGCCAGCATCACCCTCATACCAAAAGCAGGCAAAGACAGAACAAAGAAAATAAAATTATAGACCAATCTCCTTCATGAACATAGATGCAAAAATTCTGAACAAATATTGGCTAACAATACAAGAATATATCACAAAGATTGTTCACCACAACCAAGTTGACTTTATCCCAGGGATGCTGGGATGGTTCAACATACAAAAATCAATAAATTTAATACATCATATAAATCGTCTGAAGGATAAATATCACATGATCATCTCAATAGATACAGAAAAGCACTTGACAAAATCAAACATACTTTCATGGTAAAAGTATTACAGAAACTAGTAATAGAAGGAACATATCTCAATATAATAAAAGCTATTTATGACAAACTTACAGCCAACATAATACCAAATGGTGAAAAACTCAAAGCTTTTCCACTAAATTCAGGAACAAAACAAGGGTGTCCACTGTCCCCACTTTTATTTAATATAGTACTGGAAGTCTTAGCGATAGCAATAAGTCAAGAGACCCAACTTATCACTATTTGCAGATTCTATACATAAAAATTCTATACATAAAAGACCCTAAAAACTCTACAAACAAACTGTTAGAGCTGGTAAACTCTTTTAGCAATGTAGCAGGATGCAAAATAAATACATAGAAATCAATAGCTTTCCTATATACAAACAACAAATGTGTGGAGAATGAAATCAGGGAATCTCTCCCATTCACATTTGCCTCAAAAAAAAAAAAAAAAAAAAAAAAGAAGTATCTTGGAATAAACTTAACTAAGGAAGAAAGGAGCTCTACAATGAGAACTTTAAAACACTCAAGTGAGAAATTGAAGAAAACACAAGGAAGTGGAAAGATATCCCATGTTCTTGGATTGGAAGAATCAATATTGTGGAGATGTTAATCTTTGTGCTGACCTGCAGCACAAGATTCAAAACAGATCCCAAAGGAGGGAGTGGGAATGGATCTGAGACAAGAACACAAGGAATGGAGCCAAGACAAGTTCTGATCAAGGCTCAGGTTTATTCAGGCAGACACAAGCTTATATACAGAATAAAGAATTTTCTTGACAGTGCCTGCATGTCTAAAGTCAGTCTCACCAGGGCTGTACAGTAATTTATGTCTCTGTGTCTGGTACCTGCTTCATTTAGGCTGTATGATAAGGCCTCTGTGCCTGGTGCCTACCTCATGTTAATTGCCTCTTTGTCAAGAGGTCAAAGAGCAGCTGCAGTTCCCGAGGTTGAAGAGAGGCTGCAGTTCCTGACAAATCTTACCAAAAGCAATCTACACATTTAATGCAATTCCCATTAAAATTCCAATGGCATTCTTCATAGTAATAGAAGAAAATCCAAAATTTCATTTGGAAGCACAAAAAACCTCAAATAGCCAAAATGATTTAGAGCAATAAAAATAAGGCTGTTGATGTCACCATACCCAAATTTAAGCTATATTACAAAGGCATAGTAAGAAAAACAACATGGTATTGGCACAAAGACAAACATGTAGGTCAATGGAAAAGAATAAAGGACCCAGATGTTAATCTAGGCAGCTACAGCCATCTGCTTTTTGACAAAAATGCCAAAATATTTATTGGAGAAAAGGCAGCCTCTTCAACAAGTGGTGCTGGGAAAACTGGAGATATATATATATATATATATATATATATATATATATATATATATATATATATATATATATATGTAGAAAGATGAAAATAGATCCTTGTCTTTCCCCATGCACAAGGATCAAATCCATGTGGATCAGGGACCTTAATATCAGACCTGATACTCTGAAATTGCTAGAGGAAAATGTAGGGGAAACCCTCCAACATATTGGCATAGGTAATGACTTTCCGAATGTAACCCAAATTTCTCAGAAAATAAAACCACTAATAAACTACTGGGATCTCATGACATTACAAAGGTTTTGTGCAGCAAAGGACATTGTGAATAGAGCAAAGAGACAACCTACTGAATGGAAAAAAAATTTGCTAGTTACACATTTGACAGAGGATTAATAACCAGCATATACCAACAAGTCAAAAAACAGAACAATAACAAATGAAACAACCCAATCAAAACACGGGCTGTGGAACAAAATAGAGACTACTCACCAGAAGAAATACAGATGGCATATAAACATCTAAAAAAATATTTTACATCCTTAGCCATCAGGGTTATTAATTAAATTAAAATTAAATTAAATATGATATAAATTAAATATCCCTTAATTTATACCATATAAATAAAACTACCTAGAGATTCCATCTCTCTCCTGTCAGAATGGCTACAGTCAAGAAAACAAATAACAATAAACGCTGGTGAGTTTGTGGTAAAAGAGGAACTCTTCTACACGGTTGGTAGGAATGTAATCTGGTATGGCCATTGTGGAAATCAGTGTGGAGGTTCTTAAACTAAAAATAGATTTACCATTTGATCCAGCTATAGCACACCTAGGTATATATCCTAATGTCTCTTCTCACTACCTTAGAGATACTTGAACAATCATGTTTATTGCTGCTCTATTCACAATAGCTAGAAAATAGAACCAGCCTAGCTGTCCATCCACAGATAAATGGATAATAAAGATGTGGTACATCTACATAATGGAGTTCTATTCAGTGGTAAAGAAAAATGAAATTTTCAGGGAAATGGATGGATCCAGAAAGGATTATGCTAAGTGAGGTAACCCAGTCCAGAAAGTCAAACATCACATGTCATCTCTTATATGTGGATCCTAACTAAAAATGTATAGACTTGTATGATCTGGAACCAATAATCAGTAGCAGAGGCTCATAAACTATAAAAATGCTATAAAGAAGGGAGGAGAGGGAAGGTCTTAAGTAGATGGTATTGTATATATCTAAGTAGAAGAACAGATTACAGGGAGGGGAAGGGCCTAAGTGAGGTCAGGGGAAAATATTTTATAAAAGAAAGATGGTGGGGTGGGGTCAATCAAAATTCAAGATATTCTGAATAAGACATATGAAGATCTACTTTTTAAAATAATGACACATCCACAAGCCATAGATTGTTACTAGAAAATTTTCAGTGCCTGGGATGGTATACTTCCCAGTTAGTCATTGGCCAGGGAGGTCTATGTTACCTCTTGTACATTACAGGCTATTGCCAAGGCCCTTGGTTCCCTTTGAGAAAGAGATGGCAAGACCCTATTGCTGAAGATGTCACATGCCTGAGCAGCAAAGTCACTGAGGAATCAAGGTGGTGATGAGCAGAAAACCTTCTCCATGTTGCCCAGCCAACTGAAAGCTGGACAAAGCTGCACTGCATGTAGTCTTGTGGGAGACAGAAGTCATCAGTGGTGAAAATAGTGGACACTGAAAACCTCAAGTTTGGCCAGACAGACAAAATGTCTGAACAGGTGCAATAGTGGCATGTCTGCTCTGGGGAAACAAACTGCTCTCTAATTGGACTGAAGTCTCACTCTATGGGAGGAAACACATGCCTGGTACTGAAAACCTAATCAAAAACCTAAGGCAGGAGAGGTCATGAGCCGTAGGGTAGAAAGCCTGCTCTTCTCTGGATAAATGCATATATTACTCTCACCAAATTGCCCTGAAAGCACTACACTTAATTTTCATACTCATATATTAATGTTACTCTCACTTCTGGTTAGAGAAGCTTCTCTTTTCAGATGGCAATGACCACTGGGATGCCCCAAAAGGCAACATAGTGCTGAGAAGGGACAGAGGAGTGTCTAGAACTGTAACATCTCACACCCTCCAAGGCTCAGGGTCCATTGTGGAAGAGGTTTTGGAAAGAATTAAGAACAAAGGAAGCCGGGCGTGGTGGCGCACGCCTTTAATCCCAGCACTTGGGAGGCAGAGGTAGGAGGATCTACGAGAGTTCGAGGCCACCCTGAGACACATAGTGAATTCCAGGTCAGCCTGAGCCAGAGTGAGACCCTACCTTGAAAAACAAAACAACAACAAAAAAAGAACAAAGGAAGTGTACCATTCCCTACATAGTACTGTCTGAACAGAATTTGGCCTCAATATCCAAGACCTAGCAGTGCCTAGAAATACTCACACAAGGCCCTCATAATAGGAGAAAAATATGATGACATCAAATTAAAAGAGAGACTAATGGAGAGAGGGATGTGATGTGATGAAGAGAAGAGCTATGAAGGAGAAAGCGTGGGAGGGGAATACCATGGTTTGTTGTTAATAAAAATATTAAAAATTTGGGCTGGAGAGATGGCTTAGCAGTTAAGCGCTTGCCTGTGAAGCCTAAGGACCCGGGTTCAAGGCTCGATTCCCCAGGACCCACGTTAGCCAGATGCACAAGGGGGCGCACTCGTGTGGAGTTCGTTTGCAGTAGCTGGAGGCCTTGGCGCGCCCATTCTCTCTCCGTCTCTCTCTCTCTGCCTCTTTCTCTCTATGCCTGTCACTCTCAAATAAATAAATAAAAATAAACAAAAAAATAAAAAAATATCAAAAATTTAAAAAAAAACAATTAAAAATGGGCTGTGGAATTAAGTAGTGTTCTCAAAAGAAGAAGATAAACATCTAAAAAATATTCTACATCCCTAGTCATCAGAGAAATGCAGATTAAAACTACATTGAGATTCCATCTCACTCCTGTCAGATTGGCTTCCTTCATGAAAACAAATGACCATAAATGCTGGCAAGGATGTGAAAAAAAAGGAACACTTGTACACTGTTGGTGGGAATATAATCTGGTCCAGCCATTGTGGAAATCAGTGTGGAGGTTCCTAAGACAGCTAAAAATAGATCTACCATATGACCCAGCTATAGCACTCCTTGTCATATATCCTAAAGACTCATCTCACTTATGTTAGAGATACTTGCTCAACCATGTCTATTGCCACTCTATTCATAATAGCTGGGAAATGGAACCAGCCTGGATGTCCCTCAGCTGATGAGTGGATAATGTAGATATGGCACATTTACACAATGGAGTTCTACTCAGCAGTAAAGAAAATTAAATTATGAAATTTTCAGGAAAATGGATGGATTTGAAAAGTATTACACTAAGTGAGGTAACCCAGGCCCAGAAAGCCAAATGTCATGTGTTCTTTCTTATGTGTAGATCCTAGCTATAGATGTTTGGACTTCTGTGTGAGTAGGAAGAATACTCAGAAGCAGAGGCCAGTAAGCTAGACAGGAGCTATAAATGGAATAGGAAGGTGGGGTGGGGGAACTTAATAGAATGGTGTTGTATATATGTAAATAAGTAGAAGAATAGATTAATGGAGGTGAAAAGAACTAAGTTAGGTCAGGGGAAGATACTGAGTACAGGAAATGTAGAGGGAGGCCTAATCAAAATCTAAGAGGATATAAATCAGTCACATATCTACTTTGTTGGACAATGGAACACTCAGAAGCCATAGATTGTTACTTTCTGGAAGTTACATACCAGCCTAATGGCTTTACATTCTGCATATGTGTATGCAAGCTGTCTGTGTTTGAGTGGGTAAGGGCTCCTGAGGGCCTATCGATTCTCTAGCTGTGCATTTCCCTTCGTGGCTGATACTTTTCTTATTATTTTCTGGCATGAGTGAAATTTCATCCAAAGAACAGATTGTAGAAGTAGAGCACCAGAGACCATGAAGTAACTACTTACTATGTCTCTCTTCTGACAAATATATAGATGTGCTAACTATTTCAGAGAATATAATAAAAAATAGAGGTTTAGGGGAGGGGAGCTTGCTCTGTGGTTATAAGTGCTTGCTTGCAATGCCTGCTGGCCCAAGTTTTACTCTCCATTATACACATAAAGCAAATGCACAACGTGGCACATGCATCTGGACTTCATTTGCAACAGCAAGAGTTCTTGATGTGCCCATTTTCTTCCCCCTTTCTCCCTCCCTCTCTCCATTTCTCTCTCATTGCAAATGAAAATAAATAAAGAAAGAAAGAAGGAAGGAAAGAAAGAAAGAAAGAAAGAAAGAAAGAAAGAAAGAAAGAAAGAAAGAAAGAATGAATGAATGAAAGATTAGATTTCTCCTAAACTGACTCAATTTCTTAGGGAAAGGATTTAGAATTTAGAGTTTGGGCATGTTGGTACATTCTGGTAATCCAATCACTTGGGAGGCAGAGATAGGAAGAGCGCCATGACTTCAAGCCCACACTGAGAGTACATAGTGAATTCCAGGTCAGCCTGGGCTAGCATGAAACCCTACCTTTGAAGTGATAGAAAACATAATGTAGTGGAAGCCATTCTTCATTTCAAACTACTTCAACTAGCAATTCAGTCAAAAACGTTCCATACTTCCTCACTTATTCTTGAATACAAATTCTATTCTACAAAATAATGACATCGTGCTTTATGCTATAATCATTTCACTTTATAAAGAATGTATATCTTACAATTATCTTTGAAATTAATCATTATACATTATTACATATGATTTCTGATAAAATAATTTATTTATTTATTTATGAAAGAGAAACAATGGACATGCCAGGGTCTCTAGGCACTGCAAATGAAATCCAGACGCATACACCACCTTACAAATCTGTCTAACATGGGTCCTGGGAGATCAAATCTGGGTCCTTTGGCTTTTCAGGAAAAAGTCTTAAGTGCTAAGCCATCCTTTATTTGTACTTTATATTATTCATTATAAAATATTAAATTATCTCTTATTTAAGCATTTCCTTGACCTGTGAAAACTAGATTTAGAAATTAGAATTTAGAAATTTAGAAACTTAGATCTCAGTCTTTTAAGTCATATTTCTACTACTGTTGTTTTGTTCTGGGATAGGGTCTAACTATAGCCTACGCTGACCTAGCATTCACTCTGCAGTCTCAGGGTAGCCGGGAACGCACGGAGATCCTCCTACCTCAGTCTCTTGAATGCTGGGAATAAAGGCATGTGCTATCATGCCCAGCCACTTTTCTTTTCTAACTACTTAGTAAATAATTCCCAAATGGAGGCATTCCTCTGAAAATAATTCTGACATATGAAAATAATGGGATTATTCAAGTGTTAAAGCAAATCAAAGCCCTTGATTTCTTCACAAATAATGGAAACCAGAGCTATGTTTTTGTTGTTTTTCCTGTCATCCTATAGGATGGGTTACTAGATACCATTTGACAGGCTCGTTATAGAGGTAAGATGGAGGCAAAGACATTTAAGCATGTCAGATACCAATTGTACATTCATCAATGAGGGGTAAACAAACATATAAGTGAATCTAAAACTCATTTCTTGGATGAAATGGGATGTTTTGGGTTAGAAGCAAATGGATCTCGACTCTTGCAGAAGAAAATGAAGACAATATAAACATTTTCTTGTGGGACAAAGTCTTTCCAACTGTTACACTATGTTAGAAACCATTATCAAATCACCCCAACACCCCAGGCCCCTTCTTAAATCAGGTAAGGCTTGAAAGTGAAACCTAGATTCCAGTGCTGAACAGCAGGGCTGGGTATGTGTATGACTGAACTAGCTGTCAGCTTTGAATATTGAGTGAAAGACAAATTCTTTGCCATCTTATATGTAACATATTACTAAGACCATCAATTTCAGAGGACACAGGAAGCATTTGAGAAGAAATATTACTACATGTGTAAGTACGATTAAAAATAAAGAATACTGGAGTATCCAGAGATTTGAAATAGCAAGAAATAATTACTACCTTGAAGGAATAAGAAGCAAAATAAAATATTAAAGAATGAAGGAACTAAAAGAAAAATAGTTCTAGGGAAGCTCTTGAAAATTAACCTCTGTTTTCGTTCTATAGATCTTTCACTTCCTTGGTTAATGTTATTCCAAGGTATTTTGTTGTTGTTGTTGTTGTTGCTATTGAAAATGGGACTATGTCCCTTATTTATTTCTCTGTATCTTTGTCATTTGCATATAGAAATGCTACTGATTTTTGTGCATTGATTTTGTATCCTGCTACTTTGCTATAGGAGTTAGTCACCTTCAGGAGTTTGGGTATGGAGTCTCTTGGGTCTCTTACATATACAATCATGTCACAAGTGAATAGAGCTAACTTAACTTCTTCCTTTCCAAATTGTATCCCTTTTATTTTCTTCTCCTGTCTTATTGCTTGAGCTAGGACTTCCAGTACTATATTGAGAAGCAGAGGTGAGAGAGCACAGCCCTGTCTTGTTCCTTATCTTAAATGGAATTCCTCCAGTCTCTCTCCATTAGGTATAATTTGGGCCTTCAGAGCTTTGTATATTGCCTTCATTATGTTAAGATATGTACCAACTATGCCAATTCTCTCCAATTCTTTGATCATGAAGTGATGTTGTATCTTGTCAAAGGCCTTTTCTGCATCTATTTAAATGATAATGTGGTTTTTATGTTTAACCTTGTTTATGTGGTGTATTACATTGACAGATTTCCGTATGTTAAACCAGCCTTCTGTTCCTGGGATGAATCCCACTTGGTCAAGATGGATGATGCTTTTGATGTGTTGTTAGATTCGGTTTGTGAGGATTTTGTTCAGGATCTTTGCATCTAAGTTCATTAGGGAAATAGGCCGGTAGTTTTCATTTCTTAAGGCGTCTCTGCCTGGTTTTGGAATTAGGGTGATACTAGCTTCATAAAAGGAGTTGGGTAGCTTTCCCTGTTCTTCAATTGTGTGGCACAGTTTAAGGAATACTGGTTTGATTTCTTCCATGAATGTTTGATAGAATTCAGCTGAGAAGCCATCTGGTCCTGGACTCTTCAAAACACTCAAAAAAGAAATTGAGGAGGACTTGAGAAAATGGAAAGACATCCCATGCTCCTGGATAGGTAGAATTAACATGGTGAAGATGGCAGTCCTACCAAAGGCAATATATAGATCTAATGCAATTCCAATTAAAATCCCTACAGTGTTCTTCACAGAGATAGAAAAAATGATCTCAAATTTCATATGGAAAGGCAGAGGCCTCACATATCCAAACATATCCTCAGCAAAAGAAATATCTCTGGAGGCATCACCATACCTGATCTAAAGCTATATTACAAAGCCATAGTAATAAAAACAGCATGGTACTGGCATAAAAACAGGAGTATAGAACAATGGAATAGACTTGAGGACCTGGACTTTGGGTCAAGCAACTATAGCTACTTGATATTTGACAAAGGCCCAAACAATATAGGCTGGAAAAAAGACAGCATCTTCAACAAATGATGCTGGACAAACTGGATAACCACATGCAGGAAACTGAAACTTGATCCACACATTTCACCATGCACTACACTCAAATCCAAATGGATCAAAGACCTTGATGTAAGACCAGAAATTTGAATACTACAGGAAGAAAATTTAGGAAGGACGTTCCATGATATAGGAATGGAAAAAGACTTCCTGAACAAAACCCCAGTAGCTCACAATCTTAAACAGTCACTCAACCAATGGATCATATGAAGCTGAAGAGTTTCTTTACAGAGAAGCATACAATAAGCAAAGCCAATAGATAATGCTCAGAATGGGAGAAAATATTTGCAGGTTATCCAACTAATAGAGGCCTAATCTCTAGAATCTACAAAGAACTCAAAAATCTAAACAGTAAGGGGTCAAACACCCCACTCACAAAATGGGGCAAAGAGATGAACAGGCAGTTCACAGAGGAAGAAATACAAATGGCAAACACACACTTAAGAAAATGTTCATCATCCCCAACCATAAGAGAAATACAAATTAAAACAACTGTGAGATTCCACCTTACCCCAATAAGGATAGCAAACATCAAAAAATCAAACGAAAATAAATGTTGGCAAGGATGTGGAGAAGCAGGAACACTCATCCACTGTTGTTGGGAATGTAGGATGGTACAACCACTTTGGAAAGCAATATGGAGACTCCTGAAAAAGCTGACTATAGAGATAGCTACAGACCCAGTTATTCACTTACTGGGCATCTACCCTAAAACCTTCAAACCACGGGCCAGAGAATTTGCTCAATCATGTTTGTATTGGCTCAATTCACAATAGCTAATAGCTGGAATCAACCCAGATGTCCATCACTAGAAGAATGGATAACAAAGATGCGGTATATCTACACAATGGAATTCTATAGAGCAGTAAGAAAAAAAAAAAAAAAAAACAAAGAAATTTGAGGAACAATGGTTGAACCTGGAACAGATCATTCTCAGTGAACTTACCCAATCACAGAAAAAAAGTCACCACATAGTCTCACTCATCTACAGCACCTAACCTGAATCGACCCAAGATACCTTACATACTCAGCAAGAGTCTCATGGACTACACAGTTGGATGGATGGGGAGGGAGGGGGGGCATCGAAGGGGTGGGAAACACTAATCTAGACTCAAACAGCAATGGTACCATAAAATTCTACTTCCTAAGAGGCAGACAAAATGGCTGAACCTTCACCAGGCCCTTAAAGGAAACACTTGAACCACAAGACACTGGAGAGGGTAGGGTCAAGTCTAACCTAAATCATCTACATCTTCCCTCCCTCCCTCCCTCTCCTTTCCTCCCTTCTCTCTCTCCTCTCTAACTCCTATATATTAGTTACCTTTTTCCCTCATTTTCTTAGGGGACACTTACCTGTAACTGCTAGTACCAGCATGGGGCTATCACCCACAGTGAGCTTTTGATCAAAGAAACCTACAAGGTTTTCTAAAAGAATTACACATTTCTATCCGAGTACTTGATGACCCACTAAAAGTTAGTGGTAAGACCCTATTGCTGAAGACAACATATGGAGCTGACACGTAAAATGTAACGGCATGGCTGGAAGCCAGGAGAGAATCAGTCCCCAGACAGTCAGTGTGTCTAGTGCCAGAAGGTGCTACATGGGCGACTGGGGGAAATGACCAACATATGCCCAAGCATCTCATGGTCCAACCTACTTAGCAGCAAATAACCTGGTGTGATGCCCACACAAATGCAGTAGTAGCACACAGCCATGGTGGGGAACCAACTGCTCTTGATTTGGCAAACTGATCCCCTCAGTGGTACGAGACCCATAGCTGGAGCTGGGAAACAAGTCAAAACTATATCCAAATATAAGCCCACTCTCCAATATCAAGCTATCATCAATCATGGGCTACAAGAGGGCCTACGCCTATTAAACTCTCTATAAAGAAAGTAAGGGCTATCTCATTTTCCCCGTGCTAACTTACTCTCCATTGGAGAATCTGCTTCTCTTTTTCAGATAGATGCAGATCCTAAGGAGAGAGCCACCGCATTATACCACAAAAGGGCCCCAGCTGAAACTAAGAATAATTGGCGAAAGAAGCACGGGTGCTGTTTTACTGATGAACTGGATACCAGCACAAGGGGCAAGGAGACCAACACAGAGAAAAATCAACTCCTACCAAATCAGAGAGCCAGATCCCCAGAGGCCCCAAACACCTCATCACTGAAGCAGACCAAAAATGAACCCAACATGGCTCAAGGAAATTTTGCAGAAGAGGGGGTGGAAAGAATGTCAGAGCCACATGTTGTGTCATGATATGCAGACACATTTATCATACCAATAGCTCTGGGCTAACTCCACAATGCACGACCCATAAACCTCAACAAGGAGGTGCCAATGGGGAGGGGATAGGTCATGGAAGAGCCTAATAATGGTACCAAACTGCCTGTATTTGCAGAATAGAAAACTAATTTAAAAAATCAAAAATCAAAATAAAAAAAAATTAATCTCTGGCATAAGTGTTCAGAATAAGTAACTATTGTGTGCTTAGCACTAAATGAAACACCTTATCCACACCCTCCAAGGCTCAGGGAACTTCATGGGAGAGGGGTGAAAAGAATTTAAGAGCCAGAGGATGAAGATAAGTGATATATATTTGTATTCTCATCATAACATGGCTATTGCACTCATGAACCCAACAGCAGCTTGAATAAGACTGATTCCTGTCAGGAGGGTTCACACATGGAATGAGTAGGCCATGTCTCCCAATTCTGCCCTCCTCCTCTCAGTTCTCTGGTCCTGACCAATTCCCCTGCCACTGGCTTGGGGTTACCTGGATCCTGTGAACTTGCTGCTGAAGCATACTGCTTGTTCAGCCTTACTGATTGAGGACCTTTGGCTCCCTAACTCTTGAACCCCCCACTCTGGAAGGTAAGTATTCCAGAACAGCTGATTAGTTCCCTACCTCCCAGTTCCCTGGTCTCCATACCCCTGATTGAGGTGGCCTGGTCTCTGTGGTGGTGGGCTGTAGAAGTGGGCCTTTTGCTCTACCTTCCTGATTGACATGCCTCTGGTACCCAAATCCCTATTCCTTTGAGCCAGATGGTGTATGAGTCATTGTAAGAACTGGCCCCTTACCCCTGATTCCCCAGCTTCTCAGCTCTCAGCTCCCCAAACCCTGATCCTCCTGTGCTGAAGTGGAGTGTGTACACCATAGATCCTAGTTCCCCACCTCCTGGTTCCCCAGGTACTTTTGATGTATTTGTAATGTTCATAATCTGCCCATCTGTGGTTATAATCCCATCATACTCAATTCTAGTTCACATTTAAAACATAACACCCACTAAACATCCTATAAGTACAAATACTTGCTTCCCCTTCAATAGGCTAAAAAATTTCCACCAAATGGGTAGATCACAATGCAAAATATTAAAAAATAAAAAAATGTCAGAAAACTGAGATGCCTAGTCCCACAATGGAAGACTCTAATGAAGACTCCAATCATAGGGAATACTGGTAGCATGGAAGCAAAGAGTCAAGAAATCAATATTGCATCAATAAAATTGAGAAGAATCATCTGTTAAAGCACACAGCTTTTGGACAATAGGCTTAACTTAATTGAAGAAACTGTTAGATCTCTCAAAAGGGATATAAATAAATTGGAAGTGGATCAACAAATGGAAGATTTCAATAACCAGTTGATTAATACTTGATCAACTGCAAAAATGAACTCCAGGAAGCATCAAGAAAATCAGAACTCAAAATGAAATCGTACCTCCAAAAACAGAGGGACATAATGAAAAATAACACAACAGAAAACTAAAATCAAATAGACCTTATAAAAACCTCTCTAGAACTCCTCACTAGGAAAGTTACTCCCTGTAATACATAATACATAGTGAAATGAAAACATTTCATGAAAAAAGTCAACTTTATGATTATATGATCACAATGCCAAACCTACAGTGAATACTCAGGGAATACTCCACATAGAAGAGTCAAACAACTGATCTCAAGAGCCTACAAGAAGATCACAATAGCTAATACTAGACCAGACTCAAAAAAGTACAAAACACAAGAAAGCACCAAACGCTATACACCAACCTTTCACTACAGGGATTAAATAAAAAAAAAAAATCACTATTGCATCCTTAAATATTAATGGTCTTACCTTACCAATAAAAAGACACAAGTTAACAGGGTACATCAAAACATGGACCCTTCCATCTGCTGTCTTCAAGAAACCTACCTCACCACTAAAGAAAGACACTTTCTTGGGATGAAGGATGGACAATAATATTCCAAACAAATTGAAATAAGAAACAAGTAGGAATTGCTATCTTAATATCTGATAAAATAGACTTTAAGCAAAAAGTAACCAAAAGGGACCAAGAGGGCACGTCTAAGTCATCAAGGGGATAATCCAACATGAGACTATCATACTCATAAATCTATATGCCAAACACAGGTGTATCACAGTTTATAAAACAAAACCTACTTGAAAACAAATCAGAAATAAACACCAACACAGTCATATATGGAGACTTTAATACTCCACTATCATCAATAGACAAATCATCCAAACAGAAAATCAACAGGGAAATAACATAGCTCAACAACACCACAGATAAACTAGACCTAATGGACATGTACAGAACTTTCCACCCCAACTCTGCAGAATAAACATTCTTCTCAGAAGCCCACAGAATCTTCTCCAAAATAGATCATATATTAGGCTCTAAAGCACAGGACCATGAATTCAGGAAAACTGGTATACCTTCCTGCATCATTTCAGATCACAATGCCTTAAAACTATAAATTAACAATAAGAGACACATCAGGAACTCCACCTACTCCTGGGGACTGAACAACACACTTGTAAACAATGAAGGGATATGGAAGAAATCAATCAAGAAATTAATTAAATGATAATGAAGATATATCTTGCCAAAACTTATAGGCCACATCGAATGCACTCTTAAGGGGAAAATTCATAGTACCAAATGTCTTCATAACAAAGACAGAGAGATTCCAAATTAATAACTAAACTCTCTACCTAAAGGCATTAGAAAAAGCAGAAAACCCCAACCATAAGAATACCAGATGAAAAGAAATAGTCAAGATCAGTTCAGAAATTAATGAATTGAAAACTTAGAAAACAATTTTTAAAAATGATGAAACAAAGAGCTAGTTCTTTGGAAAAAATAGCAGTATTGATAAACCCTGGGCCAATTTGATCAAGGAAAAAAGCAGAGAGAAAAGTCTTAAATTAACAATATCACAAATGAAAAATAAGATAGATAAAATAAAATAGATATCAATGAAATTAGGAGAATCATCAAGGCACACTTCCAAAACCTGTCTTCCACAAAACTGGATAATCTGGAAAAAATCTGGAATTCATAGCCACAAACCACCTACCAAAACAAAACTCAGAGAGGATTTAACTTCCTAAACAAAGCTGTCACATCCATGGAGTTTGAAAAGATAATCAGAAACCTCCCCCAAATGAAAAGCCCAGGACCAGATGCATTCTTGGCTGAATTTTATCAAACCTTCATTAAAGAAAGGAAACTAATACTTCTAAAAATGTTTCACAGAATTGAAGAACAGGAAATCCTTTTCAACTCCTTTTAGAAAGCTATCATCACCCTAAAACCTAAACAAGACAGAGATACATCAAGAAAAGAAAACTATAGGACAATATCCCCAAAGTATTTAGATGCAGAGATCCTGAACAAAATCCTTGCAACCTGAATTCAACAGAATATCAAAAGCATTATCCACCTTGATCAAGCAAGCTTCATCCCAGGAAAGTAGGGATGGTTCAGCATATGGAAATCCAGTGTCATTCTTCACAGAGATAGAAAACATGTTCTCAAAATTTGTACAGTATGGCAGCAGGCCTCAGATAGTCTGGCAATTTGGTTCAGGTATCCTCCGTAAAGTTAGGTGTTCTAAATACTAGGTCCTTGGCTGATGGAGATTTTGGAATTAATGCCTTTGGAGGCAGTGTATTGTTGGGGGTGGGCTTATGGGTGTTATAACCAGTTTCCTTTTGCCAGTGTTTGGCACACTCTCCTGTTCCTTTTTACCTTCTGATGTTGGACAGTGAGTTATGTCCACCTCTGCACTTGCCATCATTTTCCCCTGCCATAATGGAGCTTCTCCTTAATGCTGTAAACCAAAATAAGTCCCTCCCCCCCCCACAAAAAAATCTACTCTTGGTCAGGTGATTTATGCCAGCAAGGCAAACCTCACTATAACAGTAATGTTGGTACTGTGAGTGGCATTGCTGCTAGACATGTGACTGTGTGGCTTTTCCATTTGGAGCTGATTTTCAAGAGGAATGTGGAAGGATTTGAAACCTTGGCCTAAGAGATGCCTTGCAGTGCTGTAGGTACAGCTTGATGGAGTCTTCTGGTCAGAGTTGCAAGACATGAATGCAGTAAGAACCATGGACTGTGAGGTTTGGCTTATGAATGTGAAAAGGAGCTTTGTCTGGACTGAGGAGTTGTTTTGTGAGAGGCTTGCTGCTATAGCTGTAACCTGAGGAGTTATGCAGGAAATAGACTGGTGTGTGAAGAGGGATATGGCACAGAAATGAAATCTTTGGTCTGAAACTGCTGCCTATTCAGTTGCAATTGAGAGATTACAACCTTTGAGATTGGGTTAGCTGACTTGCACTTGGGCAATAGGAAGAATGCAGACTATTTTGAAGGGGACTGAGTGCTCAAGGAGTGTCCTGTTCTTCAAAGTCTGCTTTATTCCTCTCTGGATTAACACATTGGCACATTACCTGATATTGTGGAGTATAAAAAATGCAAGAAAGAGAGTCATTGAGTTTGTAACATAGTCTTGTGCTTTGGAAGCAGCCGTGGACAGTGTGAAGAAGGTTTGCTGGATGTCTGCATGGAGACCCAATGGAGCCGTGAGGATGAACTATGGATTGCAGTAGAGATGCTGGAACCATTAGATGGCTGCTAATTGCTGCTGGCCACAGATTAAGTTTTCCATTACTGTGAATAGCCTAGCTGGAGGGGCAGAATTGGAATTCCTGACTTGTTGCTGGTTAGAATTATCAGACTTGGAGACTTTTCACTGACTAGGGTTGTTGGACTTGGAACTACAGCATTTGATGTTTGCCTTGCTTAAATATTGTATTGGTTGAAAGTTTCTTTGCTATAACCAATAACATCTTTTGCATATGAGCATTAATTCTGTGCCATTATGGTTTGGGGGGATTGTTTTTATATTATGGTTAGTTAAAAGAGCTTGGACTATGGGGATGTTTGAACATCATTATTATTAATAAAAACTATGGGAACACTTAAAGTTGAACTAAATGCATTGCAGTTACATCATGGATAGTTATTAGTTTATGGGAGACAAGGACAGAATGTTGTGGTTTGATTCAGGTGTCCCCCCCCCCCAGGTGTTCTGAATGCTAGGTTCACAGCTGATGAATATTTGAGAATTAATACTTCCTGGAGTCAGTGTATTGCTGGAGGAGGACTTTTGGGAATTACAGCCAGTTCCCCTTGCACAGTTTGGTACACTCTCCTGTTCCTGTTGTCCATCTCATGTTGGCCAGGATGTGATGTCCACCCCCTACTAATGCCATCATTTTCTCCTGCCATCATGGAGCTTCCCCTCAGCCTATAAACCTAATAAGTAGAATCTACAAAGAACTTAAAATTTAAACCATAAGTCAGGCATGTGGCACACACTTTAAACCCAGCACTCAGGAGGCAGAGGTAGAAGTATCACCATGAGTTCTAGGACACTCTGAGACTACATAGTTAATTCCAGATCAGCCTGGGATAGAGTGAAACCCTACCTCAAAAGACCAAAAACAAACCTCCAAAACTAAACAATATAAAAAAATCAAACAACTCAATCCAAAAATGGGGTAGAGAACTAAATAAGGAGTTCTTAGAGGAAGAAATACAAATGGCTATCACACACTTAAGAAAATGTTCAATATCCCTAACCATTTATGGAAATGCAACTTAAAACAACCATGAGATTATATCTTACTCCAGTAAGGAAGACAAATGGTAAAAATTATAACAACAGCTCAATTCTAGCAGGATTTCTCAGTGGCCTTGAAGACCAAGAATGTGGAGTCTTTAGCAATAGGGTATTGCCTTATGGGAAACCAAGGGCCTTGGCAATGGCCTATAATGTTTTGGGGGCATCAAGGACCTCCCTGGCCTCCTACATGTAGACCAGCTGACAGAAAGCTGGAAGAAGCCATTTTTCATGCAGTTCAATGGGAGAGAGGAAAATTACCATTGAAGATACTCAACAGTGGACACTGCCAATGTTATATTTGGCCAGCTAGGCCAAATGAGCCAATGAGTGCAACAATAGCATGTCTGTCATCATAGAAAACAACTGCCCTCTAATTGGACTGGAGGCCCACTCAATGAGAGGGACTACATCCCTGATACTGAAAACTTAAGAGAGGAAGTCATGAGCCCTAGGGATATAACATCTGCTGCTGTCTGGCTCAATGTATATACTATGCTTATCAAACTGTCCAGTAAGCACTTCTCTTAATGTTCATACCCTCATATTAATGCTATTCTCACTTTTGGTAAAGAATCTTCTCTTTTCAGATGGCAGTGACCTTGGGACGACTCAGAAGGCATCATGGTGCTGGTAAGAAGTGACAGGAATTCTCAGTACTGCAATATCTCTAACACAACTTCCAAGGCTCAGGGTCTATTGCAAAAGGGGTGGCAGGAAGAATGTAAGAGCCAAAGGAAGGGTAGGGCTCCTTACAACGTGCTTCCACCCAGACACAAATAGCCTGGATATCCATGACCTCACAGTGCCCGACACTAGCTCCACATGACCATCATAATAGGAGGAAAAGACATCAAAATAAAAGAGACTGATTGAGATGGGGAAGGGAATATGATGGGGAATGGAGTTTCAATGGGGAAAGTGGAGAGAGGGAGGGAATTACATGGAATATTTTTTTATAATCATGGCAGATGTTAATAAAAAATTGAAAAGAAAAAAAATTCTAACAACATATGTTGGTGAGGACATGGAGAAAGAGGAAGCCTCATCCAATCTTGGTGGGAATATGAATTTGTACAACCACTATGGAAATCAGTATGGAGATTCCTGAAAAGGATGAGTGTAGAGCTACCAATATAGACTCAGTTATTCCTTTACTGGGCATTTATTCTAAATGTTTCATGCATCACTACAGAGATATTTGCTCAACCATGTTTAAAGCTGCTTGACTCATTATAGCTTTGAATTAAAATCAAAGCAGGTGCCCATCATTGGATAATGAAGTTGTGGTACATTTACACAACTGAATTCCTCTCAGCAGTAAGACAAAACTATACAATGATTTTTGTAGAAAAATGGACAGACTTGCAATGGATCATACTCAGAAAATGCACACAATCAAAGAAAGACAAACACTGCATGGCCTTACTTGTCAGCAGTGTCTAACCTGGATCTGCTAAAGTTTCTGACGTATCTTAAAAGCAACTCAAGGCCAGGACCATAGTGATGGAAGGGTTTGGTGGGAGAAGGAGGGGAGTGGGGATAAACAAACACAAAAATAAATCCAAAATGAACTGGTACCATAGAAACCTTTATCCTTGGCTGTAGAATAAAAGATAGAACCTTCAAAAGGAGTAAGGAGCAAGAACCTGAAAAGAAGGGCCCTAGAGAGGGTAGGGTGAAGCCCAAGCTTTAAAGAAAATATTTTGTCTCTGGCCTATATCTCCCAATATGAGAAATTGGTTGCTAATCACATTGATCAGAGAAACCTAAGAGGTCCCCAAATCAAGACAGTTTTCTGTCAAAGCACTGAATTACCTGCCTGAGGCAAATTTTAAGACCCTGTTGCTAAAGACATTATATGCTGCTGACATGGAAATACCTAACTGGACTTGAAAGAAAGACACTCCCCAGACAATTAGCTTGTCTAGGGCTTAAAGCTCTACATGAGCTACTGGGAAAGTGACCAACAACAGTTTGAGCAATGAAAGGTTTAAACTACTCAGAAGTAAACACCCTGACATGATGTAAATGCCAGTGAAATAGTGGCACACAGCCTAGGGGGGTAATCAATCAATAGCTTGCTGATTGGCTAATCCACTTAGTATAAAGGAACCCATATCTGGAATTGGGAACAAGATCAGAATCCTATATAGACAAAGATTATGCTCTCCATTGTCAAGCTCTCACTAGTCTTTGGCTAAAGAGGAGTTGCATACATCATATTCTACCTAAATTTGTAACACATATCCCTCTTAAACTATGTTGACTTCACTCTCCATTGGAGAATCTGTTCTTCTTTTCCAGAAGGTAGTGAGACTGGAGGAGATAAACTCCCCCTCACACTTCAGCCAAGCCACTGCTGAAACCACAGAGGAATTGGGGAGAGGAGCAAGAGTGCTGCTTCTATGCTGAACCAATTATCCATGACAGGGTGTAGAAGAAAGACCCTGAGGATACTCAACACCTACAAAACAGAGACCCAGAGGCTCCTAAGACCTCATCACTAAAGTAGACTTAAAACTCACCCACTGTGGCTCAGGGAATTTTGTGGAAGGTGTGTGTGTGGGGGGGGGGGGTGAGATTGTAAGAGCCACAGGTTGAGGTTGAGACATCATGCCCAAAAACATTCCCTCTCCACAAAAGAAAAACAAAAAACCTGACTGCTGCTCCCACAATGCATAAAATAAACTACAATCCTATCGGGAACACCTGTAACCCTCCTGAGGAATGTCCCTAACAGGATAGTGGCAGGGATGTGGGAAAAGATGGTACCAACCCATGATGTATCCATATAAAATATGTTGTTAATAATAGTAATAATAATAATAATAAGAATATTTAAATTAAAAAAAACTGAGTTCTTCACCATCCATGAAAATGGATATGGGAGGGACTCATGAGACCTCATGTCTCCCAGAGGAGCCATCATCCATTAATAGTTATTTGGGGACATCAAGTTAAATATAAGAAACAAAAACAGAAATGACATGAGGGAAGAAAAAGAATAGGCTGGTGAAATGTGTTTTAAGAGAAAGTAATAGAGAATGAATGTGATCAAAATGTGTTATATACATTTATGAAGTTGTAATTTTTTTTAATTAAAAAAAGAAAAAGTCAAGCTACCTGACAGGAGCTATAATGATGAATCTATACACTACTGCAGGAAACTGGTCCCCAAACCAGATTGAGACTACAGCCTCTCCTTTTGCCTGTTTCCTTCCATCTCTAGGACCCTAGCTTATCACCTTGCCTATGACCCTGCACTTCCCTTGCCTGTCTCTGTCTAAGACTATGTTCCCACCACTCTCCCTGTGTCTGTCCAAGCCTATGACCACCAGTCCCCTTGCCTGTCTCTTTCCAAGTCTATGATCCCAGCACTCCCCTTGACTGTCTCCTTCCAAGCCTTTAACCACAGCACTTCTCTGGCCTGTCTCCTTTCATACCTGTTACCCTACCTTTCCCTTTTTCCATTTCCTTTCAACAGATGCTTCTTTTTGTCTAACTTCAACTAGCCCAAACTGGGATACTGAACAGAACTGAGCTATAGGGGATGAGAGGTCAGATGGAGTATAACCAACACCTAATATAAATTATCAAATAATTAAGAGCAAAAAATGCTAAATCATCAAAGTGAGTGAAGATCAAGAGCTGACCTCAAAGTAGGGTCAAGAAACACAAACGTAGACCCAAATGGAAATGGTACCATAAAATTCTACATCCTAAAAGGCAGACCAAATGGCTGAACCTTCACCAGGCCCTTAGAGGAACACCTGAGCCACAAGACACTGGAGTGGGTATGATAAAGATGGATCTCAATCTTCCACAGCTTCTATCCCTCCCTCCTTCCCTCCCTCCCTTCCTCCCTTTTTCTCTCTCTCTCTCTCTCTCTCCTCTCTAACTCTTATATATTAGTTATCTTTTTCTTCCTTTCCTTAGTGGGCAGTGACCTGTAACTCCCAGTATCAGCATGTGGCTATCACCCACAATGAGCTTTTGATCAGAGACACCTTCAAGGTTTCCTAAAAGAAAGACAGATTTCTGTCAGAGGACTTGATAACCCACCAAAGGTCAGTGGTAAGACCCTATTGCTGAAGACACCTTATGTGGTTGACACATAAAATGGAATGGCATGGCTGGAAGCTGGAAGAGAGTCAGTTCCAAGACAGACAGCATGTCTAGTGCCAAAAGGTGCTACATCAGTGACTCGGGGAAATGACCAATATCTGTCCAAGCAACTTATGGTCTCACCTACTTAGCACCAAATAACCTGTAGTGATGTTCACACAAGTGCAATAGTGGTGCACAGCCATGGAGGGAAACCAACTGCTCTCCATTCTGCTAACTGCTCCCCTCAGTGGTAAGGGACCCATAGTTGGAGCTGGGAAACAAGTCAGAACCATATTCAAACATAGGCCCGCTCTCCATTATCAAGCTACCATCAATCTTGGGATACAAGAGGGCCTACACCTATTAAATTCTATATAAAAAAAGTAAGGGTTATCTCATTTGTCTGGTGCTAACTTACTCTCCATTGGAAATCTGCTTCTCTTTTTCAGATAGATGTAGATCCTAAGGAGAGAGCCACCCCATCATACCTCAAAAAGGCCCCAACTGAAACTAAGAAAAATTGGTGAAACAAGCAAGGGTGCTGTTTTCTTGATGAATCAGGTATCAGCACAAGGGTGAAGGAGATAAACACAAAGAAAAATCAACTCCTACCAAATCAGAGAGCCAGAGACACACCTCATCACTGAAGCAGACCAAAAATGAACCCAACATGGCTCAGGGAAATTTTGCAGAAGAGGGGATGGAAGGAATGTCAGAACCACATGTTGGGTCATGATATGCAGAGACATTTATCCTATCCATAACTGTAGGCTAACTCCACAATGCATGAACCATATACCTCAACAAGGAGGGGCCAAGGGGTGGGGTAGGTCACAGATGAACCTAATAAGGGTACCAAACTGACTGTATTCGCTGAGTACAAAACTAATTAAGAAAAAAATTTAAAAAAAGAACTGATGAAATACAGGAGATGTAGGGTCTAAAGAGAGTTGCAAGTGAACATCATAGAGACATCAGAGAGAAGGATACCTGTGGAGGGTGACCACTGACAAGACCAGATAATATCAGTCATCAATATATGAAAATACTTAGCTCTTCAGCCTCACTTCTCAAGTTTCCTTCTCTACATTCTCACAGAAGACACATGACATGTTATTCTTTGGTCAGCATACACCACAGCCTCAGGTAAATCCATCAGGAAACCCTCTGCCCTTCATTTATAGAACTGCATGTTTCCTTTCATAGGGCTTCATATTTGCAAGTTTATACTAGTGTGATGCTTCAGTTCATATCCTTTCTTGTACAATTAATTCCCACAAAAAGAACCATATCCAGTTTTCAAACATTCTTTATTCTCCAGAGACTAGTATATAGTAGAGACTCAATAGATATAGTTGAACATATAAAAATTTAATGGCAATTATCCTCAAAGTGTGGCAGCTGAATGCCTTACATAAATGATGTTACTATAAGTTAATAAATAGTACCTATGATGTATATTTTATATTGCACAGAAGTAAGATGTGATATTTCAGAGATATAATGTTAAAAATAATTTGCACTGTACTCTTATTGATGATGAAACAGTAATCTTATTTAAGCTATTGCTATAGTGAAGAGAGACTTCAGGACATAACTAATATAAACTCCAAGTTAAACAGGGAAGAAAAACTTTGTCTATTTCCAAAAGCCAACACTACTGTAACAGGGGAGAGAGATGATTCTAACTGTTTTAAGACAAAAGGTGGATGACTTTTGAAGCCATGGGTGAGCTACTGCATAAGCACCAGAGGAACCTAGAAGTATGCTTGTCACTGGGCTGTCAGTGTTCATTAATAGAAGCTATTGTAGCTAGGCTTCTTCAGTGGCAAGAGATTAGGATAATCTCTGATGGCTACATTTACTACTTTCCTAAGAAAGATATTGCTGGGTTACCTCTCAAAGAGGAAGAAAAAGAATTTATAATAGAAGTTATGTAAAGTAGATGGTAAACAGCCGGTAGCCAGGAAGAAACCTGTCTAAATTGAGTCAAGCTGAGAGGAACCTTAACTCTTTCATGGTCACTGTGCATTGCATTTTCAGACTCAGGTAATACAGAATCTAAAGAGAAAGGTTATCAGTAACACTAGTACATGTCCTAATTTAGTGTGGGAAGAACCAGGCATGAGTGAGTAGGTGGCAATACAGTGAGAGCAAAAAGGCCATAAGAAATAGAATATAATCTGCCTGTGGTTTCCAGTTATGCTGTATCAGCTTTTGCACTAGGGATGGACTCATGCTTAGCAATTACCAAGCAGTGTCTTGGAAGCAGGAGGCACTTAAGTCAAATGCCAAGTCAGCAAGCAATGGCACAAGAAAAGCATCCTAACCTTGGTGCTGACTGCAGCTCCAGTGTGTCATGCTGACTATACACCTCTTACTCCTCAGTCTGGGAATTCCATGGGTTGCAGGGTCAGCAGCAAGACCACACTTCATTGCAGCACAACAGTAGAAGAAAAGAAAAGAAAAGAAAAGAAAAGAAAAGAAAAGAAAAGAAAAGAAAAGAAAAGAAAAGAAAAGAAAAGAAAAGAAAAGAAAGCAGGTTACAAGACAGGAAACTCTCTCAAGGAACAAAATGCAAATAACAATGTAAGTCATCAGTTCATTAGACTGCTACATTAACTGCTGCAGTTAGAATTTTCTCTAAGCAATGGAATAAGCAAAACACATTTGGGATTGATACAGAGAAGCAACTCAGGAGTAAGTATGTCTGAGGACTCCATCGACCTCATTGCCATTCCAGGTCACCTTGAATATTAGTTCAAGATGAATAACAGGACCCTAAGTAGAGACGTCTTCCTGTGCTAGATATATTCTCAGCCCTGAGTGACAGGCAACTTCAAATCTTTCTGCTCCAGCCTGTTGCAATCATCAGCTATCCACAGGATGTCTGCATTCCTGTTGGATTAGAGAAAGACTGCTCATTAGTCTTGGTGTTCTGAGTTTCTGCTTAGTCAGACTAATTATCCTCCTTCCTCTAGACAGGAAAAAATATGAGTTTCATTCTCTCCTCTTCTCTCCCCAGATTTTAAAAGGACCTCTAACTTCTTTATTCCCCTTTTATTTTTCACATAGCTATGTGGATTGATATATTGACTATTCAGCAATTTTGTTGTCCTGGAAAAATTAATGGAGAAGGCAGGAATACACTACTATTCATTAAGGTACTTTAGTGTTCATAAAATTGAGGGCTTGTAATGCAGGGTTGATTTGATTGCTTAAATGACCTTTCACTACAGGGAAGAGCTGGTAACACCAGACGTTTGTATCCCCCTTGCCTCTCTAGTTGCTTCTCACTTGCTCTTCCAGCAATCCAGTGTTTTTCCTGCCTGCCTTCCATTTCTCAGGTCTTCATGAAGTCCTTGGACCTAAACTGAGGTCATATAGCAGATGTCACATTTTACCTCCAGTGACACTGTAAATATGTGTGAGGCCTACATTGCCCATGATTCATCCTGCAGATCTCAAAGAGACAGTTCATCTTCATGCTTTAGAATTCCCAAAAATTTCTAAAGAGATTGCATCAGCATTTTCTAAAAGTCTGTTTATTTCGCTGACAGCTTTTAAAGATCATCTTCTCTCACTAAAACATTACTGATATCATGTTTGATTATCAGTGTTATTTGTCATCCCAGAGCATAGTCTCTGGTGAGAACTAAGATATGCCTTTATGAGGTAGGGCCAAGAGCCCAGTGTAAATCAGAGGATGGTGTTATGGCAACCCAAGTGACAGAGCTGAAGTAGTCATGTAGAGACACCAAACTCTAGATAACACTCCCTTTCAGATTGCCTCTGACCTATGGTTCATTGTTTCAAGTTGCCACTAATGGAATATTCCTTCAGAGAAGAGTGCATGAACACACTCAGTGAATCAATACCTCATATGCAGTGGCCACCAGTCCCTCAGTGTTTGTAAGCAGCTGTGCAGACCACTCCCTGTCAATTAACTTTCCTGAGTTTACTTAATTGAGTTCCATTTTAGTGACAAGCTTCTGTGATACAGTGGTCCTTTGTGGTAAACATCTATTTGTTTCACTGACTAAATCCTTCTTTACTGGAGTGACAGCAGGCTGAACTTCATAGCCACTGAAATTCTCAAAGTCAGAAACTATCACTGATACTTTCTAGAAAATGTTAGTCCTACTCAGTTTGAGCTATAATTCCCTGCCTACTTAAGAAACACTGACAAGTACTAATTGTCCTCATTAAGCTTTCTTGGTCTTTGAGAGATTCTCTGATACCTAAAAAATCAAAAGGCTAAAACCCAAGCTGTAGTCGTTTTTGAGGAAACACAAATAAAGTGTCAGAGACCCAGTGACATATAATTAATTGCCTAAGGAATACTTTTGCATTTTTCTTCCTTTTGATGAAAATCTACAGCTGGGTATGAGGAAGTATTTTAGATCTTTTCTGTCCCTGTGCTTTCCAAATAGTGGTGGTATTTGCAGGCCCAGGGCAATGTTACACATGAAGGCACACCTTTCCTAATATCAAGGTTTGTGCTCATCAGAGCTGAGATCTTTACCCAGTCCTAGGAAGTACTGTCTATCAGTGTGGCATCCTTGGGAAGCCAAAGTGAGCTACAGTTTTTTTTGCATAATTTACTTCACTTTTACTTTGCATGTCTGCCTGAATTCTCCAAGAAATAGATAGGTACAGAGACAGGACTAAACTTGATGAAATTCATTGGTGGAAATGCTTGAGAAAAACTAAGGTAACAACAGGACACAGAGAGAAGAAGGAATAAGTTGGATCTAAGGAACAAGAAAAGGAAATTTGGTTGGAAGCATCTTGTGCTGCAGACAAGACTTAAGGAAAGTCAGTGAGGCCATTAAGTCAAATGTAAAGCCATAGGTTTATACTCCTGTCCATCCCTCCCTCTCTGCACAGAAAATGGCCTTTCCTAGGAACATGCCTCTCCAAGTGACCCTGCTTTATTCAGTCACTAGCCAGGAGAAATGGCAAGAAGCTTGATCTTAGAGAGATGACTTAATAAATTTGGGATAGAAGTACTGAAGTGACTACTCATTTTTGCTCTTGTAGACACAGACATGAGTGGTGGTATATCCTGCTTTATGATTTCTCTCTGGTGCTAACTGCAGATGAGGCTGCTTCTCAGTATGGCCAAGGAAATTGGTGATAAGTGCACAGCCTTACCCAGCCTCCAAAATCTCTCTTTGTAACCTACTGTCAGTGTGTCTTTGTTTCATGCAGGTGGCTTTAGCACAGGTGAGATTACAAGGCTATCTACAAGACAAATAAGCCTAAAAGGATGGGTAGTATTTCCACATGGGTCAAGGCCTCTGGTCCTACCCGCTTCTCTTCAGTGCAAACACTGGGTTACTCTCCCTGATAAGAACACGGTTTTTTCTTTGTAAGTCTTCCTTTCTTCTCCATTGTGATAGGTTATCCTTTCCTTTACACAAACAAAAGGTAGGGATTCGGGAATTGTTTGGGAGTTTCTACTGCCACAAGAGTACCATAAACTTGTTTAGTAGTATAAAATAATTCCATTAATTATCTTATAATTGTTATAGGCCAGAAGTACAGGACAGGGTGGCTTGGTTCCCTGCTTTGAATATAAATGTCAGATAAACTGGGTCCTTATCTCAGGCTCTAGGGACAAAACTGCCCTTTTATTGCCAAATTCATGCCTTACAATTGTGATATTGGATGTCCATCTCCTTGGTGGTTGCCAGCTGGAACTGCTTTCAGCTCCTAATGGCTATTTCCATCCTATGTCCTAGAAGCCAGCCAATAGTGCATTGAATCATCCTTGTTTTTCAGACACCTCACTTTCTGTTCTGCTGTCCATCAGAGAAAAATGTTCTGTTTTAACCCAAATGATAATCCCAGGTATGCCTCTTATTTAAAAAGGCAAAAGATTCATAGGCTGTAAAGTTTCCTATTTTTAAGTCAATTGAATGCCAACATTCATGACATCTTTACTTTCTTTTTATCTCAAGCTACATAACAATGTCATGGATGTGCTATTTTATCATCATATTCACATGGCTGTAATTCCCATGTGTAGGGTGGTAGAACTTCTTTCAAACTCTGCCTATGATAAGTATGTGGATATAAATAGCCAACATTATTCTGTGTTCTATAAATGTATTTGGGTCTTTGTGTGGATAAAAGATTAAAAATTGCTGTGACTCTGGACAGAAATTATGTAAGAACAACTGATGCTTAAGTTATCAGTGAGGTAGTGTTAACTGCCCATGAGATATTAAGAACTTTATAAACATAACTCTTGAGAAAGAAAAGAGAATATAGGGTACTT
This sequence comes from Jaculus jaculus, assembly GCF_020740685.1. Taxonomy (NCBI): domain Eukaryota; kingdom Metazoa; phylum Chordata; class Mammalia; order Rodentia; family Dipodidae; genus Jaculus; species Jaculus jaculus. The sequence continues at coordinate 126,888,012 of NC_059105.1, forward strand.
ATATGCACCAGGAAGATTTAGACAGTGGATACTTCTGATGAAGTCTGGAATCAGCACCAAATCTTTAATTTCACAAGAAATATCCAGGTCATAGATGAAATAATTGCACCAGACACTCTGGTGAAAGGGAAAACACCCATCCCAAAGAATGTGGGATGATACTATAAAGACTACAACCATAGGGAAAGAAGCCATTTGATCAACCATGACGATGCAAAAATATAAAACCTATATAGCAGTGTCAAATCACTATAGCTTAGTCAGACAGTATAATGTTCACAAGAAGATACAGGGATGGTGCTGACTGAATCACAACCTACTTCTTCAGAAACAGGAGTCAATCTGCTGTCATAAAGTAATTTACAGATTTAAAAGCTAAATAATGAAAAGCATATCTAATAAAAATCACATAAAATGTAAGTGATGCTTGTCTGGTTAGTTGATAAATCTTTTCTAAGATTAAAAGCAGAGAAGGAAATTAGAAAAGAGGGATGATACATTTACTATATATTTTAATAGTTTTATATAGCTAAAAGGAAAAGTAAAATGAGATTGGGCATAGGAATAAAAAAATACTTTTTTCTTTTAAGATATATGCTAACAACTAGTAAGTTTTACATATAGAAGCAGTGGTGGTTTGAACCAGGTGCCTTCCCCCCATAAACTTAGGTGCTCTGAATGCTAGGTTCCCAGCTGATGGGGATTTGGGAATTAACACCTCTTGGAAAAACCACGTTATTGGGGTGGGCTTATGTGTGTTATAGTCAGTGTCCTCTTGCCAGTGTTTGGTACACTCTCCTGTTGCTGTTGTGTACCTTATGTGAACCAGGGGGTGATGTCCACCCTTTGCTCATGCCATGGTTTTCCTCTGCCATCATGGAGCTTCTCCCTTGAGTATGTAAACCAAAATAAACCTCATTTTCCCATATGCTGCTCTTGGTTGGGAGAGTCTACCAACAATGTGAACCTTATTGCAAGAACAAAGTCGTAAAAAGAGTGAGGTTTCTGCTAGACACATGACTGTGTGGCTTTGGCCTTTTGGAGCTGATTTTCAAGAGGAATGTGGAAGGATTGGAAACCTTGGCCCAAAAGATGCCTTACAGTGCTGTAAGTACAGCTTGATGGACTATTCTGGTCAGGGTTGAAAGATGTGAATGCAGTAAGAAATATGGACTGAGGTTTGGTTTATGAGGGTGAGAAAGTGCTTTGCTTGGACTCAGCTTGCTGTTATGACTGCGTCCTGAGAAGTTATGCAGGGTTGCTTTGCATAGAAATGAACTGGTGTGAGCAGAGGAATATAGCACAGAAAAAAAATGAAATCTTTAGGCCAAAACTGCTGCCTGTTCAGCTGCAATTGAGAAATTACAACCTTCATGATTGGTCAGCTGACCTTCACTGGGGCAACAGGGAGAATGTAGACTCTTTTGAAGGTGCCTTAGTGCTTAAGGAGTGTTTTGTTCTTCAAAGTCTGCTTCATTCCCCCTATGGATTAAAAAATTGGCACCCTACCTGGCATTGTGGAGTTTAAGAAATATAGTACAGAGAGTATTGTTGAGTTTGCAATGTGGTCTTGTGTATTGGAAATGGCCGGCCATGGGCAGTGTGGAGCAGGTTTGCTGGATGCCTGGATGGAGACCTGATGGAGCTATGAGGATGAACTGTGGGTTGCAGTGGAGATGCAGGGACCACAAGATGGCTGCTAAGGAAAGCTGCTGGCCCAGTGAAATTTTCCAGGACTGTGAGTAGCCTAGCTGGAAGGGCAAAATTGAAACTCCAGAGCTTTGTTGCTGGATAGAATTATCAGATGTGGAGACTTGTCACTGGCTACAGTTGTTGGACTTGAAGCGACAGAGTTTGATGTTTGCCCTGGTTGTTTGAAATCTTGTAATGGTTGAATATTTCTTTGCTATGCCCAGTTGCATCTTTTGTAGTGTGAATGTTTATTCTGTGCCATTATGGGTTGGGGGGGGGATTTTTTGGTATTATGTCTTAGTTAAAAGATCTTGGACTATGGGGATGTTTGAACATAATTTGGATTGATAAAAATTATGGGAACTTTTAAAGTTGGACTGAATGCATTATATTTTACATCACTTATGGATATCATTTATGGGGGCCAGGGTTGGAATGTGGTGGTTTGATGCAGGTGTCCCTCATAAACTTAGGTGTTCTGAATGCTAGGTGCCCAGGTGATGGAAATTTGGGAACTAACACCTACTGGAGAAAGTGTAATATTGGGGTCAGGCTTATGGATGATAAAGTCAGTGCCCTTTTGCCAGTGTTGGCACACTCTCCTGTTGCTGTTGTCCACCTTATATAGGCCAGGGGGTGATGTCCAGCATCTTCTCATGCCATCATTTTTCCCTGCCATCATGGCGCTTCCCCTTGAGCCCATAAGCCAAAATAAAACTCTTGTTCCTACAAGTTTCTCTTGGTTGGGTGATTTCTACCAGCAGTGCAAACCTGACTGCAACAGAAGCTCACAGATTAATAGTTCTTTTGATAATGGGAAAATAATCTAAGGAATCAGACCAATAGTACAGAAAAGTTAAAATAAGTGGTGATAATATATAAAAATCAGTAGATTTTTATTGTAGAACTATATAAATAGGGATGAAGAGATGGTTTAGTAGTTAAGACACTTGCCTACAAAGCCAAAGGACCCAGGTTCAATTCCCCAGAACCCACATAGGCCAGATTCACAAACATCTGGAATTTGTTTGCAGTGGCTGGAGGCCCTGGTGTGCCCATTCTCTCTTTCTCTCTCACTATTTCTCTGTTTCTCTCAAATAAATAAATAAACAAAAATAATAGATTTAAAAATTATATCTATCTATCTATCTATCTATCTATCTATCTATATATATATATATCAACAAAGAAATGTCACTTGCAAATTGACAAGTAAGTAGTGAAAATAATACACATGTATAAAGTATAGCAAGCATGAGGAATTAAATTTCCTTATATGGTGCTAGAATCAAACTTCCTGTATAGTACTGAGAATGAAACCTTAAGTAAGTATGCACACTTTATCTCAAAATGTCATCTTTAGAAATGTATTAAAAGAAGTAATCAAGGATGTGTTAATTTAAATAGGTATCCATTCAAACAGCAGCTATTATGACAAATTTGGAGCAAACTATATATCTAATAAGTCAATTGGCTATATAAATCAAGTATATATATGGATATATCCATGAAAAAGCATGCTCTAGATGAATATCAAATGGTGAAATGTTGTGGAAATGCTGTGGTTCATCATCCATCATAAAAAATGAGCAGCTTGCAGAAAAACTAGTATGTACACAGTAACACAGTATCAGTTTGACAAGAAAATTATATTTCTATATAATACTGGTATTTTATAAAGACAATAGCATAAAAATGTTAACTTGATGATAATTTTCCTTTGCATACTGAGAACAGGAAATTAAGTTTTCTAAAATGGAGATATTATCAAAATAAAAATAATTAGCTAAACTTTAAAAATACTGAGAATGGAATAGTTTTAGGATGGTTGGAAATTAAGAAAAGGCTGTGGATACAAGGCAGGCAAATTCTAAACCACTGACTTGTTGAGTTAGTTGTGGAATACTATCCAAAGGCCCTAGATGAAAGACTTGATACAGACTCACTCCCTGCTGGGCAGGAGGTCATCATGAGAGTTTCTCCTTTTCCTTTTATGAACATTAAAACCTGCCAACTTTTCTTTAATTGATTAGTTACAGCTTTCAAAACATGCCTAAAAGCATTTAGGATTATTATTTTTTTCTTAAAGAGAAATAAGCCTGCCAGGCATGGTGGTGCATGCCTTTAATCCCAGCACTAGAAGAGGCAGGGGTAGAGTGGTTGCTGTGAGTTTGAAACCAGCGTGAGGCTACAAAATGAATTCTAGTACAGCCTGGGCTAGAGTGAGATTGTATGTTAAGGTGCTACATGGGCTACTGGGGGAAAATGACCAATATCTGTCCAAGCAACTCATGGTCTCACCTACGTAGCACCAAATAACCTGTCCTGATGCCCACACAAGTGCAAGAGTGGCGCACAGCCATGTGGGGAACCAACCACTCTTGATTTGGCTTACTGATCCCCTCAGTGGTGTGGGACCAATAGCTGGAGCTGTGAAACAAGTCAGAACCATATACCAACATAAGCCCACTCTCCATTATTAAGCTACCACCAATTGTGGGCTACAAGAGGGCCTACTCCTAGTAAATTCTCTATAAAAAAAGGAAGGGTTACCTCATTTGTCCTGGTGCTAGCTTACTCTCCATTAGAGAATCTGATTCTCTTTTTCAGATAGATATAGATCCTAAGGAGAGCCGCCCCATATTACCTTAAAAATGGCCCTGGCTGAAACTAAGAAAAATTGGCAAAACAAGCAAGGTTGCTGTTTTCCTGGTGAACTGGGTACCAGCACAAGGGGGAAGGAGATCAACACGGAAGAAAATCAACTCCTACCAAATCAGAGAGCCAGAGACACAGAGACCCCCAACACCTCATCACTGAAGCAGACCAAAAATGAACCCAACATGGCTCAGGGAAATTTTGTGGAAGAGGTGATGGAAAGAATGTCAGAGCCACATGCTGGGTCATGATATGCAGAGACATTTATCCTACCCATAACTGTGGGCTAACTCCACAAAGCATGGCCCATATACCTCAACAAGGAGGGGCCAAAGGGAGGGGGTAGGTCACAGATGAGCCTAATAATGGTGCCAAACTGACTGTATTTGCTGAATACAAAATAATTAATAACTTTTTTAAAAAAAACACAGAGAGAGAGACAGAGAGAGAGAGTGAGAGAGGGAGAAAGAAATAATCTTGACACAAACATATTATTAATGTAGATCAGGGATAGGAAATTATAGATCATAGGCCAAATGGGTCCCATAACCTGTATTTGAACAGCTGGTGGTTGAGAATACATTTTCTACTTTTATTTATTTATTTATGGTTTTTCGAGGTAGAGTCTCACTCAAGCCCAGGCTGACCTGGAATTCACTACGTAGCCTCTGGGTGGCCTTGAACTCATGGTGATCCTCCTACCTCTGCCTCCTGAGTCCTGGGATTAAAGGCATATGCCACCACGCCCAGCTCCATTTTCTACTTTTAAATAGTTGAAAAAGGTAAATAAAAATGATTATATAATATAATACTCATATAGAATATACATTACACATTTGCTATCTGTATTTTACAAGGAAGCAGAAAGGGTCATATGACTATTATTTCTGGAAGCCTTTGTGTGACAACAGTGGAATTGAGTGGTTGTTACTGAGACTACATGACCAACCAAGCCCAAGGAATTCACTGTATGGCCTTTCACAGAAAATTTGACCAATCTCTGATCTGACTGATTGATTTTAATGTTTGTAATTTGATACAAAAATGTGTTAATAATATTCAAATTTTTCATCTTCAATTGATGTACTATGAAGTGACTTATGCACCTCTACTCCATTCTCTTATTTATGAATTTAGGAGGCATGTTATTCCTTAGTACCTTGTAAGACATGGAGATTAACAACACGTGCATGAAGTGCTTCAAGTGATCCCTTACCTACAATGTACATTGTATTCTTTCAAATTTATATGCAAGTATAAAGAGAAACCAGTAAACAAGAGACTTATGGTAACTTTCCCCATGGATTAATAAGCTACTACAAATCAAGACATTATACATATAATTTAACAAGTAAATGAAACTACGTTATTAATTAAAAAAACAAATAATGATGTAATTCAGAACAGAGAAAGGGTGAGAAGTAGATGGTGCATTCATGTAATTTCTTTTTTTTTTTTTTTTTTTTGATGGGGATGACATCTGTCATAAGGATGAGAAGGATGCAGGCACATAAAAATCAAGAATGGAACAACAGACAAGTGCAGACATTGTCTTGAAATGATAAAACAGCCCCTGGCTGAGGTTTGGTGAGCAAGAGAGAAAGTGACAGAAGATGAATTCAAACAAATATGCAGACAGAGTTAGATGGTCAGGGGTTTTGAAGATGGCAAAGGGTCTTTGCAACTGTCATGAGAGGATTGATCTTGTTCTTAATGCAAGGACAAATGCTTAGTGGACTGTGGGCAGAGAAGTTTCATCAAGTGTTTTACACCTTTTGAGGGCTGCTAAGTGAAAAGAAATACACAAGAAAGTAAGCAGGAAGGCATTCTGAGAACAAATGAAAAGTTCAAGAAAGAGTTGTGTTACTGCCATTTAGAGAGACCAGTAGAGAGACGAAATGGAGATGGGCTAAGGAGCTGGAATGGGCTGAGCCTGCTGATGGGTTCAGAATGCAAATGAGAGAACAGGTGAGAGGAAGAATAAATCTTGCTTGAAAAAGAAGAATATTCTAACCAGCCGCATCAGAGAACATTCTTCTCTGGGATACATGACATTCTATATCACATCCTACTTCACAAAATAAGTCAACAGAAGTAAAGAGAGTCAGGAGGGCATACCGAGAGGCATCCTGCCACTACCAATAACTGACTTCTACTTTCACAATGTATCACCCACAAGCCATAGGGAATACCAGCAACCCCATGAGGTGGAATCTCAGCAGATTGTGGACAGGGAGGGAGGAAATGTTGTGCCAACACATGATGTTTCCATATAAAGCTTTTTTTTTTTTTTTTGGTTTTTAGAGGTAGGGTCTCACTCTAGCCCAGGCTGACCTGGAATTCACTATGTAGTCTCAGGGTGGCCTCGAACTCACGGCAATCCTCCTACCTCTGCCTCCCGAGTGCTGGGATTAAATACAAAGCATATTTTTAATTAAAAAAATTAGAAAGAAGTAAAGCTGATTTTAAAGGGCTGTCAGTGGTATCAACTTAAAATAATACATAGTTATACTTTTTGTTATTCGTTATGAACATAGTATGTAAACAGTACACATTGGTACTATCTGTTACCTCATTCCTGCCCCCCTCCAAAGGGACCCTGCTCATTAGGGCTGTAGGTCATCCCCATGGGGATTGCGGGTCATGTGCATTGTGGGCATTGTGGGGGCAGTATCAGTTATGGGGAAGAGGCAATGTCTCTGTGCATAATGTCTCAACTTTTGGCTCTAACAATCTTTCTGCCCCCTCTTCCAAGAAACTCACTGAGCCATGCTGGGTTCATTTTAAGTCTACTTCAGTGATGGGCTCTGAGGAGCTTCTGGTTTGGTAGGTACTTAATGTCCACAGTGTCTATCTCTGTTACCCTTGTGTGAAATCAGGTTCCCTGAGACAGTACCACTCTTGTCATTTCCCCAATTCCTCTATTGTTTCAGCTGGGGCTCTGGTGAAATGTGTTGGGTCATTTCTCTGGTAGGGTCCCACTTAACATCTGAAAATGAGAAGCAAATTCTCCAACTAAGAGTGAAGTCAAGTCAGTGTCCCCAAAGAAAATGAGGAAAAAAGATAATATATTGGAGTTAGAGAGGAGAGAGAGAGAGAGGGAGAGGGAGAGGAATGGAGGGAAGGTATAGAGGATTTAGGTTAGACTTGATCCTACCCTCTCCAGTGTCTTGTGGTTCAGGTGTTCCCTGTAAGGGCCTGATGAAGGTTCAGCCATTTTGTCTGCCTTTTAGGAAGTAGAATTTTATGGTACCATTGCCGTTTGGGTCTAGATTTGTGTTTCCCACCCCTTCGATACCCTCCCCGCCCTCTCCATCCATCCTAGTGTCTAGTCCATGAGAGGCTTGCTGGGTATGTAAGGTATCTTGGGTAGATTCAGGTTAGGTGCTGTAGATGAGTGACACTATGTGGATGGGCTAACTCTGCAATGCACGACCCATATACCTCAACAAGGAGGGGCCAATAGGGAGGGGGTAGGTCATGGATGAGCCTAATAATGGTACCAAACTGCATGTACTTGCAGAATAGAAATCTAGTAAAAAATATAAAGAAAAAGAGTGAAGTCAGCCCAAGTTAAATGGTATAACCATTATTAGCTTAGAGAATTTAATGGGTGTAGACCCTCTTGTAGCCCAACTTTAGTGGAAGTTTGACATTAGAAAGCAAACTCATTATCTAAATATGATTCTGACTTATTTCCCAGTTCCAGATATGGGTTCTTTTCCACTGAGTGGATCTGTTAGCCAATCCAAGAGCAGTTTGTTACCCACCATGACTGTGTGCCACTTTTGTACTTGTGTGAGCATCACATAAGGTTGTTTGCTTTTGAGTAGCTTAGACCTCAACTTGCTCAGAAAGATGTTGGCTACTTTCCATCAGTAGCTCATGTAGCACCAGATAGGCTAACTGTCTGGAGACTGGATCTCTTCCATCTTCCATCAGGTTTCTCCATGTTTTGTACTGACAGCATATGTGTCTTCAGCAGTAGGGTTTTACCATTAATCTCTGGTGGGTAATCAAGTTCTCTGATGGAAGTCTGTCTTGTTTTGGGAGACTTTGTAGGTCTCTCTGATTAACAGCTCATTGTGGGTGTTAACTGCATCCTGGTACTAGGAGTTACAAGCTTGATCCAAGGGAAAAGAAAAATGAAAAAGAAATAAAATAAATAGAAAGAAAGGAAGGAAGAAAGAAAGAAAGAAAGAAAGAAAGAAAGAAAGAAAGAAAGAAAGGAAGGAAGGAAGGAAGGAAGGAAGGAAGAAAAAAACAAAAGAAAAAGGAAGGAAACAAGGAGAAATTTAAAGTTAGGCTTCATCTCATCCTCTCTAGGGCCTTCTATTCAGATGGTCCCTGTAAGATCCTGTTGAACTAACCCTGCATGTGTGGGACAAAGCCTACTTGATCAAAATGGATTATGCTTTTGGTGTGTTGTTGAATTCAGTTTTCAAGGACTTTGTAAAGGATCTTTGTGTCTACATTCAGCAAAGATATAGGCTTATGGTTTTATTTTCCTGTTGTATCTCTGTTTGCTTTTGGAATTACAGTGATACTACCTTCATAAAAGGAGTTGGGGAGCTTGCCCTGTTCTCTAATTATGTGGAACAGATTGAGAAAAATTGTTTTCAGTTCTTCCATGAAGGTTTGATGGAATTTGGCTGAGAAGCCATCTGGATCTGGACTCTTATTTGGATGGGACATTTTTGATTACCATTTCATTATCATTTGGTGTTACAGGTTTGTTTAGGAAATTAATCTAGTCTGAGTTTAGTTTTGTAGGTGGTGTGTGTCCAGGAATTTATCCATTTCTTCCAGGTTATCCAGTTTTGTGGAGCAGAGGTTTTGGAATTAAGTCCTGATGATTCTTCCAATTTCACTTATATCTGTTGTGATCTCTCCTTTTTCATTTCTAATTTTAATCATTTGAGGCATCTTTTTTTACTTGATCAAATTGGCCAGGGTTTATCAATCTTGTTCTTTTTCTTCAATGAAGCAGCTCTTTGTTTCATCAGTTTTCTTAACAATTTCCTTAGTTTCCAATTCATTAGTTTCTACTCTGATCTTGATTATTTATTTCTGCCTGAGGCATTTTAGATCCTTCTTATTTTCACAATGCCTTAGAAGGATGCTTAGGTTATTGATTTGAGATCTCTCTGTTTGTGTTTTGAAGGCCCTTCGTGCTTGGAATTTTCCACAAAGGACTGCCTTCATTGTGTTCCATTAGTTTGCAATGATGTGTTCTCATTGTCATTCAATTCTAGAAATTTAAAAATATTAATTTTCATTTAATTCACTACCAATTTATTGTTTGAAAGTGTGTTTTCAGTCTCCAGGGACTGATGGAATTCCTGGAGCATTATGCATTCATCTCTCAAGTTAATTTTTAGCATTACAGTATTGTGGTCTGATATTATGCAAGAAATTATGTCAATTTTCCTAAATATATGGAGACAAGCTTTATGGCCCAGTGTATGATCTATTTTGAAGAAGGTTCTATGGGCTACTGAGAAGAAGGTGTATTCTGTAGATTTTGGATTGAATGCTCGGCATATATCTGTTAGATCTTGTTGATCTATTTGTTTGTTGAGCTCTCTTATTTCTCTGTTGATTTTCTGTTTGGATTATGATCTATTGATGATAGATAAAGTCCCCAAGCATGATGGTGTTGGTGTTTATTTCTGTTTTGTTGTCAAGTAGGTTTTATTTTACTGGGCTCACCACATATTGTCGGGCTCACCATATACTGTCGGGCTTGGGTTTTGTTTTATGAATTGTAGCATAGCCCTGTTTGGTTCCCAAAGATTGATGGTTGTGATATCATTCCCTTGATGAGTCAGAAATGGCCTTCTTTTTTTTGTTCATTTTTATTTATTTATTTGAGAGTGACAGAGACAGAAAGAGGCAGATAGAGAGAAAGAGAGAGAGAGACAGAGAATGGGTGCACCAGGGCTTCCAGCCACTGCAAATTAACTCCAGACACATGTGCCCCCTTGTGCATCTGGCTAACATGGGTCCTGGAGAATTGAGCTTCAAACTGGGGTCCTTAGGCTTCACAGGCAAGTGCTTAACCTCTAAGCCATCTCTCCAGACCAGAAGTGGCCTTCTTTATTTTCTAACCCATGATCCAAATGTTGGAGTATTTAATGGTATCCCACAGTTCCTTCTTGTTCTGTTCACAAAAATTTTTGAACTTATTCAAGTTTTGGGATTTGTGAACTGTTTCTTCTGTCTTGGCTTTCAGTTCTGAGGTTCTGCCCTTCACATGACTGACTCTGTTATTAGGCTTCTGGAGAGGTTTAGAATTAGTTTTTTGTTTTTTTTTTTTTCGAGGTAGGGTCTTATTCTGGTCCAGGCTGACCTGGGATTAACTCTGTAGTCTCAGGGTGGCCTGGAACTCATGGCAATCCTTCTACCTCTGCCTCCCGAGTGCTAGGATTAAAGGCATGCACCACCACCCCTGCCTTCTGGTTTGTCTTTTCTATTGCCTTTTCCTGAATAGTATGCATTCATCTCTCAAGTTCCCTTTTCACATCATTTTCTGATTTTTCTTAAAGCTGCTTGGAATTCATCCTTGTATATATTTATGTCTTTATTGAGTTTAGCCAGCTTATTAATGGGGGGCCTCTTTTTTTTTTTTTTCTATTAGGTCAAACATAGAAGAGCATTCACACAATTGTTGGTCTTTTGTTGATTTTCTGAAAGTTCTGACAATTTCTTGGTCACGGTCAAATATTTTGTGTCTTCATTTGGGGGTTCTGACTATGTTGTCTCTCCTATGTTATTATTATTATTATTATTAGTAGTATTTGTATTTTTTGAGGTAGGGTCTAACTCAAGCTCAGACTGACCTGGAATTCACTATGTAGTCTCAGGGTGGCCTCAAACTCATGGTAATCCTCCTACCTCTGCCTTCCAGGTGCTGGGATTAGAGGCATGCATGAGCATGCCTGGCCTCTCTTCTGTGTTTTGATTAGAGACTTCTATTGTGGAACTAGCCAGCATTGTTGGGGTTCCTTCCACTTGATGTTTCATGTTGTTCCTTTTGAGCTGTGGTTTGCCCATCACAGTGTGGGAATCTTATTTAATTCAGGTGGAAGCTGTAGTCTGCCCTTGAAGTGTCTTCAGTGATTGTTCCTTTTACATTTTACTAGATTAGGCTTTTGATGGCAAAGGGTCTGTCTTCTCAGGTGGGCAAAGTTGGCATGGCCCTGTTTGGGAACCAGAGACTGATGGCAGGGTGAGGAGAGGACCCTGGAGACTGCATTGACTTAGAGGTGGTGGGATGGGAGGATAGGATGACCATGACCCATTGGTGGGTGGTGGTGCAGGAGGAATGGGACAGCATGGGCCACGGGGCATGGCAGGGTGGGATATAGGATGGCATGGACCTGTTGGTAGTTGACAGGGCATGGAGATTGGATGATCAGGACCCATTGGTGTGGACTTGGTTCTTCAGACCCAGTGGCATGGACCAGGTGGTGTGACAGGGTGCTGAGATGGGACCACATGGTCCCAGTGGTGGGTGGAAAGGCAGGGACCTGTTGGCAGGGAAAGGGGGAAGGAAGGGAAGAAAGATGCAGAAGGAAGCCCAGTTGACAGAAAAGGTGATAGGAGTTTGGGCACCTATTGACTGCATGAGGTATCTGGGGGAATGGTGGGCTATGTGAGAGTAGGGGATCAGTGGATTCTCTGTGTGCTCCTTTGCACCCTCCCACTAGGTCTGCTAGGACTTGATGACCCTGGATTCCCACAGATCTTGCCTGCTATTGTGCTGAGCTGAAGCATGGTTAGGCAGGCACCATATTGACCAAAAGTCCAGTTATCTTTTTTTTTGTGCCCTAAACTGGAGTTTTCTTCCAGTCTTAGGTGTTTACTATAAGACATTTGGAACTCCTACTCTCAGATTGGGCCAGTGTACAATTAAATTGACAACAAAGAGATTTGAGCCCACACTTTGAGGAGACTGGAATCTTTATCTGGTATATTGCCAAGTAAGTTTATTGGTGGTATATTGAATGTAAGTTCATTGGAGCATCATTCACAACCAAGAGATAGGTGGGGGTGAGGGGGAATAGGACACAAACCCTAAATACATGTTGACAAATGAGTAGAAAAAGAAAATGTGAGGTATTCTGCTAAACAGGAAAGAAAATTCTGATAACAACATGAATGGACTTGGAGGACATTATGAAGTAAAGAGATAGAAAGACAAAAGGTATGTAATATCACTTCTAAATAAAATGTAAAATTGTTGAACTCATAGAGGAAATCATGAGGGAGAGGGTAGGTATTGGTTAAAGAGTAAAACTTTAGTAGGATGAATAAGTTCTTAAAATCTAATGTACAGTATTGAAACTGTGGTTAATAATAATAATAATAAAGTACACTAGAACTAGTCAATACAAAAACCAACAAAATATCAATCTTGTTTATCCATTCAAAGAACCAACTATTTGTTTCATTGATTCTTTGGATTTTTTTTTTTTTTTTTTGGTTTCTATTTCATTAATGTCTGTCCCAATCTGTATTGTTTCTTCTCATCTACTGATTTTTGGCTTGCCTTGTTCTTTTTTTCCCAAGGCCTTAAGGTGAAGCATTAAATTGTTTATTTGTGAACTCCTTAATTTCTTAATATAGGCACTTAGAGCTATAAATTTAGTCTCTATGAATTTTTGTATGCTCTGTAGTTTATCATGTTGCTGATTTGTGGTTTAATCCCATTGTGGTCTGATAGAGTACAAGGATTATTTCAATTTTCCTGTATGTGTGGAGATAAGCTTTGGGTCTTAATACATGGCCTATCTTAGAGTATGTCCCATGTGCTGCTGAGAAAAATGTATATTCTGCAGCATTTTGGGTGGATTGTTCTATAGATACCTGTTAGGTCCATTTGTTCTATGACATCATTTAATTCAGATGTCTCTCTGTTTATTTTTGCTGGGATGACTTGTCAATAGATGAGAGTGGGTTGTTGAAGTCACCCAATACAATTACAAAAACTAAACAACAACATGTTGCTGAAAGTATTCTTTAAAAGTAATGAAACCCCTCAGCCATGTGCTGATGGACTGGTGCATCAGTGCCTGATGGACTGGACAATGGTGCTTGACAGGCTATCATGCCAGTACTTGTGGCTGGAGCATCAGATGGTGTTTGATGTTATCTGTGATCTTAAGTCTAAGAGTATTTGTTTGATGAAACAGGGAGTCTCCATGTTAGGTGCATATATGTTTAGGATTGTAATGTCCTCCTGTTAGAATGTTCCTTTAATCAGTAAAAATTGTTCTTCTTTATCTTTCCTCACTAATGTTGGTTTGCAGTCTGTCCTGTCAGATATTAGGATCGCAACCTCTGCTTATTTCCTAGGTCCATTTGCTAGAAATATGGTCTTCCATCCTTTTACCCTAAGACAGTATTTGTCTTTTATTGAGAGATGACTTTCCTGGAGGCAACAAATGGCAGGATTGGGCTTTTTATCAAGTCTGTAAGCCTGTGTCTTTTGGTTGGTGCATTAGAGCCATTGATATTAAGAGTTATTATTGAAAGGTATGTATTTATTCTTGCCATTCTTCTTATATTGTAGTGTTTTCTGTTTTCCCTTTACTCGTTTTTATCCCAATGATGTTCAAATATCCCCATAGTCCAAAGTCTTTATCTGAGTCATAATACCAATAATAAACCAAAAAATTATATATATGTGCACAGAATAAACACACTGCAAATGATAGCATTAGAAATAGCAAAGAAACATCAATCAGTACAAGATTTAAACAGGGCAAACATCAAACTCTGCAACTTCATGTCCAACAAATCTAGCCAGTGACAAGTCTCCAAGTACAATAACTCCGACCAGCAACAATTCTCTGGAATTACAATTCTGCTTCTCCGAACTAGGCTATTCACAGTCCTGGAAAATTTCATCTGGGGCCGGCACCTCTCCTTAGGAGCTGTTTCATGGTCCTGGCATCTCCAGTGGGTCTCCACTACAACCTACGGTCCATCTTCATGGCTTCATCAGGTCTCCATGCAGGCAATTAAACAAACTTGCTTGAAACTGCTGATGGCCATTTCTAAAGCACAAGACCTTGTTGCAAATTCAATGACCTCTTTGTCCTGCATCTGCCATACTCCTTTATTCCAGGTGGGGTGCTAAATTTTCAATCCAGGAGGGAATAAAGCAGACTTTGAAGAACAGGACACTGCTTCAGTATTCAGGCTCCCTCAAAAGACTACATTCTTTCTGTTGTCCCAGTGTAGCAGGTCAGCTGATCCTATCTTATTGGTTGTAGTCTCCAATATAATTGTAGGTGGATGTGCAGCAGTTTCATCCCAAATATCTCATTTTTTATGTGCCATATCCCTCTGCTCATGTCTCTGTTTGTATGCAAAGCAACCCTGCACAAGTTCTCAGGACACAGGCATAATAGCGAGCCTATCACACAAACTGCTTCCTGTCCAGTCAAAGCAAAGCTCTTTCTCAACCTTATAAGCCAAACCTCACAGTTCATAGTTCTTATTGCATTCAAGTTTGAGTTTGAGCAGAATAGTCCACCAAAGTGTAGTTATAGCACTGCAAGGCCAAGGTTTCAAATCCTTCCACATTCCTCTTGAAAATCAACTCCCAAAGGCTAAACCCACACAGTCAGATGTCTAGCAGCAATCCCACTCCTCTGGTAACAACTTTATTGTTGCAGTCAGGCTGTCATTGCTGGCAGAAATCACCCCACCAAGAACAGTATATAGGAAGAAAAAAGTTCATCTTGGTTCACAGGCTTGAGGGGAAGCCCCATGATGGCAGGGGAAAATGACAGCATGAGCAGAGGGTGGACATCTCTTTCTGGCTGACATCAAGTTGACAACAGGAGCAGGAGAATGTGCCAAACACTGGCAAGAGGAAACTGGCCACAATACCCACAGGCCTGCCCTCAATAATGCACTGCCTCAAGGAGATGTCAATTCCCAAATCTCTATAATCTGGGAACCTGGCAACCAGAACATCCAAGTATATGGGGGCCACCTGAATCAAACTACCTCATATATTCTGTGCACTCCCATAGTTTTGAGCCACTCCTGTCATCATGCCTTTCACACATGATAGACAATACTCTCAAACCATTCCTCAAAATGAATCCTTCCTCACATAAGTTTACTTTTGTCAGGCATTTTGTCACAGTAACAGGTAACTAGTAGAGAAGGTAGAGGTAGGAGGATGGCAGTGAGTTTGAGGCCACCCTGAGACTACATAGTGAATTCCAGGTCAGCCTGGGCTATAACCAGACTCTATCTTGACCTTGAAAAACAAAAAGCCAAAACAAATGAATATCCAGCTACTAAATAGAGTTGAACAAACATGTGGATAAGTAAGGGAATCAGTGAAGGGCTTACAGAAGAAAGTTAGAAAAGTGAAGAACAGTGTAAGTAATATGGGTGATACAATTGAAAACTTGGAGGAGGAATTCAGCAATGAAATTGAGATTCTTTTAAAAAAAATAATATAGAGTGATAATGACAGAGTAAATTAATCAAATATGAAAGAATGAATTTCCATCAAAAACAGACAAGATGAGCCGGGCGTGGTGGCGCACGCCTTTAATCCCAGCACTCGGGAGGCAGAGGTAGGAGGATCGCCGTGAGTTCGAGGCCACCCTGAGACTACATAGTGAATTCCAGGTCAGCCTGAGCCAGAGTGAGAACCTGCCTCGAAAAAACCAAAAAAAAAAAAAAAAAAAAAACAGACAAGATGAAACAGGAGAATGAACATCATGTAAGGAACAGTCAGGCACAGGGATGCTACATTCAGATTATCAATTAAAAAAAATACATCATGATGACAGCTGGAATTCTCAGAACTTCAAAATTAAACAAGAAAAAAATATAAATTATCCAATCAACAAATGAGAAAATTAATAGAACATTCCTCAGATGAAAAAGTACAAATGGACAATGAGTTTTTGAAAAAAAAATGTTCATTATGTATAGGCATCACGGAAATGCAAACAAAAACCAATTTGAGCAGCTGGAGTGATGGTTCAGTATGTAAGAGCACTTCCATGCAAGCATGAGAACCTGATTTAAATTCCAGAATCCACTGAAGAGCTAGCTATGGCCAGACACATATGTAAGCCCAGATCTGAGTGGGGCAGAGACAGCAGGGTCGCAGAGACTAAGTAGTCAGCCAACCTAGCTCCAGGTTCATTGATAAACTTTGTCTCAGGGAAGTAAAGCAGAAGAGTGCTAGAGGATGAAATAAAAATATCTCTGCACTATAAACATGTTCACAGCTGTGTGTGTCCAATTTCATCATTTTATTAAGATGATGGAGATTGAACTCATTCTCTTATTTTTCCGGTGAAGCACTCTTACCTGCTTAGCCATCTTCTTAGCACTGCCCGCCATGCATGAATTTATCTTGGTACCCTAGTAGACATGTTCAACCTTTTGATATTGTGATAGGATGCTATTGTCAACAAAGTTCATTCTGTTCAAGAACCTTATGCAATTGTGTTATAAAATTAAATTGCAAACACATTTAAATTTGAGCTGAGGAGATATCTTCATGCTTGCTTATAAACGTGAAGACCTAAATTTCATCCTCAGACCTACATTAAAAAGATAAAAACCTTTAGGGAGCTGGATAGGTGGATAAGCAGTAAAGGAATGTGCCTGTGAAGCCTAGGACTCATGTTCAAATCCCCAGTAGCCCTGTAAGCCATAAGCCTAAGGTGGTGCATGCATCTGGAGTTTGTCTGCAGTGGCTAGAGGCCCTGGCATGCCCATTCTCATTCTGTCTCTCCCTCTCACTCTTTATGTGTCAAATAAGTAAAGACAGTAGAATATTTTTTAAAAGTTGGGCATGTTTGTAATCCCACACTGGGGAGGCAGATGGAGGAAGATCCCGGAAGCTCCTTGCCAGCCAGAGTAGTCAACATTGGTGAGGAATAGGCCACTGAGAGACCTTGTATCCAAACAAGTGGATGGCACTGGAGGGACAACAGTCAAGGTTGTCCCATGGCCTCTAAAAGTATGTGTACACACATGCATACACACTCACACACGTTCAGATAAAAAAATTCCCATTTATGATTTTGTGTTGATTTATACTCATAACTGTCCTTGGATGCAAGTGTCCCATACATAACATACAAGACAACATGAGACCTTGTAAAAGAAAAAAAAGAAAGGAAGAAAAGAAAGAAAGAAAGAAAGAAAGGAAGGAAGGAAGGAAGGAAGGAAGAAAGAAAGAAAGAAAAGAAAACCAACCAAAAATCCAGTCCAGAACTTCCAGTTAGGATGGCATCCACCTAATCATGCTTCAGCTCCAAGAACAATAGTAAGCTAGTTTTGTATGGTTCCAGGGTCAGCAGGTCCTAGCAGACCTCCAGTGGGAGGGTGCAGAAGAGCACAGTTGGGAACCCACTGATTCCCACTCTCCCTGGTGACCCACTAAACCTCCAGACTCCTCAAGCAGCCATCCCAACCACTGTGCCACAGACCAAGTTCATTGCTGCACTATTTGCAGTATCTAAGGATCCAAACCAGGCACTTCTCACCTTTCCTGGTGCCACTGGGTTTCATTCCTTCCTCACTCCCATGGCATTCCTCCCTTCCTCTTCCCTTTCCCTGCCATCAGGACTGCACTGTCCCACCCCCCAATTCCACTGGACCACAGGGTCCATGCCAATCAAATCCATGCCATTGAAACTGTGCCACCAGGCCCACTCTGTCCCATCCTCTAGCCCCACTACCCACCATTGGTCAGTGCCATTCTATCCCCTCCACCCCACCACCAGACTCCAAGAATGTACAATCTCTAAGCTCCTTTCCTCACCAGTCTCTGGTTTCCAAACAGGGCCAAGCCACCTGAGCAGACAGTCCCCTTTTCCATAAAAAGCCTAATATAGTAAAACATAAAAGGGAACAATAACTGAAGACATTTCAAGGGTAAATTCCTCGTGAATTAAATAAGATTCCTACACTGTGACAGGCAGACCACAGCACAAAAGAAACAACATGAAAGGTCAAATGGAAGGAACCCCAACAAGGTTGCATAGTTCCATAGTGGAAGTCTCTAGTCACAACAAAGAAGAAACAACAGGATCAGGGCCCCAAAATGAAGATATAAGGGATGTGACCCTGGTCAAGCAATTGGCAGAACTTGCAGAAAATCAACAGGTGTGTGAATGCTATCTGTGCCAGGTTACACCTAATAGTCAAATACCAGAGACACTTGCAAACAGTGCTAAGTAATATGAAGGAGAGCCAAGCCAAAAAACAAACAAAAACAAAGTCCCTCCATAACGTGGCTAAACTCAACGGAGACTCAAAGGACGAACTGCAAAAAGCCTTAAGAAAATCAGGAAATGATGTAAAAAGGGAACTCAGCAGAGTAATGGATACTATACAGAAAAAGGCAGTAGAAAATACAAACCAAATTGAACAAGTCCCAACATCTCTAGAAGCCTGCAAGAACAATGTCAGTCATGTGGAGAACAGAACCTCAGAACTAGAAAACAATACAAGAAGAAACAGCTTGTAAGTCCAAAACCTTGAATAAGTTCAAAAATTTTTTGTGAACAAAACATGAGGAAACTGCGAGATATCCTTAAACATCCAAACATTAGGGTCATGGATATACCAGGAAGGAAAGAAATTTGGAAAAAAGCATGGAGAACTTTTTTAACAAAATTAACACAGAAAACATTCCTACCCTCCCAAAGACAGTCCCATCAAGATACAAGAAGCTAACAGAACTCCAAACAGACTGGATCAAAGGAGAAATTCTCCAAGACATATTATCATCAAGACTCTAATGAAAATGAACAGAAGTCCTAAAAGCAGCAAGAGCAAAACAACACATTATGTATAAAGGTAACCCTTTCAGAATTAACTTAGACTTCCAACTTCCAGTTAAGATGGCAGCATAGGTACCACGCCAAAGCAGCCTAGGGGGGAAAAAGACCAAAAACACTCAGCAAAATACACACTTTTACTAAAAAGTGAGGTGTATAGGAAATTGAAGTGGCAGAGGAGAAGTAGGAGAGATCCAGAGCATCCAGAGCCCACGCAGGCTGGCAAAAGCGGCTCCGGCAGCTCTGCCAACCGTGGCGGTGGCAGCACAACAAAAAGCAGCCAGACTCTGTTCCAGCTACAGGAAAAGCCAGGTGCGGGAGCTTCCCCTCACACTGGCGCTCTCCACAACTCAGGAAATGTGAAGGGAGAGCAGCAGTGAGCAACGGAGGAGCAGACGACGAGGTAGAAGAACACACGGACGAGCAAGAGAACTAGAGCAGCTGTGGCTCCCTCCCCTCCACCACCACCTGAGCCCAGCTCCAGCGAACAGAGCAGCATCCCGGGACCCGGCCACACCAACTTGGGCCTACAGCGGGACCCAAGCAAGAACAGAGTCCAGGAGCAACATCAGCACCTCTGGCACTGGTAACAGCAGCCCCAGTAGCAGCAGACCCAGGAGCCCCAGCAGCGGCAGACCTAGCAGCAGCAGACACAGGAGCAGCAGCAGCGGCAGATCCTGCAGCAGCAGCTTCAGTGGTAGCAGTGGCTACAGACCCAGCAGCGGCAGCTTTAGCAGCAGCAGTTCTAGTAGCAGGGGTGCTGATCTGCAGGGCCATGCTTGCCAGGCTCAGTTTGCCCCGCAGGAAAAGCCGGTGCCCAGCTCCAGAAATCAGAACAGCAGCCCGACGACCCACTCAGCAACTTGACTGAGACCAAAATCATCCAAGGTAACTGGGATTGCACCAGGGAAGGGTCTCACTTGGTCGCAAGCTGACTTGGATCCCTCAACAGACCAGAAATCTTAACCTCTTTGTTGATAGAGGATCGGGTTGTTATAGTAACTACTCTGGCATAAATACTTGGGGCTGTTTTTGATTGAATGGGTACAGTGTATAGTTAAATTTTAGAATCTACCTGTATTTTATTCCACTATGCCTACTTGAATACTCCCATAGCAGGGAAATTCAGCCCCTAGGAGCACCTTTGTAGATACTCGAGAGTCTTAAGAGCCACACCTAACACCTTAAGCTCCTACCCTGAAAATATATAACATCAAATCAATTGATACAGCTAAGAATACCCAGCTAACTAGAAAATCCAAGCATTAACTTAATCCAAGATGCAAAAATATATACATTATAACACAAGAAACACTAAAAAGCAAGATGATATAAATCCACCTAAAAGTATTAATGCATCAGAATTAACTTAGTCTTCTTAATGGAAACCCTTAAAGCGAGAAGGAAAGGAATATTGCAAAGTCTAAGGACCTATGGCTTCCAACCCAAACTACTGAACTGAGCAAAATTATCTCATAATAGTTGGCAAATGAAAATCTTTCTGTGATAAAAATCAGCTCTACAACTATATGGATGCAAAGCCAAATTAAGTAACCAACCTCAAGAGCTTATAAGAAGGCCACAATACCAAATCTAGAGAAGGTTTAAAAAACTACAATGTACAACAAAACACCAAACCCCATAAAGCACAACAATATGGCAGGGATTAAATCAAACCTCACCATTTTTTACCCTAAATATTAATGACCTTAATTCACCCATCAAGAGACACAAGTTAACAGGGTGGATAAGAAAAATGGAATCCTCAAACTGCTGTCTTTAAGAAACCCAACTCACCACTAAAGACAGATACTTCCTCAGGGCGAAAGAGTGGAAAATGATATTCCAAGCAAATGCAAATAATAAAAAAGACAGGTGTATCTATACTAATTGGATAAAATAGACTTCAATCCAAAAGTAATCAAAAAAGATGAAGAAGGCCAATTCTTACTCCTCAAGGGAATGACCCAATAAGAGGAAAACACAGTCATCAATCTTTATGCACCAAACACAGGTGCACCACAATTCATAAAACAAAGCCTATTTGACAGCAAAACAGAAATAAACACCAATAGCATCATTCTTGGGGACTTCAGTACACCATTATCATCACTAGATAGATCATCCAAATAGAAATTCAACAGGGAATTAAGAGAGCTCAACAACTCCATAGATCAATTAGACCTAATGGACATCTTCAGAACATTCTAAAACCTATACAACACACAATCTTCTCAGTAGTGCATGGAATCTTATCCAAAATAGACACTGGGCCATAAAGCCTAGCTACATATATTTAGGAAAATTGACAAAATTTCCTGCATGATATCAGACCAAAATACTGTAAACCTAGAAGTCAACAAGAAAAGATGTTCCAGAAACTCCATCAGCTCCTGGAGACCGAATGACTCACTTTTAAATAGTAAATAGATAGTGGATGAAATAAAACAAATTAAATTGTAAAATTTGTGGAATTGGATAACAATGAAGACATAATATACCAAAACTTAAGGGACACAATGAAGGTAGTCCTTATGGGAAAATTCATAGCACTAAATGCCTTCACTAAAAAGTCAGAGAAATCCCAAATCAATAACCTAAACATCCACCTAAAGTCACTGGAAAAACAATAAGAATCCAACCCAAAAATCTCCAGATGGAAAGAAATAATCTAGATCAGAGAAGAAATTAATGAATTGGAAACTAAGAAAACAGTTAAGAAAATTAGTGAAACAAACAGCTGATCTGTTGAAAAAATAAACAAGATTTATAAACTCCTGACCAATTTGATCAAGCAAAAAAAAAAATGCTTCAAATTAACAAAATTATAAGTGAAAAAGGAGAGATCACAACAGACATTGGTGAAACTGGAAGTATCATCAGAACTTACTTCCAAAATCTGTACTCCACAAAATTGGATAATCTAGAAGAAATGGATTAATTCCTGGACATGTACCATCTACAGCAATTAAACTCAGAGAAGATTGATCTCTTAAACAAACCTATCACACCAATTGAGATTGAAAAGGAAATCAAAAATGTCCCCCAAAATAAGAGGCCAGATCCAGATGACTTCTCAGACTAATTCTATAAAACCTTCATTGTAGAACTGAAACCAGTTTTTCTCAAACTGTTTCATGTAATTTGAGAACAGTAAAAGCTCCCAAACTCCTTTTATGAAGCTACTTTCACCATAATACCCAAACCAGACAGAGATACAAGAAAATAAAATTATAGGCCTATATCCCTGTTAACTTAGATGTAATGATCCAGAATAAAATCCTAAAAAACTGAATTCAATAACCCATAAAAAACACTATCCACCTTGATCAAGTAGGCTTCATCTCAAAAATGTGGGGTTGGTTCAACATTTGGAAATCTGTTAATATAATTTACTACATAAAAAAAATGTTTAATCACCAAAACAACATAATCATTTGAATAGATGCAGGAAAGGTTTTTGACAAAATACATCTCTTCATATCAAAATGTTGGAAAAAATAGGCATGGACAGTTTATATCTCAACATAATAAAGGCTATATGTAGAGAACCTAAAGTCCAAATAACAATTAATGGGGAATGACCCAAGGAAGTCCCATTGAGATCACAAACAAGACAAGGAGGCCCATGCTCACCTCTACTCTTCAACATAGTAAAAGAAGTATTAGCCCAAGCAATAAGAGAGGAGAAAGAAATAAAAGGGATACAAACTGGAAAGGAAGAAGTCAATGTAGCCCTGTTTCCAGATGACATGATCCTATACATAAGTGATCTGAGAGTCTCCATTTCAAAATTCCTAGGGGTGATTAATTCCTTCAGCAAAGTATCAGGATACAAAATCAGTGCACAAAATTCAGTAGTCTTAAGCCAGGCATGGTAGCATACACTTTTGATCCCAGGCAGTGGTAGGAGTATCACCATGAGTTCAAAGCCACTGTGACACTACATAATGAGTTTCAGATCAGCCTGAGCTACAGTGAGACTCTACCATGAAAAACAAAAACAAAACCAAAAAAATGAGTAGCCTTTTTATATGCAAAGGACAAATACACAGAGAATGAAATTAGTGACACTATCCCATGTTCAAAAGCAACAACAACAAAAATAAATAAAAACCTTTGACATGCCACTATTGCACCCGTTGGCACATTTGTCCACTGTTGAGTATCATTACTCTCCCATTTAACTGCGTGCCTGACACTACCTACGCAAGACCATCATCAGAGGAGGAAAAGATCATGACATCAAAATAAAAGAGAGATTTATTGAGATGGGGAGGGGATATGATGGAGAATGGAGTTTCAAAGGGGAAAGTGGGGAGAGGTAGGGCATTACCATGGGATATCCTTTAAAATGATGGAAGTTGTTAATAAAAATTTGAAATTAAAAAAATAACTTTGAGTAACACTAACAAAGGATGTGAAAGACATATATAATGAAAACTTAAAAAAAGTAAAGAAATTGAGTAGGACTTGAGATGAATAGACCTCCCATGATCCTGGATAGCAAACATTAAAACAAAAATTAAATGAAGATGGGCACAGTGACACATATTTTTAATCCCAGCACTCGGGAGGCAAAGATAGGAGGATCACTGTGAGTTCGAGGCCACCCTGAGACTACATAAAGAATTCCAGGTCAGCTTGAGCTGCAGTGAAACCCTATCTCAAAATAAATAAATAAATAAATAAAATAAATGTAAGCAAATGTTGGAGAAGATGTGGAGAAACAGGAACCTCATTCATTCTTGTTAGGAATGTAAGCTGTTTCAACCCCTATGGAAAACAACATGGAGACTCCTAAAAAGATTGACTATAGAGTTACCAACAGATTCAGTGATTCCTTTACTGTGCATTTACCCCAAAATCTCCATGCCTCAGTTCAGAGATATTTGCTCAACCATATTTGTAGCTGTTCAATTCATAATAGCTAAGAATGGGAATCAACCAAGGTGACCATAATTGGATGAATGGATAACCAAGATGTGGTATATCTATACAATGGAATTCTACTTAGCAGTTAGAAAAAAAGGCATAATGAAATTTATAGAAAAA
This sequence comes from Jaculus jaculus, assembly GCF_020740685.1. NCBI lineage: Eukaryota > Metazoa > Chordata > Mammalia > Rodentia > Dipodidae > Jaculus > Jaculus jaculus. Next base: position 126,912,260 of record NC_059105.1, read on the forward strand.
TAATCAAACTTGGAATAGTTCATACTCAGCAAACTCACAGGATCACAGAAAAACAGTCCTTGCATGGTGTCATTCATTTGCAGCTCCTAACCTGGCTCAGCCCAAGATCCCGACATACCTAATAGGCACCTCTAGGTCCTAGCATTAGGGGGGGTACAGCTTGAGGGGAGTGTAAGAGTGGTGGGGACATAAAACTGAACCCAAATGGAACTTGTAACATAGAATCCTATATCATGGAAGACAGACTAAAAACTTGAACCCTCAACAGGTCCTTATAGGGAGCATCTGAATCAAAGGGCCCTGAAGAGGGTGAGATAAAGCCTAACATTAAACTTCTTTTCTTTCTTTCCTTTATTCTACTTTCTTTCTTTTTATTCTTTCTTTTCCTTTAGCACTGGCATATAACTCCCAGTACCAGGATGTAGTTAACATCCACAGTGAGCTGTTGATCAGAGAGACCTATATGATCTCCCAAAACAAGACAGACTTCTGTCATAGCACTTGATTGCCAACCAGAGGTTAATGGTAAGACTGTACTGCTGAAAACACTATATTCTGTCAGTACAAGACATGGAGAATCCTGGCTGTAATCAGAAAGAGAGTCAGTCCACAGGCAGCCTGTCTAGTGCTAGACGGTGCTACATGAGTTATTGGGGGAAATTAGACAACATCTTTCTCAGCAACTCGAGGTCTAAGCTACTCAGAAGCAAACAACCTTATGTAATGCTCACACAAGTGCAATAGTGGCATACAGCCATGGTGGGTAACCAAGTGCCCTTGGAGTGGCTAACAGATCTGCTCAATGGAAAGAACCTATACCTGGAACTGGGAAACAACTCAGAATCATATTTAGATAATGAGTTTGCTTTTCAATAACAAACTCCCACTATTCTTGGGCTACAGGAGAATCTATACCCATTAAATTCTCTCTAAATTAATAATGGTTATCCCATATAACCAGTGCTGACTTCCCTCTTTGTTGGAGAATCTGCTTCTCTTTTTTCAGATGGAAGTGAGTCCTGAGGAGAGAAACCACCTATTGCACTTCAGCCAGACCCCAGCTGAAACCATAGAGGAATTAGGGAAATGAGCAAGAGTTCTGCTTTCTCAGTGAACCTGATATCAGTGCAAGGGTGAAATCAATAGACACTGAAAACACTCAACACCTACCAAACCAGATATCCAGAGGCTCCTAAGGGCCTGTCACTGAAGTAGACTTCATATGAACCCAACATGTCTCAGGATATTTTGCAGACAGGGGGCAGAAAGATTGTCAGAGCCACAAGTTGGGACATTATGCACAGAGCCATTGCCTCTTCCCCATAACTGACAGCTGCCCCTACAATGCACTACCCACAATCCTCATGGGGATGACTGGCATCCCTAATGAGGAGGGTCCCTTGGGAGGGAACAGTTATGATGAAAAGGATCATACCAACATGTGCTGTTTACATACTGAATATATTCATAACTAATAAAATAAATCTCTGTAACTCTGATTTAATAGCAAAATACAGAATCATGCAAACCTATTCAATAATGATTCCCTATACTCATCTTTAAATTGTACTAAATTAATTTTTGTTATTTAAAATATATCCACAACTGATCCCATGCTACATGTATGAGCAAATTAACCTACCCACTTATACATCAAAACAATGGATTTTGTTGAATATTTTTCAAAACTGATGGTGGAAATATCAAATTTTCTTTAATTAGTCATACAATAATAGTGAATGTATGACTGTGACCTATCAAAGTGGTTCTTACATTAAATATTAAAGTTCATCTTATTTTAAATTGTTTCTCCATATAACTTAAAACTGTATTCATTCAGTGTGAATGAGTAAGACACTGAAGATGTATGATGTGGTCATCTTAACTACATAAAGAAGTCTTGTGGTAATGATTTTCCTTGAGTGTAAGAAGATGCTTTTTAGAAAATGAGTTGAGCATTTTTCCTCTGCCCATTTTGCTGCACGTCTCCACTACTTCAGTTACAGTGCACATCAGATGTGGTGAGGGGAAGGAGCAAGGAAGGGAATCAAGTAATGAGGGAGAAAAGCAGAGAGAGAGAGAGGTGGGAGGAGAAAGAGAGACTGGTTTCTTCTGGAGTATCTTTAGTGCTATTTACTGAAAGAACACACTCAGTAGCACTAATCAGGCAGTGACGCCTGCTTTCTCCCTCATGTTCAGACTTGCCCTTGCTTGGCACCTGAGCAAATTTGACAGAGCTGACTAACTCTTAGATGGAACTCTTAACTTATAGCTAAACTTTTAGATGCAAAATCTGCTCTTCATGGTGGCTTACTATTGGTTTAATCTTTTATTTTAGGCTCCCTCTGTCTTCTTGAGTAACTTCTAGTAAGCTAAATTTAGGTTTCATATATGACCAAGTGTTTTATTTTTATTTTATTTTATTTTATTTTATTTTATTATTTTATTTTGCTTTTTTGAGGTAGGGTCTCACTCTAGCCCAGGCTGACCTGGAATTCACTCTGTATGCTCAGGGTGGCTTCGAACTCATGGCAATCCTCCTACCTCTGCCTCCTGAGTGCTGGGATTAAAGGCATGTGCCATCATGCCTGGCTGACCAAGTGCTTTAAAAATATAAATGCCTCACAGATTTGGGACAAAATCCTAAAGACAGAAGAAATATTAATTATTGTAGCTTATCATCTTTCATTCAGACACTGTCATTTATTGTAGTGTTTCATGACTGCTTATATAACATGGTGATGGGTTCTGTCAGATATTCATAGAACTGAACAATTTTTTTGTAAAATATTGCTATAACTTATTGAAAGAAAACTACGTTTTGAATTCTCTTGGATCTAAATATTAGTTGACATCTTCAAAGAGACTTCATATATCAAAATAATCAAAGAACAGATGATTAATTGCACAGAAGTTAATCCTAGGTTACATATTGAAAAAAGGCAGATTAAATATAACAAACACGTGATTTGATAAAGGAGCAGTTGGAAGAAATGTAATCTTATGAAAATATTATACTTACATCTAGGTCTCAAGCTAATACATTGTTTTAAAAATGCTTTCTTTCCTTTGTGTTGTTTTATAAATTATATTTATCATTTTTTAATGTACCAAATGATTTACAATAAACTAAAAGTTTTCAAAATAACCACAGAAAGCCAAAATTACATGGGTATACCTTTTGTGTACAAAATAAGGCAATAGTATAATTTAAGCTCTATTTTACTTTTGTTTTTATTTTTTTTTCAAAATTTATTTTGTGTGTATAATATAGGTGTATGCTTGTATGGGTGAGTGCAGACACACAAGTGCCATGGTGTGCGTGTGTGTGTGTGTGAAGGTCTAAGTACAATTTTTGGGTCAGTTCTGGATTTCTATCTCATTTAAGGCAGTTTCTTCTTGTTCTTTTCTCTACTTTCCAAGCTAACTGGTCCTTTCTCCACCTCCCTTCTCACCTTAACCACACTGGGCTTACAGAAGCTCACTACCGCTTTCAGCTTCCACTGGGATCTGAAGATCCAAACTCAGGCACTTAGCGGTAATTTATTTATTTATGGAGCCATCGCCCCAGGCATTTGAAGTTCTTAGTATAACTGTTACCTTACAAAATGAGGTGTTCATAATAAAGTGTCTCGATCTGTACATTTTTGGTTAGGCTTATATTTACAGTCAGCACATCAGAAATACACCACCAAATCATGATGACTTATTGTTCTATATAAAGAACTTCTAAAGCTTTGAGCCCTTTTGTGTCAGAGATGGCCGTGAATATTCTCTAGATGGTACTGCTTGTTGTTTGTAGTCAGTTACCTGATGTGGTTAGGGAATCAGGCAATAAGCAATCATTCTGACAAAAGAGAGAAGCCACAAGAGTTTTCACAAAGGCTAATTATGTGTGCACTAGCATCTGTTTAAGCTTCTGTTTGAGTGTGTATTCATTTGAAAGAAGGCCACAGGTACCTTTGAACAAGCTTCACTGTGGAGATGGAATCTGCAAGCAGTTATACTTAATCACACATTCTAGGAAGATTTCTAAAAATCCAAGAATATGTCCAAGATTATAATGTGAATTGTAATGAGCCTAGTACATGACATTTTGAAAAGATGCCCTTTGAAATTATTCTCAATAAAAGTTATCAAGTTATATAAATTATTACATTCAGCTAAGCCAGATAAGGAAATTAATAATTTTGTGCTCACAACATGGTAGGAGCATGACTGCTGTAGGTAATCTGTTTTAAACACACCATAACTTGCTTTATTTATTCATTTTTATATTAATTTTTGAGACAGGTTTCTGCTATAGCTCAGAATGGCTTTGGGCTCACAATTCTCCAGCCTCAGGTTCCCTAGTACTGTAATTACAAGTATGAGTCATCATGTCTGTCATCCACAATATTTTTAAAGGAATGTTTACAATACAAAGTAACAGTTTAGATTAAAGCTCACTACAGAATCCTTTCTAGAACTTTTATGACTTCTTGACATAATAGTTTTGTAAGAAAAGTAGTGAAGTATCACTGTATTTTGTTTTGTTTTGTTTTGTTTTTCGAGGTAGGGTTTCACTCTGGTCCAGGCTGACCTGGAATTAACTATGTAGTGTCAGGGTGGCCTCGAACTCATGGTGATCCTCCTACCTCACCTCCCTAGTGCTGGGATTAAAGGCGTGGGCCACCACACCCGGCAACATTGCTAAGATTCTTAGACTAGTTTGTCTAGCATTAAAAATGAGCTACAATTCCAATTTCCACTAGCATTGAGTGGATGATGAATAACAGAACCTCATAGAATAACAGCTCCTACTCTATTTGAGTTTTTTAAAAATCACTTTTGAAATAAGAAAGAATGAAAGTGAATATATAATATAAATATTGACCAATCTAATAATTTTTACAAGAACAATTATGAAAAGATATATAAAATAATATTTAGCAAATCCAGTGTGTATGTGTTTCTGTAAAAACACTTAAAAATATTTTAGGAATTGTACACTCACCTCTTGTTAAGGTTACCGAGGCTTAACTATTAAACTGGTTTAATTTTAATTCTATACATATCAAATATCAGAATTGTTAAAATTGAGGCAATTCTTGTACTATTTTCATAATTTAAGTAAATCCTTCATTAGTTTGTAATAGAGTCACAGGGTTGTATACCCATCACTATCTGTTCCAGAACATTTTCATTTCTCTCAAAAATATATATATATTAGCAGTCACTCTTCTGTTTCCCCTTCCCAAGCCCTTAGAAAGAAACACCTTACTTCCTATCTCAAGGGATAGTTTATTTGCAATATTTAAAATAAATGAAACAAAAATGTAGGTAATATTGCATGCCTAAATTACTTTACCTATCATAATGTTTTCAAGATTCATCAGATTATTACATGGATTAATACTTCAAATCTTTTATAGATGAATAATATCTCATTGTGGCAATAAATGACAATAAGTATATTATAATTATTTGTAGCATTTTGGCTATTATGAGCAATATAGCTATCATCACTGCTGTGTAGACTTTTGATGAACAGAGGTTTTAATTTCTCTTAATTATATACCTAAAGTATAAGTATAATTCTTACATGAAATGTTAAATATATATATATATTTAAGAGGGACAAAGAAACAGAGGAGCAAAGAAAGGGGGAGAGAGAGGGGGAGGGAGAATGGGCATGCCAGGGTCTCCAGCCACTGTAAACAAACTCCAGATGCATATGCCCTCTTGTGCATCTGGCTTATGTGGGTCCTGGAGAGTTGAACCGGCATCCTCTGGTTTTGCAGGCAAATGCCTTAACTGCTAAGACATCTCTTCAGTCCCTATATTTAATTTTTGAGGAATAGCAAAGTGGTTTTCCATAGCAGCTGCACCAGTTTACACTGTAAGTGGCAATGTGTAAGATACCAGTTTAACCACATCACTCCCAGTGCTTTATCTCCTACTTGTTTTCATTTGTAAATATTGTTTAAAATGAACATATAATAACTATGTACATATTGATGGGGCTCAGTGTAATATTTTAATGTATGTGTAAATTACATAATAAATCAGGCTAGGCTATTAAACTATTCATCATTGTTTTGAGGTGAAAGCATTCAAAATTCTCTTTTCTAACTATTTGAAAGATTCAGTGTTGTCTTGTTAACATATTCACCTCACTCAACAATAGCATACCAGAACCTCTTCCTCTTCACTATGGCATTTTTACCTTTGGCCAGTCTCTGACTATAACCACTCTCCAAATTCACCCCAGTCTCATAACCCCTATACTTCTTCTAACTTATATGACAGCAGCTTTTTGAGAGTTCACTTAGGTGTGAGATTATGCACTACAAAGGTTTGGTGGGTCTGCCTTATTTCATTGACATAATGTCCTCTAGGTTCATCCATGTTGCTACAAATATGAGAACTTTATTTTTTATGGCTGAAGAATAAATATTCCATTTCCAACACTTTATTTTCTTTTAGTACATTTTTTTAAATTGTTGTACAAGTTGGTGTGAAATGCCCACATTATGTGGTTCGATTCATATTTTTTTAATGATTAATCATATTAAGCTTGTTTTCATGTGCTTATTGGCCATTTATTGATACATATTTTTGGGAAAATCTCTGCCTAGGGACTTTCTTCCATTTTAACTGGGTTGAGTTGCTGAGTTTTTTTTTTTAATTTAATTTTGATATTAGACCTTTCTTTTAGTTACCATTTGTGGTGTTGTGGGTAGAATCCAGGTCCTGGCATATGCTAGCAAAGCAGTCTGCTGCTAAGCTACTGCCACGGTGCTAAAGTCTTTCATTGTAATAAGCTCAGCTTACATAGCTCGTCTTCATTTGTTTATGTCAGTGTCATATGCAAGAAGCTGTTGTTTAATGCAAAATGATGAAAATATACAGCTGTAGCACCTCTGAAGACTTCTTTGTTGCTGGAGCTTTTCCATTTAGACATTTCATCTATTTTGAATTAGTTTTTGTTCTTGTGTGATGTACGAATCCAAATTCATTTTTCTTTGTATATAAATATCTAGTTATATCATCTCCATTTTGAAAAAACAGCTATCCCCACTAAGTACTTAAACCCTTCTTCAATACAATAAATGTGAACACTCTCAGTTTCATCCCACTGTATGTTTTTTACTTAAGGTAGTTCCATACTGTTCTCATTTCTATACTAAATGTTGAAATTGAAAAAAAATCATTCCTCCAAGTTTGTTCTGTTACAAAAATGAAGATGAAAAAATTAATAGGTGTTACTTTGCCTCTTAGATTCTTTAGGGTTTATTGCCACCTCAGTGTATGAACACTTATTTAGAACTTGGTTTTTCTTCAGCAATGTTTTATAGTTAAATTTGTTTTTCAGTTTCCTATTCACTTTGATATGTTTGCAAGTGAAATTGTAATTTCAATTGCATTTTAGTATTGTTCCTTTGTATCCTATAGGAATACAACTGATTTTTCTCTTGATCTGAAATCTTATTGGAACTTATTTATTAACTCTTGTAGGTATTCTTTGAATTCATTAATCCCATCTGTGAACAAAGCTTTACTTTTTTGATCCCGTTTGGATACCTTTCACTATGTTTCTGTTTCATGCTTATTTTCTTCACTGGAACTTCTAATATAATGTTGCATAATAATGGAGGAAGTAAATATTCTTTTTTCCATCTTAACCCAAAGCTTTGTATATGTTGCAACTGAATTATACTTCTACCCCAAATGTACACTCTAAATAACTTCTCCAATCTCAGGTGCTTGTTAGAGTAAGTTAAGATGAACAAAAGCTGTCTCAATTATCATTAAAATATATTTTCAAAAGAGAAAAACGTTATGAAATACTGACAATAATTTGGGGTCAAACTGGGGCTTCCTATAAATCATACTTTTCATATTGTCACAGTTAAATATCATAGGAGCATGCTGAGTGGCAGATGCTTAGTGGGAGAACCAATCCTCTAATGGACCTAATAGAATGCAAATTCTGAAATTTTACCCTAGTCTATCATTCAGGGAATGGTCATTAGAGTAATTCTTTTATGCTACTGTATAAATGGGTTCTCCAATATATTAGGCTTCCCTCTGAGGAAGGACTTGTCTGAAACCCTTGATGTTTTATAATCAGAGGATCGTTTTGATCTTTGCGTGGTTATACCAATTTTGCACTATATTCCCTAGCCAATAATAATTCTATCATAATAAAATCACTATCTTTATTCTTGATGATCACAAAGAATATTTGTTTTAGCAAAATCAATTGCCTGTGCTATAAATGTAACCAAGAGATTAATAACTGTAGAAGATTTAAAATATTGCTCAATGTCGAAATTTCAATTACTACTGGGATATATTTCAACACTTATTTCCATTTTGGGGGAAGATCTGAGTCATCTCATTATTTAAAATTATGTGTTGTGTACATTTGAGTTTGTAGATACTAAAATTTAAGAAATATGTCTGGACACACAGACATAACAAAGTGTTTATGATTTAAGAGTCACTATTGCAATTTGAATTGCACAGAAATATAAAATCAAACTCTCCTATATATGCTTAAAAACCAATTTCTCTGTATTCAGTCATTTTCTCGCATCTACAAATACATATTAATGAGAATGATTTTAAATTTTATTTATTTATTTATTTATTTGAGAGCGACAGACACAGAGAGAAAGACAGATAGAGAGAGAGAGAGAATGGGTGCGCCAGGGCTTCCAGCCTCTGCAAACGAACTCCAGACGCGTGCGCCCCCTTGTGCATCTGGCTAACATGGGACCTGGGGAACTGAGCCTTGAACCAGGGTCCTTAGGCTTCGCAGGCAAGCGCTTAACCGCTAAGCCATCTCTCCAGCCCAAGAATTTTTTTATACATCTAATTCTAAATCTCCTCTAATTCTTTTTTTTTTTTAATTTAATTTATTAGTTTTCATTTCAGTGAATACAGGCAGTTTGGTACCATTATTTAGGCTCATCTGTGATCTACCCCCTCCCATTAGACCCTCCTTGTTAATGAAAATGGGTCGTGCATTGTGGAGTTAGCCCCCAGTTATTGGTATGATAAATGTCTCTGCAAATCATGACCCAACATGTAACTCTGACATTCTTTCCGCCCCCTCTTCCGCAAGATTGCCCTGAGCCATGTTGGGTTCATTTTTGGTCTGCTTCAGTGCTGAGGTGTTGGGGGCCTCTGAGGCTTTGGCTCTCTGATTTGGTCTAATTCTTTTTTATTCATTAACATTCCTAAAAATGTGCCTGTTATTAGTAGCAAGCAGTGTGCACTATACCATAGTTCATTGTCAGACAAGAATTACATATAGTGGTTTAAAATTGCAAAGCTGTAATTACAGTGATTATAGAAGGTTGTCCTTGAATTAATCTTTGCTTATTTGCTTGAAAGTAGTCATTCATATTTCATTTACTATGATGTATGTTTATCCTTATAATTTTAAATGTATTATATGTTTGGCTATATATGCTCATTTAATACAAACAATAGAATCTGTATTTTATAATAAAACCTATGAATATAAATAAGGCCAACTTATCTGATGATTTAATACTGTCTTATTACATTATCAGTATGGTTGGTTCTGGGAATATAATGAAAAAGGCAAATAAGCTTCTTGCCTCCCCATACTTATGGAAAATTTCTAGAAATACATGTTAATAAAAACTAATCAAATAGTTATTTAATTATATAACCTTATAGAGGAAAACCACATGTTACTATGAGGACATGTAGTAAGGAACTCCAGAAACTGGGAATGTGGGAGGGAAGGTGCCTTCATTAATGTATTTTTAACAAGATGATAGGGCATATTGATAGACCTGATAACATTGATGATGCAAAGAATTCCAGGCTAGGTAAGAGAATATTAAAATATATTGAGGCTGGATAGTATTTCACTGTAGGAATAAAATTATTCAAATGAAACATAAAGAAATAAGGACAGAAGTTTTGGAGGGAGAGATAAGGAAAAATTAAATTTGAAGGCTATGTAAATTTCACTTTCAAAGAGTGGTTTAGGGATTCTAAGATTGTGCAGGCATTTAATTGCAATTCTCTAATTTCAAACAGACCATAATGATACATAAAATATAAAAAGTGACAAACATCTAAAAATATATAGCCAAGATTTAAACAAACCAAATATTTTTAAGGATCCAAGTAGAAGAAAATTGCAGAGTTGTTAGGAATGAAGTTCAGAGTTTACTATATGAAGCAGGACACAGCCAGTGGTGGCAAGGAGCTAGGTCCTACAGGATAATAAGGACTAAAAGTGGTGAAGTGATATGGACCAGAGCGAGGCTCAGTGCCTCCAGCTGAAGGCCACTGTGAGGCTTCTTTGACAGTCATGCTGCCTTCATTTCCTCACATAGGAAGCCATATAATGCCAAATTAGGCTGACAAATCAGAAACCACTTTGTAAATTATCCCATGGAGCATAGAATACGGAAAATTACAAAAATTGTTCTAATGGGTTTAATATAATATCAAGAACAAAACAGGTAATTAATCTTTAGGAAAGAAAATTATGAATGATTGGCACTTATGAATTTGGATGTAAGCTCCTCCTCCTTACATACATGTTTAATTTAACTCTACATAAAAACAGATACTTTGTGAACATTTTCAGTTGATCTAGGGAAAGCAAGAATGTTTCTATGATAGAAAAGTTTCTAATGTACGATTAGTAGATTAAATAAATCAATCTATATGTTTGTGTCAGTAGGTCCAGTGAAATAAATATAATTTTTCACAGTTTCATAGACTATAAAATGAAAGATTTTAAGACATTGAGTAGTAAAAAAAAATATGCTGGCTCAGTTGGTGTCAGTTTCTAAGCAACTACAATTCCTAAATTTTGCTTTCATTACCTACTTCTTACTGTCAAGTCTGCAAGCACCAACCTCTTCTTTTGTGACTGTAGAGCTGGCGAGTAATACAGCTTTTGCTACTAAAGAGAAGTGTCTAAGTGACTTCTTTCAATAATGAAAAAGGAAAGAACAGATATGTGATTCTGTGTGTGTGTGTGTGTGTGTGTGTGTGTGTGTGTGTGTGTGTTTCTGGTGTGCATGCATGACAGAAAGTGTGCAGGCACCATGTGTATGTTTGCATATGTGCACATGTATGTAGAAGCCAGAGGGTAACATTGGATGTCTTCTTCAACCACATACCACCTTGTTTATTGGATGGTCTGTTCCTGAACTTGGAGCTCACTGATCTAGCTAGACTAGCAAGCGAGAGAGCCTGGGGTATTCTGTCCGTGTCCACCTACCCAGTGCTAGGATTACAGAGATGAACTACCATGCCCAGTTTTTGCATGTGTTCTGGGGTTGGGAAATAACTCAGGCCCTCATATTTGTATGGCAAGAACTTTATCCAAGGAGCCATCTCCCCAGTCTCCAAGATGTGTAATTCACTTTTGTGTGCCTTAGCTACACAGTCCTTTCTCTGTGTTCCATAAGGGAAAGCCCTTGGCTAGAACACAGACATTAACAGGCTACCCAAACCTGGAATTTCCTACCTCCAAATTTACTGCTGTTAAGAATTAAATATCTTCACTGTCAAATGCTATTTTGGCCAAGTATATTTCAGTTAAAGAGGAGAATTTAAACCTGAAAAGATGCCTACCCACATTTTACCACATAGATCACATTTTGTGATAAGTCAAAAGTCTTTCATTAATTTTGGAATTAAAATATACCATTTATTCCTATGTATAAGGTATAGCTGCATATCCTAGTAAGCCTAGCAAGAAGATAAATAAAACTCCAAAAGTTAGAAAAAGAAAAGCATCTTAAATTTGCTAACAATATGACTGATTGCATAGAAAACTTAAATGCCTATATAAATTAACTAATATAACTATAAAAGAAGTTTTCAAGTTTTCTGTTTAAAGTCAACTAAGAAAGATTACACAACTGTTATGTTATATCTGCATTTTATGTAGTATTTATTGGAATATATGTCTATATATATGAAAAAGTGCTTAGGAGAACTCTATATGAATTTGTGAATAGTTTTAAGCAAATCAGGCTTGAATAAAAGAAAAACTACACTTCAGTTGGGGAGCAAAACTACTATCTCAAAGAACTAAAAATTTAGTTCAAATTCATGTCCATGTTCAGTGCAGTCTCTAGTCAACATTTTAATGGGTTTATGCAGAGTCTTAATACTTCCTTTGAAAACATAGATGAAGTTAAAGGGAGTCATAGTTATAGTTCAAACAATTTTGAGAAAGATGGGAAACTTTATCATGCTTATTCAACAACATATCAATTATAAAAGAATAGTTGCTAGAAATTAGGCAAAAAGGGATGATTGAAAAGCATTAAGGAAACAGAAAGGCTCCAAAAATGTATTGTAGAGGTATCATTAAAGTTATTAACAAGTGGTCATTGAATATATAAAATTAATACTTCATACAAAATAATTACCTAAATGAAAAACAATTGGATTTCCACTCATTCCACTTAAACAAATATGCAAGTTAAAAGTTATAAAAGGAAAGGAAGATGATTGACATTTTAAATAGAAATTATAACAGTAGCATAATATTGGACTAGGGAGTATTTTATTGTTATTGAATAACATAAATATAAAGGAGGGAGATTGTAAAAGTACGTTATAAGGGGGCTGAAGGGATGGCTTAGCAGTTAAGGCATTTGCCTGCAAAGCCAAAGGACCTTGGTTTGATTCCCCAGTACCCATGTAATCCAGATTCACAAGGGGATGCACACATCTGGAGTTTGTTTTCAGTGGCTGGAGGCCCTGACATGCCCATTCTCTCTCTCCCTTTCTCTGGCACTCTTTTTCTCTCTAATAAATAAAAATAAAGTTTTTTTTTTCTTTACAAAAAAGTACTGTTATAATTAAATCTTTCTAATCATCAAAAGACACTATAAACACAATTTAAATAAATGCTACAGATTGACAAAAAAGTGCATATGTCGATGGTGAATACCAGATTTGAGACAAAGTTCCATCTCGGTCAAACAAAATGAGGACAGAGAATTGGGGAATGCAAAGGGACTTCAGTTGTCTGAAATATTTGATTTTAAAAGTTGAAGATCTGCTATATAGATTTTAATTGTTTAAGATTTCTGTGATCTTACATACATTAATTATGTCATGATGATGTGTCTATTTTTCCTCATTCACATATTTTCTACCTATATAGCTACTTGAAGCTCATTTGGCAAAATTAATAAGAGATCCATAGGTATTATGTTGCCTGGCTCCTCCCTGGCAGGTAGGTAGTGCTGAAGAACCAGGCCCGCTGGTTCCTCCCAAGGGGTTGAGGAGGAATATGAGTGTCAGATGACTCAGAACCTTTCCTAGTCACCAGAGAAATACCACACTGAGTTGGGAGTCTTGTTGAAGCAGGAACTCGCTTTATTGTTACAAGCAGTTGCCTATAATGTTGAGAACAAAGGCGGGGATTTTAAGACTGTGGGGAGAGGTAAGGGCCAATAGTAAACCATGACCTTTGAGCTGATTGGTCCTAAGTGCGCGCACATAGGAATTCCAACTCCTGCATGGAAGTAGCAGACCAGAAGCCATTAGACGTAGCTGGCCTGAGGCAGATCACCAAACTTTAGCTAGGCTCAGGAAGTTCCATTAAGCCTCATGCCTGGGCCTCTCAAGGCCCAACATCTCTGCCTTTTGTTTTTGTAAGAGCATTAGACACAATGGCCCCTGTCTTAGGTTGCCCCCTCTGGGGATCTTACCCATCACTGGGTACCATGTGTTTAGCTCACTGAGAACCTACTCTATGGCCTGTCTTAGCTTGTTCAGTCAGTCTGAGATCTCACCTGACATTGGTCACATGGAGGGCAGAGGAGGTAGCAGTGGGTCATCTGAGGAACTTAATTCCTGAGTTGCCAGCATGTGGTAACATATCTCAACCTGATGGAGTATTATTGCCTCTAGCCACTGGTGAATGAATTGTGGAATTTTGTTAATTACACAAGGCCTGACAGTGAGGATAAGTGGATGGGAAGGAGGTGCCTAAGTAGAGGTAGGAGGTAGGGTAAGAAGCCATGTAAGCCTGTCCATAGTGGGGTTTCCAGGAGGTCCCATTGCCTCCTATCCAACTCTTCCTGGAGCCTCTTAATCTTGTCCTGGATGATTCCTGACTTATTGGCATAAAAGCAGCATTTTTCCTGTAAAAACAATCATATGCCTCCCTTTTCGGCTATTAGTAGGTCTAGTCCCCTCCTGTTTTGTAGGACTATCTCAGTCAGGGAATCTAGCTACCAGGAATGATTTCTACATCAGGGATTAAGGTGGCTGGGGCACAAAGGCCCATCCAATTGGTGGGCAAAAAGTTATAGGCCATCCTGCCTCCACAAACATAAACCACTCCAGAAGGCAGGCAGCATTGAGCATTGGGTTTAGTTGTGGTAAAAGTACAGAAGGAAGGATGAATGTATCCCACATCTATACTGGAATTATTAGGGGAAGGTGGGGCCCAAATGCAAGTTCCAGAGGAAACATTGGGAAAAGCTGGATGGGGATGGGGAGGGTGGCTGAGCAATTTTTTAAGGTCATATGGGCAACTGTACTGCAAGCAGCCAGGGAGGCCCAGATCAGAGGCAAAGCCAGAGCAGGGTGAAGACCATTTTAGGAACAGTACTCCAGGGTGGGACACTACCTGGAGAAGTGATTGTCAGTGTCCCCTTGTTGGGGTAAATATTTTAGGTCTCTCGCTGGTACCCAAATGGGTCTTTTTCATCTTGAGGGAAGACACATCCAAACCCTCTCCCTGCTGTGAGGAGTGGGTCTGGTGCTCTCCAGGCCCCAGTCAATGGCTCCCTCCATCTTACCCAGATAGAACTATAAGTAAAGGCTAAGGACCAATGGTTTTGAAAGGGGATAATTGTTTATCTTCTTTAGAAAAATTTAAAATATTTAGGGCAAATAATGCATTTTTTAGTTGGTAGTGTGGGGGTAAGGATCCCCCCTTTTGTTTTTGTAATTGAGACTTGAGAGTCTGATTATCTTAGGTTTAAAATTTTAGTTGTACTATGGTAGTATAAGACTTATATATGAGGAATAGAAAGTAGATATATCTCATATTTTAAATATCTAATACTTATAAATATCTCACATTTTAAATATTTAACATTTATAAACACAGGCAGAACCTGTCACCAGTCTTGAAAACACTACCATTTGATTTACAGACTAACTCATTTAACCTAGAAATTCTTAGTACCTGTGTTTGAAAATATCTCTGATTAGTTTAGATGCCTGTGGTGGTACAAATTACCCAGAGAACATTGGAAACAGAACCATAGAGTTTAATAAATTTTTTAAACAAAAACAGCTAGGTAAATTTTAACATAACCCTTGATAAATCTTTTTGAAGGAAAAAACATTATTTGACAACCCATGATTTCGGCTTAATCTTGATAGCTATTGATTTTATGTATCACAGAAACTTTTATTAACAGAAAACAATTTTATGTTTTACCCATGACTTAAATTTGTTAAAGCTTAAGCAAGCTATTCTAACATATCCTAGGAAGAAGAAAGTTATTATTACTGAAATTAAATCACTTAAACCTAAGTGATTAAACCTAGTTATGACCATTCAATAGAATTAGCATAAATAAGTCAGAAGCTATTTTTAAAGTTATAATGTCTTTAGGTATGAGTACTTCACCTTTGGAAAAAACCCACCTCTATGTGAGCCTTTATCTTAAGAACAGTTAAAACCGTGATGAAAAGAGGAACCTAATTTACTTTACTGAAAGAGTCTTAAAGCCAGTTTTATAACCCTTAAATCATAAAAGATTAGCATCAGTGACCTGTTAATGAGTGAGGTCTTATCATAAGACTCAGTTTCTCCATTGATTAAGACTTTGACATCAGGTAAATGTTAGATTTAATCCAGTTAAATGTTTTAATGAAGGGGCCTTTCCCCTGATATACACATTAGGTAAGCTTGATGCTTATCTTATGTAAGGTGTTTGTAACTTGGTCAAATACCTTGACTCAGTTGACCTATTTAGCATTTTGTCTAGTGAGAAATTTTATCTAACAGATGTGACTTTAGGTGTTTCTAAGAGAAGAACTAAAAAGAACCACAAGTATATTTTGTACTTTTTTTTATCAGAGAGAATTGGTCATTTTGTCTCTAGCCAGAGTGTGGGGGAAACATGACTTAAACTTGTATGGGGTCTGAGATAAAGGGGGTTTTATCTGTTTTTTTTTTTTTTTTTTTTTTTTTTAGAGTCCAGCTTTCCATGAATTTAAGTAGCATATGTTGTAAAACAAGAGCAAAATGAAATTACACAGCACATAGATAAGCATCCTGACATTTCTTATCCTATTCTGAAGTTGTTGGTTTTTACCTAGCAAATTTACCCATTTGAAAAACACAAGGTGATAGACGCTTGTCTATGTTTAACCTGGTTAAACCTCAAATTGCATCTGTACTTATAACTTTGTGACCCACCTAGCATAGGCATCACCTGTGTCTAATGTAAGATGAATTATTCAGATTAAGACTATGTCCCTATATAAAACTTTTAGAGTATCCTTAAGTGTCTGTAAACAGTTGAAAAATCTCTAACTTTAATCATGGTGTTTAGGTTTAGCCTGAAAATTCTTTCCTACATATGCATATCAGTCCATTATAAATTTAATCTTGATTAAACTCTTTGGGCCTGGGCAGCAGGACACAGCCAGCCCTTATGCCAGTAGCCCAGTTCCAACAAAGTCCTCTGCAGTCTGTTCTTTCCCTTAGAAAGCTCATAAGCCAAGCCTCGAAATTCAATGATGTTTGCACTTAGCATTTTTAAACTCTCATTAGAATAGTCTATAAAATTTGGCTTACTACTCCAGAAGACACCTTCAGTTGTAAGCACCAAGTCCATGCCTATTCCTCCAAAACAAAGCTTCCAAAAGATCAACATCCAAATGGTTAGGTTTATCTCAGTTCACTTCTTGGTACCAAGTTCTGTTTCAGAGAGCTTCAGGTTCACTGAGATAAACTGCCAGACCAGGTACAGTTATGGAGAAAGGGATATTTATTGAAGCTTACAGATCCAAGGGAAGTTCCATAATGGCAGAAGAAGCTGGCCTGCCTTTATAGGCCCAAGGAGAGAGAGAGAGCGAGAGAGAGAGGCACAAGCCTAAAGGTCAAAAGCTACACAGTGTGTCCACTATGAACATATGACCCATTCAGAAATACAAAAGCTGCAGATGCAGCTTGCTGTTGAACCAAAAGTGAAATGAAAGAGAAAGAGAATGAAGAGATGTTGACAAGCAAGTACAGGTAATAGAAGCAAAGTGTAGCACATTAAATATGAAGACTGCCTCATAACTTATGAGGGTACACTCACCCACACATGTACACCAATTGACCTCCTCAATGAATGCCTCTCACATGGCACTAGTCTGCCAGGTTCCTGGAGCCCAACATTAGGTGCCAGTTGCCAGGCTCCTCCCTGGCAGGTAGGTAGTGCTGAGGAAGGACCAGGCCCACTGGTTCCTCCCAAGGGGTTGAGGAGGAAGATGACTCAGAACCTCTCCTAGTCACCGGAGAAAAATCACACTGAGTTGGGAGTCTTGACAAAGCAGGAACTCACTTTATTGTTACAAGCAGTTGCCTATATAATGTTGAGAATGAAGGCAGGGATTTTAGGATGGGGGGGGGGAGAAGTAACGGCCAATAGTAAATCACAACCTTTGAGCTGACGTGGAAGTTGCAGGCCAGAAACCAGTAGACGTAGCTGGTCCGAGGCAGATCACCAAACTTTAGCTAGGCCCAGGAAGTTCCCAACATTATGCCATTCTCTTTGCTTTTTTAATGTATTAAGTATTTAATTTTCTAAAAGTTTATGCTTTTAGCATTGTATGTACTGTAGCAGAAGGGATAATAGGTTATGACATTTCATTGAGCAGTATTGTAGTAGCAGATAGAAGGATACAGAGAATTTGGAAATGCATTTTGGAAATTGAATGGATATCTGTGGACACTAAGAATTTAATCAAAGGCATTGCATTTCTATCAGGACTTCAATGGTGAAACTGACTTCTGTTGTCAGAAAAGTCATAAGAAGTGGGTTGTTGTGGCTAGGGTTTGGTGAGTCCTTATCTGAATTTTAATATTTACAATTTTCATTTCCTGAAACGTTTCTTAATATATTAGTGTACTGGCATGTGCAACCTGGAAACTTTCCTAAGTTTAAAAAGAAGAAAAGTTTTTCTAAGTTTAAAAAGAAGCTCCTTCTGAGAGTCCCTTGTCAAAATTTTCTAATTTTAGTATATAGACTCTTCCAAAGGCATAGTCAAAGGCTTGCACTGGTGTGAAGTAGTCTATGGGAGAGTTTCATTACTTCATTGCTCCTGTGGACAGTATGGGCTTGAAGTGCTACTTGGATTGAGAAAATGCTTGCAGCAAGAATCAGCTGTAGGAAAGCATTAAAAGACTGAGCCATCTGGGGGTTTCAGGACTTGCACATGTTTGCCCATGGGAGGGCCAGAAAGAGGGTGAAGCCAGTGCTTTTGTGGACAAGATTCGGCAGGGGAGGATGTATATTACAGGTATATAATATAAAATCACTCCTACAGGATATTTTGAATGTTGCTAATTGATCAGAACTTGACGTATGTTGTTACCAGTTTACTTCTGCACTCATTCTCATTAGACTATTTAAACAAAAACAAAATCTTGCTCTTTTTAACATGTAAAGAAAGACAACAGTCCAGGCATGCTAGTGCACACCTTTAATCCCAGCACTCGGGAGGCAGAGGTAGTAGGAATGCTATGAGTTCAAGGCCACCGTGAGACTACATAGTGAATTCCAGGTCAGCCTGGGCCAAAGTGAGACCCTACCTTGGAAACACAAAAACAAAAAACAAAAACAAAAACAAAATAATAAAGAAAGAAAGACAACAAACAGTCCTTTATCACCATGACAAAGCAGTCATTTAAGGCTTTTCCTTAACAGTGCTGTTTTGCACTTAATCAAATTCCCTGAAAAAAACAGAGCTGCTGCTTCCACTATTGTATTCCTTCCCCCCCTTTTTTGTTTTGGTTTGGTTTTTTGAGGTAAGGTCTCATTCTAGCTCAGAATGACTGGGAATTCACTATGAAGTCTTAGGGTGGCCTCAAATTCATGAAGATCCTCCTACTTTTGCCTCCTGGGTGCTGGGGTTAAAGTCCTGCACCACCATGCCCAGCATCCACCATTGTATTCCTAAGTCTATTGATATAACAGGTTTTTAAAGAGACTAATGGATTCTGCTCCATGTTAGTGACATAGGCAAAATGGACTGCTTGGAGTAAAGACTCAGCTCAGACTTCCAGATGATATGACAGTCTTGTTGGAGATGTGCTACTTCTTTAGCTCTGACTGTAATGAATTTATCCTTTATTCTGAGTCTTTAATAGATAAGTAGATGTTTAATACTCTAGTAATACAGTATTTAGTTGAGCAATTTTATGACGCCTACAGAAAAAATAGATATTTTACATAGCTTCAATTAGGAATAAAGTCTTTACTGATACATCTGAATATCCAAATGCCAATTACATTTTTGTTATATAGGTTCCAGAATTTATCAGTGAGAAGTGACAGCAAAAGTTCTCTAAAATCATGGGTATCCATGTATCTTGCACTGACCTCACTCTACATCAGAGAACTTGCTTCTCTTTCTCAGATGGATGCAGAATCTGAGGAGAGAATCAGCTAATCACACCCCACAATGACACCAGACGAAGCCATAGAGTTAGTGGGGTAATGAGCAAGAGATGCTTTCTTGGTGAACCTGGTCCCAGCACAAGGGTTAAGGAGACATACACAGAGAACACTTAACTCCTACCAAATCAGATATCCAGAGACACAGAGACTCCCAAGAACCCCATGTCACTGAAATAGAACTAAAATGAACCCAACACAGCTCAGGGAAATCCACAGAAGGGGGGCAGAAAGATTGTTAGAGCCATAAGTTGGGTCATTATGCACAGAAACATTGCCTCTCTCCTATGACTGAAGGCCACCTCCACAATGCAACACCCACAATCTGCAGGAAGGGTAGATGACAGGGAGAAGGCTAATGATGGTACCATCATGGCTATATGGACACTATATACATAACTAATTGAAAAAAGTAAAACAAACCAACAAATCAGTGACATCAAAAATGATTAATTTGTAGAAGCAAAGAATACTCAAAGGTAATTTCTCCTTTTAGCTTCTTTAAAATGTACTTAATTATGCCTGTCTATAGCCTTTCCCTATGTAGCCCAGGCCTGCCTAGAACTCAAGATCTTCTTGCCTCAGCCTTTTCTGTTCCGGAATTGAAGGTGTCTCCGACCATAGCTACCTTTTTAGTTTTAAAAAATATATTTTTCATAAACATCATACACAGAATATTTGCAAAATTATGCATACACACACACGTGTGTGTGTGTGTGTGTGTGTGTGTATACATATGTAATTTTTCAAATGTATCTAGGTATATTATATTACAAGGTATTTCTGATTTGACCCTAACAATCACAATTAGTACCTTATTTAATAAAGTGGAGCTCCAGGAAGAATTTATCATTATATTAATATTAGAGTACTTTGATGCCTAATTATTGTAATTATTAGAGAGCCTTACAGATAATTTATTTCCATTTTATTTATTGATAAAAACTTGCTTTCATCAGCTACTGGATCTCACAGGCAGTCCTGAAGGCTATTTATACTTCAGGAAAATGTACAACCTCACCAAAAACTAAAATAAAGTCTTGAACACTTTCTCAACCCCATTTAAAAATCAGAGACAGTTGAAGTCTACCAGGATTCCCTGCTTGACATATAGTACTTTTTATCCACAGTTCATCCTTCTAGATCAATGTCACCACCTTGCCACTGATGATTTTAACCTGGATATTTCTTTATTGTTAAAAAAAAAATATATATATATATATATATATATGTTGTGGAATATTTAGCAGTGTTTCTGCACTCAATACACCCACACATTTGCAACAACATTAAATGTGTAAATATTTCCAAAGGTCCCCCAGGGGGGAAAATTCTCCCAGTTGAGGAAAGCTATGCTAGAAATATGTTTGAGCTTCCAAGGAAGAAGATCATAAACGGACTATAATTTTGAAAGCTTGATGATATTTTGATAGGTTTACAGATGTGTGGAAATGAATGGGCGGGTGTTATACAAGTTGATGAGGCGGTAAGTATTTGGTTAACAGAAGTATCTTCTGTCATAGGATTCACCTTCTCCATTCTGACTCTGACAGCAGTAGTGACACTGAATGATTTTGCTTTGCATCAAGATCAACCAACTACTATGGATGGAAAACTCCATCAGGAACAAAATAAAACTTAAAATAACTTAGCATTAAATGTATGCCTAACATCACTAATGAACACGACGGTTGGTTTTCATTAATGAAAGACACCATGTGTGTGCACATTTACTACTGCGACTAAGAACCTGCCATTCTTTATTATGCTTGCATCATTGTTAAAAAGAAGTAGTTAAAGACACTTAATTGGAATATGAATGAATGAAATGTTCAATTAAGAGGCCAAATGCTAGGGATTTGAATCAGTTTCATGCTTTTCTATGATATAACTTGATGTACTGCTAGTGACTAGAACTTACAAAATGCTCTGCTCTATGAGACACAGGGTTAATTGTCAAGCTTTGCCTTTAAATACTCTTTCACCACTTTGCTTTATGTTTTCTTGTGTTGTTAATTGCTTAAATTCTTAGAGTGCTTATTTTTAAAAAAGGTATCTCCTATTTTAGATAAAATTTATTATTTCTGATCCTTCAATGTGAGATTAAATTCCACTTATATTAATGCTCTGTAAAGTTTCAGGACAAAGATAATTCCTTAATTGGAATATTTTGACTTTCCAGTGGCTTTCACCTATTAAGTAGATTCCACTCTGCTTATTAAGACTGAACTAGATATATAGTGAAGTTTGACGTTGGTGAGCTAATGCTCATCTTCAAAACTATCAGTTATAAAACCATTATTTTCTAACCAAGTAAATTGGAGATTCAATTAGTGTCTGAAATTCCAGATGTATGTGAAATATAGCAATAATAAAGAGCATTAAAACAGTACTAAAAATCAGCTGTGGTAATGATTCAGACATTAAATTCTCAGTGTTTTCATTTGTTCTGCTATCTCTTCTTTCCACTGTTATTTTAAAAAGAGTCATTTAAAGTGGAAACATACAACTCAAAACTTAGGAACACAACGTCCAGTTAAGATGGCAGTGTAGGTATGATGCCAAAGTAGCCTAGGGGAGAAAAAGCCCCACCCCCCAAAAAAAATCAACAAAATACACACTTTTACTAAAAAGTGAGGTTTATAGGAAACTGTAATGGGAGCAGAGAAGTAGGAGAGATTCAGAGCATCCAGAGCCAACACAGGCTGGCAGAAGCAGCTCCAGCAGGTTAGCAGGCCATGGCAGCTGTGGTGTGCCAGCCAGCCACCAAGCTAGGCTTGAGCCCCAGGAAAAGCCAGGTGAGGGGAATTTCCACTCACACTGCTGCTCTCCTCAAACTCAAGAAATGTGAAGGGAGAATGGCAGTGAGCAATGGAGGAGCAGATCACAAGGTAGAAGAACACATGGAAGAGAAATAGAACTAGAGCAGCATTGGCAGCCTCCCCACCCACACTGCCAGTGCCCATCTCCAGCAAACAGAGCAATGGTCTAGAGACCCAGCCACACCAACTTGAACTGACAGCAGGACCCAAGCAGGAGCAGAAGTAACAGGGATTACACCAGGGAAGGGTCTCACCTGGTCACAAGCTGACTTGGAACCCTCAACAGATGATCAATCTTAACCACCTTAAGGGCATAGGTGGGGCCCCATACACCCTAAGGGACAGTTATAGGATCTGATTATCATAATAGTTTACTCTTGGATAAATACTCTGAGCTGTTTTCATTTAAAGTGTGCATTGTTTAGTTAAATTTTAGAAACTATCTGTATTTGGTTCCACTCAGCCTACATGAATACTCTGATAGAAGGCAAACCCAACACCTAGGGTCACTATTGTAGATACTCTGAGAGTCTTGAGAAAAACAACTAATGCCTTAAGCTCCTACCCTGAAGTTATAACACATCAGATTGACTGATACATCTAATACTAACTAGAAAATCAAATCATTAAATAATCCAGGATACAAAAATATATGCATTATAAAAGAAGAAACACCAAAAATCAAGAAATATATATCCACCAAAAAATATTAATGCATCAGAAATCACCTCCAGTGAGAATGAGTTAGAGGAAAT
Source organism: Jaculus jaculus (assembly GCF_020740685.1). Classification (NCBI taxonomy): domain Eukaryota; kingdom Metazoa; phylum Chordata; class Mammalia; order Rodentia; family Dipodidae; genus Jaculus; species Jaculus jaculus. The sequence continues at coordinate 126,935,546 of NC_059105.1, forward strand.
GCCTGAGACAGATTTCAAAAGAGGTCAATATTAGACAAAAATAAGGAAATAGAGATAATTAAAAATAAAACAGTCAGAATTACTAGCAATGAAGAACACAGCTAATGAAATAAAAAAACTCTGTAGAAAATCTCACCAGTAGAATGGATGGAGAGGACAGAATATCTAAGCTAGAAGACCAGGTGGCAGATCTAATGCAGTCCAACAAAGAGAAAGACAAACTTATAGAAAGGTATGAGTGCGAATTTCAAGATATTCGGGACAATATGAAAAGATCAAATATAAGAATTCAGGGCATAGTAGAAGGAGAAGAATTTCACTCCAAAGGCATAGTAGGTGTCTTCAACAAAGTAATGAAGAAAACTTCCCCCAAATTGGGAAAGAGGTGCCAATGCAGATAAAGGAATTCTTTAGAACACGAGCCAGACAAAACCTGGAAAGAACCTCTCCTCGCCATATTATAATCAAACTACCAAACACACAAACCAAAGAAAAAATAATGAAAGCACTCAGAGAGAAAAATCAAGTTACCTACAAAGGCAAGCCTATCAGGATTACAGCGGATTACCCAACATAAATTTTAAAAGCCAGAAGGGCATGGAGTGATTTATTCCAACTACTGAATGATAATAAATGTCAACCAAGGTTACTTTATGCTGCAAAGCTATCCATTCAAATAGATGGTGACATAAGGACATTCCATGACAAAAGCAAGCTAAAGGAGTATTTGAAGACAAAACCAGCTGTACAGAAAATACTTTAAAGAATCCTCCATGCTGATGAAAAAGACAAGCACATACATAAGGATCCAGAAAAAAAAAATACACAAATACTAGTTGACACAAGAGAGCAAAGGTAAAACTGGAAGAACTACAAAAAAAGGCAAAAATTAATACACACCTTTCATTATCATCCATTAATATGAACGGCCTAAATGCCCCAACCAAAACACATGGGTTTGCAGACTAGGTTAAAAAGCAAGATCCTTTAATTTGTTACCTCCAAGAAATTCACCTTTCTATAAGGATGGACACTACCTTAGAGTGAAAGGTTGGAAAATGGTGTTTCAAGAAAATGGAACTAGAAAAGAAGCAGAGGTTGCTATGATAATATCTTGCAAGGTAGACTTCAGTTCAACATTAGTTAAGAAAGGTAAGGAAGGCTTCTTTATATTTATTAAAGGCACCCTCCAACAGGAGGATATTACAATCCTAAACATATATGCACCTAACATAAGAATCCAAAAAATCATCAAACAAATGCTATTATAACTAAGGTCACAAGTAACACCAAACACAGTGATAGTGGGTGACTTCAACACCCCACTCTCATCAATTGACAGGTCATCCTGGGAAAAAATAATCAGAGAGGCATCTAGACTAAATGAGGTCACAGGAGGAATGGACCAAAAAGATATCTACAGGACATTACATCCAAATGCTGCAAAATATGCATTCTTTTCAGCAGCACACAGAAAATTCTCAAAAATAGACCATATATTAGGACACAAAGCAAACCTTAACAAATTCAGAAAAATTGAAATAATTCCTTGCATTCTATCTGACCACAATGGAATCAAACTACTCTTCATTAGCAAGAAAGGCTATAGTGCATACACCAACTCATGGAAATTAAACAACACACTACTAAATGATGAATGTGTCAATGAAGAAATCATGAAGGAAATAAAAAAATTTATAGAGTCAAATGATAATGAGAACACAAAATACCAAAATCTCTGAGAAACAATGAAGGCAGTCCTAAGAGGTAAATTTATAGCTTTAAGGGCCTAAATTAAGAAATTAGAAAGGTCACAAGTAAACGACCTAATGCTTCACCTTAACGTCTTGGAAAAAGAAGAACAAGGCAAATCAAAAATCAGTACACAGAAGAAATAATAAAGACTAGAGCAGAAATTAATGAAATAGAAAGAACAAGGAAAAACAAACGAAAGAATCAATGAAACAAAGAGTTTGTTCTTTGAAAGGATAAACAAGATTGATAAACCATTAGCAAATCTGACCAAAAGAAAGAGAGAACAGACACAAAATATTAAAATTAGAGATGAAAAAGGTAACATCACAACAGATGCCAGAGAAACTCGAAAAATCATAGGGACATGCTATAAAAGCATATACTCCACAAACTATGAAAGTCTGAAAGAAATGGATGATATCCATGATTTATATGACCTACTTAAATTACATCAAGATGACTTTAATCACTTAAATAGACCTATAAAAAGAATGGAGATCCAAGCAGTTATCAAAAATTTCCCAACCAAAAAAAGTCCAAGCCCTGATGGATTCGCTGCTGAAATTTACAAGATCTTCAGGGAAGAACTAATGCCATTGCTTCTTAAGCTTTTCCACAAAAATAGAAAAAGAAGGAATCCTACCAAACTCCTTCTATGAAGCCAGCATCACCCTAATACGAAAACCAGGCAAAGATAGAACAAAAACAGAAAATTACACACCAATTTCCCTCATTAACATAGATGCAAAAATTCTGAACAAAATATTGGCAAAAAGAATACAAGAATATGTCTGAAAGATCATTCACCAGGACCAAGTAGGATTTATCTCAGAGATGCAGGGATGGTTCAACATACTCAAATCAAAAAATATAATACATTATATAATTGGACTGAAGGTCAAAAATCATATGATCATCTCAGACACAGAGAAGGTGTTTGACAAAATCCAACATCCCGTCATGATAAAATTCCTAAAAAGACTGGGAATAGAAGGAACATGTATCAATATAATAAAGGTTACTTATGACAAGCCTACAGACAACATATTACTAAATGGGGAAAAAATGGAAGCTTTTCCACTAAAATCAGGAAGAAGACAAAGGTGTCCCCACTTTTATTTAATATAGTAGTAGAAGTCTTAGCCATAACAATAAGGCAAGAGATTCATATGAAAGAGATATAAATTGGAAAGGAAGAGATCAAGTTACCATTATTTGCAGATGACATGATTCTATATATAAAGGACCTTAAAGACACTACCAGCAAACTGTTAGAGGTGATAAAAGCCTACAGCCATGTAGCAGGATACAAAACAAATACACAGAAATCAGTAGCCTTCATATATGCTAACAACAAACACACAGAGGATGAAATCAGAGAATCATTCCCCTTCACACTTGCATCAAAGAAAATAAAGTGCCTTGGAATAAACCTAACTAAGGAAGTGAAGGATCTCTATAATCAAAACTTTAAAATACTTAAGTGAGAAACTGCAGAAGACACTAAGAAGTGGAAAAACATCCTTGTTCCTGGATTGGAAGAATCAATATTGTGAAAATTACAATCTTACCAAGTGTAATCTACACATTTAATGCAATCCCCATCAAAATTTCAAAGGCTTTTTTCATGGAAATTGAAAAAAACTATCTAAAAATTCACTTGGAATCACAAAAATCCTCAAATATCCAAAATAATACTGAGCAGCAAAAATAAGGCTGGTGCTATCACCACACCTAATTTTAACCTATACTACAGACCCATAGTAACAAAACAGCATGGTACTGTCACAAAACCAGACATGTAGATCAATGGAACAGAATAAAGGACCCAGATATAAGTCCAGGTATCTATAGCCACCTGATATTCAATAAAAATGCAAATAATACTCATTGGAGATAAGACAGCCTCTTCAGCAAATGATGATGGGAAAACTGGATATGTATCTATAGAAGGATAAAAAGAGATTCTCTGTCTCTCCATGCACAAGCATTAAGTCCAAATGGACTAAACACCCTAACATCAGACCTGAGACTCTGAAATTGCTGGAGGAAAAAGTAGGGGAAACCCTTCAACATTGGTCTTGGCAAATACTTTCTGAATATAACCCCAATTGCTCAGGCAATAAAGCCACAGATTGACTGCTGGGACCTCATGAAATTACACAGCTTTTGTACAGCAAAGGACACTGTGAATAAAGAAAAGAGGCAACCTACAGAATGGGAAAAAATCTTCACCAGCTATATATCTGATAGAGGATTAATATCTAGGATATACAAAGAACTCAAAAAGTTCAACAATAAGAAATCAAAGAAGCCAATTAAAAAAATGGGCTATGGAGCTAAATAGAGAGTTCTCAAAAGAAGAACTGCAGATGGCATATAAGCATCTAAAAACATGTTCTACATCCCTAGTCATCAGGGAAATGCAGATTAAAACTACATTTAGATTCCATCTCACTCCTGTCAGACTGGCTACCATCATGAAAACAAATGATCATAAATGCTGGTGGGTATGTGGAAAAAGAGGAACCTTTCTACATTGTTGGTGGGAATGCAATCTGGTCCAGCCATTGTGGAAATCTATGTGGAGGTTCCTAAGACAGTTAAAAATTGATCTACCATATCACCCAGTTATAGCACTCCTAGGCATATATCCTAAGGACTTATCCCATTTCCATAGAAGTACATGCTCAACCATGTTGATTGCCACTCAATTCATAATAGCTGGGAAATGAAACCAGCCTAGATGTCCCTCAACTGATGAGTGGATAATGAAGATATGGCACATTTATACAATGGATTTCTACTCAGTGGTAGGTTAAAATGAAGTTATGAAATTTGCAGGAAAATGGATGAATCTGGAAAGGATTATAATAAGTGAGGTAACCCAGGCCCAGAAAGCCCAGTGCCACATGTTCTCTTTCATATGTGGATCCTAGCTACAGATCATTGGGCTTCTGTGTGAGAAGGAAAAACCTCAATAGCAGAGGTCCATAAGTGAAAAAGGAGATACAAAGTTAAGTGAAAGGAAGGGAGGAGCGTACATAAGGTTGGTATTGTATATATGTAAGTAGAAGAATAGATTAATGGGGGTGAAAAGGCCTAAAGTATGTTCAGGGTAAGAAATTGAGTAAAGGAAAGGTATAAGGAAGGCGAATCAAAATCTAAGAGGATGCAAATAAATCATATGGAATCCTCTGGTTTTGGACAATGGAACGAACACTCAGGAGCTGTGGATTGTTGCTATAAAATTTTCAGTACCAGGGATGGGATACCTTCCAGTGAGTTGTTGGCCAGGTAGGTCACTGATGCCCCCAAAACATTATAGGCCATTGCCAAGGTCCTTGGTTTCCCACTAGGAATAGGTTGTAAGACCCTATTGCTGAAGACTTCACATACTTGGGCTGCAAGGCCACTGAGAAATGCTGCTGGAGCTAAGCTGATAACCTCTTCCATGTACACCAGCTGACAGAAAGCTGGAAGAAGCCACTCTACATGTAGTTCAATGGGAGAAAGAGATGCCACCAGTGAAGATACTCAACAGTGGACACTGCAAGCCTTATAATTGGCCAGCCATGCCAAATGAGCCAACTGTGCAATAGTGGCATGTCTGCCATGGTGGAAACTAACTGCCCTCCAATTGGACTGGGGGCCAGCTCCATAGGAGGGAATGCATCCCTGATACTGAAAACTTAAGACATGGGTAGTCAAAATAAAAAATAAGAAACAGGGGTAGTCATGAGACCTAGGTGTGTAACATCTGCTGATATCTGGAAAAATGTATATACTATGCTTACCAAATTGCCCAGTAAGCACTTCTCTTAATATTTATACCCTTATATTAACACTGCTCTCACTTTGGGTAGAGAATCTTCTCTTTTCCGATGGCCATGACCTTAGGATGACTCAGAAGGTATCATAGTGCTGGAAATAAGTGACTGGAGTACTGAGTAGTATCTTGATCCCACTTTCCAAGGGTAAGAGCCAAATGAAGTGTAGGACTCCTTACAATGTGCTCCCTCCAGACACAAAATGGCCTGGATATCCATGACCTCATAGTGCCAGACACTACCTACACAAGACCATCATAAGAGGAGGAAAAGATCATGACATCAAAATAAAAGAGAGACTGATTTAGATCAGGAGGAGATATGGAGAATGGAATTTCAAAGGGGAAAGTGGCAGAAGGGAGGGTATTACCATGGTATATTTTTTATAAGCATAGAAAATGTTAATAAAAATTGAAAAAAATAGAACAAAAAATAAAAAATAAAACTTAGGAACAATATTTTTAGCTATAAGAAACTTAAAAATCTTTGAGTCATGCATTTTAGAATTTCTGAACATTCAGAAATAAAATTTAGATCAAATAATATTTTATAATAATTCCAATGTTTTGTCTGATTCACTGAATTTATTGAAGGTTGTTTGCATGAGTGTGTGTAGGTGCCATTTACTGGAGCAAGTACAACTTACCAGTGGCTACAGCACTCATTCCTTGTTAATAGCACACCATGTGTGGTTGTGGCCTCATGAGCACTTTCCCCAGTCATGATGGAATGTTGATGTGTGCAATATTCTGCATGCCTTGCAGCAAACCACAGCTGATGTGAGTATATGAATGAAATGGCCATGTCATGTCCAGCACACAGCATTTCATAGCACTCCTCCTTATCCTCTTGGCTTAGCTTCTTTCTACCCTCTGTTGAGTGCTCAGTTCTAAATGGGACATCTATATGACACCTGCCAAACCTTATGGATCAAAGACCTCAATTGAAATTAAAACACATGAAACACTGATACTTTTAGAGAAACCATACTAAAATATGTCAAGATACAGGCATAGGCAAGATTTCTCTGAAGAGGATATCAGTAGCACAGGAAATAGCCTAAATAGTTAACAGATGTCCATCCATGAAGTTAAAAATTTCTGCTCAACAAAAGTAAGTATCAGAAGGATATACAGCTTACAAAATGGGAGAAAATCTTTACCATTTGCACTTCATACAGTTGTTTAATATCCAGAACATATATTAACTATGAATATTGACTACCAAAAACTCCAAGTTGTCAATCAATAATTAGACCAAGACAGTTGTCAAAAGAAGAAACAAAAATTGCCAATAAATGCTGAACTGATATTTGGGCAAGGTAAGAGATTGAATCTAACTTCTTCTGCCAGTGGATATCCAGTTTTTCTAGTAGTGTTTATTGAATAGGCTTTTCCCCCACATTTTGAAACCTTTGTCAAATGTTTTGTGGCCACCACTTTGTGAGTTTATTTCTGAGTCCTTTATTCTATTCTATTAGTCTGTTAGTCTTCTTTTGTGTCATACTATACTATATTTTTCATGTGACTCTCTGATATAATTTCAAGCCAGGTATTTTGACATCACCAGCAATGTTCTTTCTGCTTAGAATTACTTTGTCTCTCAGTGCCATTTTGTGTTTCCATGTGAATTTTAGGATTTTTGAGTTCTCTGAAGAATGTTATTTGAATTTTGATGGATATTGCATTATTCTCTAGATTACTCTTGATGAAATAGCTATTTTCACAATATTAGTGCTGCCAGTCCAGGAGCATGGAAAGGAATTACATCAGCTAGTCTGGAATCTCCTTCCTTGTCTCAAGGTTTTTGTCATAGAGGTCTTCATTATGTAGGTTTATCTCTAAGCACTTTATTTACTTTCTGAAACTATTATGAATAGAATATTTTTTTTCCTATTTTGCTACTCAGAAAACTTATTAGTATATGTGAAAATTACTGATTTTTATATGCTGGTTCTGTGTCCTACAATTTTAAATATAGTGTTTTCAAGATAGAATCATGTCATCTACAAAGAGGGATAACTTCTTCCTTTCCTGCTTGTATTCTAGTTCTATCTTTTTCTTGTATTATTGCTCTAGCTAAGACTTTGAATACTATATTGAATAAAAATGAAAAAGTGTGCACCCTTATTTTACTCCAGATTTTAAAGCACATCCTCTATTTTTCCCTATTTAATATAATGTTGACAATATGTTTGCGACATATAGCTTATATTATTTTGTGGTATACTCAATCTATTAATAATTTTATCAGGACTCTTGTCATGAAGGCATGTTGGAATTCACCAAATTCCTTTTTTGCATTTATCAAGATGATCATGATATTTCTATTTTTATATCCATTTATATGGTATGTTACATTTATTGATTTGCATATATTAAAATAATCATGTCTTCCTGGAATGAAGCAAACTTGGTGGTGGTGTAATATCTCCTTAATTTGTTCCAGAATTTGATGTGCAAGTATTTGGTTGAGATTTTTCACATATATGTTCACAAGAAAATTATTCTGTCATGTCTTTGTTGATATCTTTATCTTGTTTTGTTTTCAAGGTAATATTGGCTTCACAGAATTAGTTAGGTAGTGTGTCTTCCTTTTGTATTTTGGGGATCAATTTTGAAACATTAGTGTAGATCTTCTATAAAAGTTTGGTGTGGCTATAGAATAACTTAATGGGTAAGAATACTTGTGATGTAAGCATGAGGGCCTGAAAGGGTTTGAATTCAATCTCTAGTACTCATGTAAAAAGCTAGGTAAGGCCACATGTGCCTGAAATCCCAGTCCTGTAGACACAGAGGCAGGATAATCTCTGTAGCTTTCTGGTCAGTTGGTCTAACTGGGTGGGGGGTGGGGAACCTCAACAACATAGAGAAAAAACAGATCCAGATTCAGTGAAAGACTTCTTTTCCAGGAAACTCTATGGAAGAGTGATGGAGGAGGGCATTTAACATTCTCCTCTGACCTTAGTGTGCATGGATATGGGGCACACATACATACATACTTTCACTATACATACATAGGTGACACATACATATACATTTCCACCACCACCATCATACACCACACACACACACAAAAGCAAAAAAAAAAAAAAAAAAAAAAGTACAGTAGAATTCCACAGTGAATTTACTTACTCTTGTACTTTTCTCTGTGGGCAGATCTTTAACTCCTGCTTCAATTTCAGTTTAAATTGTTTACATCTTTGGGATTTAATTTTGGTAGATCATATGAGTTTAGAAATTCATCCCTTTCTTCTAGGCTTTGTAACATAAGTTTTCCACAATTCCCTAATGATCTTTTGGATTTCACTGATGTCTGTTGTAATAACTTTCCAGCTCTAAAATTTATTAATTTGAGTTTTCTTTCATTTGATTAGTTTGACTAGTGGTCTGTTAATCATGGTAATCTTTTGAATAAAACCAGTTTTCTATTCTGCAAGTACAGGCAGTTTGGTACCATTATTAGGCTCATCCGTGACTTACCCCCTCCCTATTGGCCCCTCCTTGTTGAGGTAGATGGGCCATGCATTGTGGAGTTAGCCCATAGTTATTGGTATGATATATGTCTCTGCATATCATGACCCAACATGTGGCTCTGACATTCTTTCCTCCCACTCTTCCACAAAATTTCCCTGAGCCATGTTGCATTCATTCTTGGTCTGCTTCAGTGATGAGGTGTTGGGGACCTCTGTGTCTCTGGCTGTCTGATTTGGTAGGCGTTGATTTTTCTCGATATTGGTCTCCTTGCCTCTTGTGCTGGTATCCGGTTCATCAGAAAAACAGCACCCGTGCTTCTTTCGCCAATTATTCTTAGTTTCAGCTGGGGCCCTTTTGAGGTATGATAGGGTGGCTCTATCCTTAGGATCTGCATCTATCTGAAAAAGAGAAGGAGATTCTCCAACAGAGAGTAAGTTAGCACTAGGACAAATAAGATAGCCCTTACTTTCTTTACAGAGAGTTTAATAGGTATAAGCCCTCTTGTAGCCCATGATTGATGGTAACTTGATATTGGAGAGAGGGCTTATGTTTGGATATGGTTCTGACTTGTTTCCCAGCTCCAGCTATGGATCTCGTACCACTGAGGGGATCAATTAGCCGAAACAAGAGCAGTTGGTTCCCCGCCATGGCTGTGTGCCACTATTGCACTTGTGTGGGCATCACACTAGGTTATTTGCTGCTAAGTAGGTTAGACCATGAGTTGGTTGGACAGATATTGGTCATTTCCCCCAGTCGCCCATGTAGCACCGTCTGGCACTAGACACGCTGTCTGGGGACTGACTCTCTCCTGACTTCCAGCCATGCCCTTCCATTTTACATGTCAGCTGCATATGTTGTCTTCAGCAATAGGGTCTTACCACTCACCTTTGGTGGGTCATCAAGTACTCTGATAGAAATCTCTCATTCTTTTAGAAAACCTTGTAGGTTTCTCTGATCAGAAGCTCATTGTGAGTGATAGCCCCATGCTGGTACTGGGAGTTACAGGTCAGTGCCCCCTAAGAAAATGAGGAAAAAATGTAACTAATATATAGGAGTTAGAGAGGAGAGAGAGAAAGATGGAGAGGGAGAAGGAGGGAGGGAAGATGTAGATGATTTAGGTTAGACTTCATCCTACCCTCTCCAATGTCTTGTGGTTCAGGTGTTTCCTGTAAGGGCCTGGTGAAGGTTCAGCCATTTTGTCTGCCTTCTAGGAAGTAGAATTTTATGGTACCATTGCCGTTTGGGTCTAGATTAGTGTTTCCCACCCCTTAGATGCCCTCCCCTTCCTCCTCATCCATCCTAGTGTCTAGTCCATGAGATGCTTGCTGGGTGTGTAAGGTATCTTGGGTAGATTCAGGTTAGGTGCTGAAGATGAGTGAGACTATGTGGCAATTTTTTTTTTTTTTTTTTTTTTTGTGATTGGGTAAGTTCACTGAGAATGATCTGTACCTTTGACTCAGCTTTTGGATGTCAGTACTAGCTAATTGAGTTTCTTATAGTCAAAAATACAGTTAATTTTTGTTTTTCAATCCAGTTTCTTAGTATGCTTCTTTTTATCAGTAAGTCCATTTAATTTTAATGTTGTTACTGAGAATGGCTTGTTATGTCCTAATATTTTGTGAGTTGATGCTTTGGTTGGTTAGATTTTGGATATTCTAATTCTGCTCTTGTTAACAGTAGGGTTTTTCTGCACTGGTATCTGGGACACAAACAGTTCCTTCCTGGCTCTTCTTTGTCCATCTGTTCTGCTTGTTGAACTTATAGCTCCCTGTGCTCTCATGGAACATTGACTTTTGTGGCATTAACTGCCTTAAATTGTGTTTGTATTGAAATGTTTCTATTTCTTCATCAGTTTTCAGAGAGAATTTTGTTGAGAATAGCAAACATTACCATGATATAGTTCATTCCATGTTTTCTGGAGTTTTAGGGCTCCTGATGAAAGATGTGATATTACTCTGGTGTTTATGATTATGTATACAAGTTAGTATTTGCTCCTATGGTTTCTCATATTGTTTCTATGTTTTGAATTTTTAAATTTTTTTTTAAATTTAATTTATTACTTTTCTTTTCAGTAAATACAGACAGTTTGGTACCATTATTTAGGCTCATCTGTGATCTGCCCCCTCTCATTAGACCCTCCTTGTTAATGAAAATGGGTCATGCATTGTGGAGTTAGCCCCCAGTTATTGGTATGATAAATGTCTCTGCAAATCATGACCCAACATGTGACTCTGACATTCTTTCCGCCCCCTCTTCCGCAAAATTTCCCTGAGCCATGTTGGGTTCATTTTTGGTCTGCTTCAGTGCTGAGGTGTTGGGGGCCTCTGAGGCTCTGGCTCTCTGATTTGTTGGGAGTTGATTCTTCTCTGCGTTGGTCTCCTTCCCCTTTGTGCTGGTATCTGGTTCACAGGAAAACATCACCCTTGCATATTTCGCCAGTTGTCCTTAGTTTCAGTTGGTCCCCTTTTGAGGTATGTTGGGGCAGCTCTCTTCTTAGGATTTGCATCTATCTGGAAAAGAGAAGCAGATTCTCCAACGGAGAGTAAGTTAGCACCCGGAAAATTGAGATAACACTTACTTTTTTGATAGAGAGTATGATAGGTATAGGCCCTCTTATACCCTGTGATTGATGGTAGCTTGATATTGTAGAGTGGGCTTGTGTTTGGGTATGGTTCTGACTTGTTTCCCAGCTCCAGCTATGGGTCTAGTACCACTGAGTGGATCAGTTAGCCAAGTCAAGAGCAATTGGTTCCTCACCATGGCTGTGTACCACTATTGCACTTGTGTGGGCATCACATCCGGTTATTTGTTGCTAATTAGGTTAAACGATGTGTTGCTTGGACAGACCTTGGTCATTTCCCCCAGTCGCCCATGTAGCACCGTTTGGCACTAGACACGCTGACTGTCTGGGGACTGACTCTCTCCTGGCTTCCAGCCATGCCATTCCATTTTACGTGTCAGCTGCATATGGTGTCTTCAGCAATAGGGTCTTACCACTGGCCTTTGGTGGGTCATCAAGTACTCTGACAGAAGTCTGTCATGGTTTTGGGAAACCTTGTAGGTTTCTCTGATCAAAAGCTCATTGTGGATGGTAGGCCCAAGCTGGAAGTGGGGGTTACAGTTCAGTGTCCACTAAGAAATTGAGGAAAAACATAACTAATATACAAGAGTTAGAGAGGAGAGAGATAGAGGGGAGAGGGGGTGAGGGAGGGAGAGAAGATGTAGGAGATTCAGGTCAGTCTTGATCCTACCCTCTCCAGTGTCTTGTGGCTCAGGTGTTTCCTGTAAGGGTCTAGTGAAGGTTCAGCCATTTGGTCTGTCTTTTAGGAAGTAGAATTTTATGGTACCATTGCTGTTTGGGTCCGGATTACAGTTTTCCACCCTTCGATTCCCTCCCCGCCCTCCCATCCATGTTATTGTCTAGTCCATGAGGTGCTTGCTGGGTATGTAAGGCATCTTGGGCAGATTCAGGTTAGGTGTTTCAGATGAGTGAGACTATGTGTCGATTTTTTTTTCTGTGATTGGGTAAGTTCGCTGAGAATGATCTGTTCCAGGTTCAACCATTTTTCCTCAAATTTCTTTATGTCATTTTTTCTTACTGCTGTATAGTTTTCCATTGTGTAGATATACCACATCTTTGTTATCCATTCTTCTAATGATGGACATCTGGATTGATTCCAGCTTTTAGCTATAATGAATTGAGCCACTACAAACATGGTTGAGGAAATCTCTGGCTTTTGGTTTGAAGGTTTTAGGGTAGATGCCCAGTAATGGTATAACTGGGTCTGTTGGTATTTCTATAGTCAGCTTTTTCAGGAGTCCCCATATTGCTTTCCAAAGTGGTTGTAATTCCCACCAACAGTGAATGAGTGTCCCTGCTTCTCCACATCCTAGCCAGCATTTATTTTCATTTGACCTCTTTTGTTGGCTATCCTTATTGGGGTAAGGTGGAATCTCATAGTTGTTTTAATTTGCATTTCTCTGATGATTAGGGATGATGAACATTTTTAAGTGTGTGTTTGCCATTTGTATCTCTTCTTCTGTGAATTGCCTGTTTAAATCTGTGCCCCATTTTGTGAGTGGGGTATTTGTCTTCTTATTGTTTAGAGTTTTGAGTTCTTTGTAAATTCTAGAGAAAAGGCCTCTTCAGTTGGATAACCTGCAAATATTTTCTCCCATTCTGTGGGTATTCTATTGGCTTTGCTTATTATATGCTTGTCTGGAAAGAAACTCTACAGCTTCATATGATCCCAATGGTGCAGTGACTGTTTAAGAACTTGAGCCATTGGGGTTTTGATCAGGAAGTCTTTTTCCATTCCTATATCATGGAAAGTACTTCCTAAATATTCTTCCAGTAGTTTTCGAGTTTCTGGTCTTATGTTGAGGTCTTTGATCCATTTGGATTTGAGTGTTGTGCATGGTGAAATGTGTGGATCAAGTTTTAGTTTCCTGCATGTGGTTATCCAGTTTGTCCAGCACCATTTATTGAAGATGCTATCTTTTTTCCAGTCTATATTGTTTGGGCCTTTGTCAAATATCAAGTAGCTATAGTTGTTTGGCCCAAAATCCGGGTCCTCAAGTCTATTCCATTGGTCTATACTCCTGTTTTTATGCCAGTACCATGCTGTTTTTATTACTATGGCTTTGTAATATAGCTTTATATAGGGTATGGTGATGCCACCAGAGGTATTTCTTTTGCTGAGGATATGTTTGGATATGCGAGGCCTTCTGCCTTTTCATATGAAATTTGAGATCATTTTCTCTATCTCTGTGAAGAACACTGTAGGTATTTTAATTGGAATTGCGTTAAATCTATATATTGCCTTTGGTAGGATTATCATCTTCACAATGTTAATTCTGCCTATCCAGGAACATGGGAGGTCTTTTCATCTTGTCAACTCCTCAATTTCTTTTTTGAGAGTTTTTATATTTTCTTTGTATAGATATTTTACTTCCTTGGTTAACGTTATTCCAAGGTATTTTATTTTTTTTGTTGCTATTGGAAATGGGACTATGTCCTTTATTTCTTTTTCTTTGTCTTTGTCATTTGCATACAGAAATGCTACCAATTTTTTTTTGCATTGATTTTGTAACCTGCTACTTTGCTATAGGAGTTAATCACCTTCAGGAGTTTTGGGGTGGAGTGTCTCAGGTCTCTTACATATACAATCATGTCATCAGCGAATAGAGCTAACTTAACTTCTTCCTTACCAAATTGTATCCCTTTTATTTCCTTCTCCTGCCTTATTGCGTGGGCTAGGACTTCCAGAACTATATTGAAAAGCAGAGGTGAGAGAGGACATCCCTGTCTTGTTCCTGATCTCAATGGGAATTCCTCCAGTCTCTCTCCATTAAGTATTATTTGGGCCTTTCGAGCTTTGTATATTGCCTTTATTGTGGTAAGATGTGAACCGGCCATGCCGATTCTCTCCAATGTTTTGATCATGAAGTGATGTTGTATCTTGTCAAAGGTGTTTTCTGCATCTATTGAAATGATCCTGTGGTTTTTATGTTTAAGCTTGGTTTTGTGGTGTATAACATTGACAGATTTCATATGTTGAACCACCCTTGTGTTCCTGGGATAAATCCCACTTGGTCAAGGTGGATAATGCTTTTGATGTGTTGTTGGATTCGGTTTGTGAGTATTTTGTTGAGGATCTTTGCATTTTTGTTCATTAGAGAAATAGGCCGATAGTTTTCTTTTCTTGTGGCATATCTGCCTGGTTTTGGGATTAGGGTGATACTAGCATTATAGAAGGAGTTGGGTAGCTTTCCATGTTCTTCAATGGTGTGGCACAGTTTTAGGAAGATTGGTTTGAGTTCTTCCATGAAGGTTTGATAAAATTCGGCTGGGACTCCATCTGGTCCTGGACTCTTCTTTTTTGGGAGTTTTTTTTATTACTTTTTCAATCTCCATGAGTGCGATGGGTTCATTGAGGTGGTTGATCTGCTCTGAGTTTAGCTTTGGTAGATGATATGCATCCAGGAATTTATTCATCTCCTCCACATTTTCCAGGGTTGTGGAGTAGAGGTTTTTGAAATAAGTCCTGATTATTCTCCCAATTTCACTCATGTCTGTTGTGCTCTCTCCTTTTTCATTTAGAATTTTGTTAATTTGGAGTGTCTCCTTTTTTTGCTTGATCAAATTGGCCAGAGGTTTGTCAATCTTGTTTATTTTTTCAAAGAACCAGCTCTTTGTTTTGTCAATTGCCTTAATTGTTTGCTTGGTTTCCAACTCATTTTAATTATTTTAATTATTTCTTTCCTTCTGGAGCTCTTTCGGTTGGATTTTTCTTGATTTTCCAATGCCTTTAGGTGGATGGTTAGGCTATTGATTTGGGATCTTTCTGTCTTTCTTATGAAGGCATTGAGTGCTATGAATTTTCCCCTGAGGACTGCCTTCATTGTGTCCCATAAGTTTTGGTATGATGTGTTCTCATTGTCATTCAATTCCAGGAATTTTGCAATTTCCTTTTTTATTTCATCCACTATCCACTTATTGTTTAAGAGTGTGTTACTCAGTTTCTAGTTGCTGTTGTGGTTCTTGTTTTTTTTTTTTTTTTTTGATTTCTAGGAGTATAGCATTATGATCTGATATCATGCAGGGAATTATGTCGATTTTCCTAAATATGAGGAGGCTGTCGTTGTGACCCAGTATATGGTCTATTTTAGAGAATGTTCCATGTGCTGCTGAGAAGAATGTGTAGTCTGTGGATTTGGGATGGAAAGTTCTGTAGATGTCTGTTAGGTCTAAGTACTCTATGGTTTTGTTGAGCTCTCTTACTTCCCTGTTGAGCTTCTGTTTGGATGATCTGTCTATTACTGATAATGGTGTGTTAAAGTCCCCAGCTATGATGGTGTTAATGGTTATTTCTGTTTTATTGTCGAGTAGGTTTTGTTTTATGAACTGTGTTGCCCCTGTGTTTGGTGCATACAGATTAATGATTGTCATATTCTCTTGATGGATTGTTCCCTTTATAAGTAGGAAGTAGCCTTCTTTGTCTATTTTGATTGTTTTTAGTTTGAAGTCAACTGTATCTGATATTAATATAGCTACACCTGCTTGTTTCTTATTCCCATTTGCTTGGAATATTGTTTTCCACCCTTTCACACTGAGGAGGTTTCTGTCTTTAGTGGTAAGGTGGGTTTCTTGAAGGCAGCAGATTGTGGGGTCTAATTTTTTGATCCACCCTGTTAGCTTATGTGTCTTGATGGGTGAATTAAGGCCATTAATGTTTAGGGTGATGACTGTGAGATTTGATTTGATCCCTGTCATGTTGTGGTGGTAGAGGTGTGTTGGCATTTCCATGGAATTTAATTTTTTTTTTTTTCTATCTACTCTGGGTTTCATTGCTGTGATCTGCTTCTTGTAGGCATTTGTGTTTGGTTATTTGTTTCTTCTCTGTGGAGAATTTCCTGGAGTACTTTCTGTAGGTTTGGTTTTGTGTTCATATAATTGTAAAGCTGAGTTTTGTCATGGAAAGTTTTCCTTTCATCATCTATTATAAGGGAGACTTTTGCCAGGTAGAGTATTTTGGGATGGAAGCCGTAGTTTCTTAGAGTTTGGAAAGTTTCATTCCAGGCCCGTCTAGCTTTCAGGGTTTCCATTGAGAAGTCTGAAGTAATTCTGATGGGGTTTCCTTTGAAAGTGGTGTGCTGTTTTTCCCTAGCTGCTTTTAGGTTTTTTTCCTTGGTGTCAATGTTTAGAGTCTTAATGATAATATGTCTTGGGGAGTTTCTCCTTTGGTCTAGTCGGTTAGGAGTTCTGTTTGCTTCTTGAATCTTGATGGGCCTTTCTTTAAGAGACGGGGGAAGTTTTCTTCAATCATTGTGTTAAATAAGTTCTCCATGCCTTTGGTCTGAAATTCTTCTCCTTCTGGTATTCCAATGATTCTGATATTAAGTGTATCCGACAATTCTCTCATGTTCTGTTCACAGGAACTTTTGAACTTACTGAAATTTTTGGACTCTCGAACTGTTTCTTCCATCCTGTCTTCCAGATCAGAATTTCTATTTTCCACTTGGCTGACTCTATTCTTGAGAGCCTGTATTGAGTTTTGGACTTGTTCAATTAAGTTTGCATTTTCTACTACTTTCCTATGTATCACTTCCATCGCTTTGTCCAGCTCCCTTTTTGTCTCATTTTCTGCATTTCTTGATGATTCTTGGAAATCATCCTTGCATTTCTTTATGCTTTCATTTAGTGTGTCCAGCTGACTTTTAAGGTCCTCTTTTTTTCACTCTCCCTCAACTCTCTTAGCTCTCTTTGAATTCCTTCCAGTGTCTTATCATATTGCTCTAGCTTAGTGATGGTAGCTTCCACACGATTATCTATCCTTTGTAGTTTTCCTACAAGTTCTAGCAGTAGTTTGGTCAGGGTTGCATTGTTCATTGCTTCCACTTGATGTTCTGATCCTAAACACTTTTCTATGTTTTGGTTAGTTGTGATCCTTGTTGGACTGGGTGATCTGTCTGGATTTTCTTGCATTTTATTTTTCTTGTTATTTATTTTGTTCTGTGGTCTACCCATGTCAATGTATGGGCAGGTAGGTGGGTGAGCAGCCTGGGATCTAGCTTAATGGAAATCCAAGGCAGCCTGGGGCAGTTACAAGCAGCCTGGGTTTTTGCTCACTCTTGCCAAAGCCGCCTATCTATAGCCTCACAGGGGTGCCAAAGTTGCCTGAATTCTTACCCAGTAATGCATCTAAGATGCCTGCCTTCGAGCTTGAAAGGGGACTGAGGTAGCAAGCCCTAAAGCTGCCCAAACTCTGGCTGGGTACACTGGGGTCTGTAAACAGTCTGTGCTGTCCTGCCTCAGGGGAGTGGGGGATGGGTGGCGATGGACAGGTAGGGGATGGCACCTGCGCTGGTGGTAGTGACTCAGTGTGGACTTGTGTGGCTCTTGCTGTGGGACTGGGTCCGCTGCACATGCAGTTGTATTGCAGGGGCAGATGATGTGGGTACGGAATCAGGACACAGCATAGGCTGACCGGCGGCTAGTGATGTGAGCACAGCAGCAGGGGATCTGGCAGCCACCTATTCATGGCTGGGGTGGCCCCCAGGGGCCTGCGAACCAAGCTCCACGTGGCTGGTCTACTGGCAGGATCAGAGTACAAGGGTGAGGTAGGAGGTCTCAGCTTCAGTGCAGCAGGCTGGCAGGCGTGGCTGGTGGGTGCCCGATCAGAGCACAGCCACGCAGGAAGTGCAGAGGGTGCGTGGGCGGGTGGGCGGACGGGGGGTGCGGGGTGCGACGGGGTGTATGGAGCGAGTGGGGCATGCGGCAGGGGTGGCGCGGGGCACCCTCGCCCCCCCAACCGACCGGAGCGCACCATGCCCCCTGACCCTCCCGGGCGACCCACCCCCGTGCCCCCTGCACCCTGCCGCCTCCTTCATGCCCTGCCCTGATTGCCTGGTACCCCGGCGTGCCCCCCGCCACCCCTGCCGCATGCCCCACTCGCTCCATACACCCCATCGCACCCCGCACCCCCCGTCCGCCCACCCGCCCACGCACCCTCCGCACTTCCTGCGTGGCTGTGCTCTGATCGGGCACCCACCAGCCACGCCTGCCAGCCTGCTGCACTGAAGCTGAGACCTCCTACCTCACCCTTGTACTCTGATCCTGCCAGTAGACCAGCCACGTGGAGCTCGGTTCGCAGGCCCCTGGGGGCCACCCCAGCCATGAATAGGTGGCTGCCAGATCCCCTGCTGCTGTGCTCACATCACTAGCCGCCGGTCAGCCTATGCTGTGTCCTGATTCCGTACCCACATCATCTGCCCCTGCAATACAACTGCATGTGCAGCGGACCCAGTCCCACAGCAAGAGCCACACAAGTCCACACTGAGTCACTACCACCAGCGCAGGTGCCATCCCCTACCTGTCCATCGCCACCCATCCCCCACTCCCCTGAGGCAGGACAGCACAGACTGTTTACAGACCCCAGTGTACCCAGCCAGAGTTTGGGCAGCTTCAGGGCTTGCTACCTCAGTCCCCTTTCAAGCTCGAAGGCAGGCATCTTAGGTGCATTACTGGGTAAGAATTCAGGCAACTTTGGCACCCCTGTGAGGCTATAGATAGGCGGCTTTGGCAAGAGTGAGCAAAAACCCAGGCTGCTTGTAACTGCCCCAGGCTGCCTTGGATTTCCATTAAGCTAGATCCCAGGCTGCTCACCCACCTACCTGCCCATACATTGACATGGGTACCAGGCAATCAGGGCAGGGCATGAAGGAGGCAGCAGGGTGCAGGAGGCACGGGGGTGGGTCGCCCAGGAGGGTCAGGGGGCATGGTGCGCTCCGGTTGGTTGGGGGGGCGATGGGCCCATGGTGGACGCGGGGGTGGGGGCACGCAGTAGGGGGTGTGTGCAGGGCGCAGGTGGGCGCAGGGCGCCCGGGGGGCCCGGAGGGGTGTGTGTGGGGCACCGCAGGGCGCACAGGGCTCAGGGCGCGCGGGATGCGCCTGGATGCATGGGGAGGGGGCACTGGGCGCTCAGGGGGGCACAGAGGAGCATGCGGGAGGAGCAGGACACTTGGGATGCCCCGGTGTGCGGGGGCTAGGTGTGCGGGGCGTGTGGGGGGGCAGGGGGTGCGCGGGGCATGCCGGGGCGCGGGATGCCACAGGACGCATGGGGGGTTTGGGGTGCATTGGGGGGGTCGTAGGGCGTGGGGGGTCGGGTCACGCTGAGGCACGCTGGGGCGCAGGAAACCACTGGGCACTCTGGACGCGTGGGGGTCGGGGGGCATGGGGGTGCAGGGCACGCCTGGGTGCGTGGGGCTGCGTGCAGAGGGCGTGGTGGGGGGGTGCGGGGCACCGGGGCGCACAGGGCTCGGGGCACGCTGGATGCACGGGGAGGGTGGGGGGGCGCGGGGCAGAGTATTCTGAGGTAAGCTGGGGCGCAGACGCCGCGGGACCTGGGGGGGGCGCTCTGGATGCGTGGGGGGGTGATGGTGGGGGGGCATGTCGCGCAGGGAGGGCTCCAGGCACATGGGGGTGGGGTGCAGGATGCCTCGGGCCACGTGGGGCATCTGGGGTGTGGGGCCGTGCCCGATGCGCTGGTGGCGGCAGGGAGGGTGGCAGGGCGTGGGTCACGGTGGTGTGTGCTTCCCTCCTTTACCCCAATATGTGCCCTCCCTCTAGCATAAAGTTCTTTATTTCCCTAGAATACTTGCCTTTTTTTTTTTCTTTGTTGTCTGTAGTGCAGCTAGGTAGTCACCATCTTGACTGGAAGTCGAATTTTTAAAATTTTGAATCATAGACATATACTGCTCTGGATTTGGAGTTGTAAATGCTTCTTTTGTTGATGGCCTATATTATATATCAGGGAAATTTTATGCTATAATTTCATTGACAAATTTCATATGCTTTCTAACTATATCTCAGCTCTTTCTACCTCATGCATTCTTAGGTGTGGTCTCCTGAATATATACTAGATTTCTCAGACATTTTGATCATGTTTATCTATTTCTTACAAATGTGCATTGTTTCTTGGTTGTCCTGCCTCCCTGAAATTGATTATTCTACTTGATCTTGTGTGTTGATGATGCTTTGTGATGTGTTTTATTTCATTTGATTGATTGAATCTTCAGTTACATAATTTCTGTTTGGTTGTTTTTCAGTTTCTTAACTTCCTTGCTAAATTTTTCCTCCATGTTTTTAAATTTCTCCTTCAAGTTATTAACCATTTATTTCACTGTGTTAACTTTCTTGCCTAGGTCTTGAATTGATTTTCTTACCTTCTTCATCTACTTATTTGAGACTTATAAATGTTCACTGATTCCTTTAAATAGTAGGACCCTGAAGTCTTCTTTGGCATTACTCCTGGTCCAGTATCTTTAATTTACATTATTTGGGAATTATGAGCTTGTGGATGAGTTAGAGTAGGTTGTTTACTAAATCTTTTTGTTTCTTTCTTGTGTTTTATCTGTTTATATTTATGCATATTCTAGTTTTAACTGTTCCCCTTTCCCATTCTCTTTGTGTGTTTTATGCAAATCCTCCTAGGATTATCTTTACCAAGAAGTATGTTTCCCAGTTCTATTGAGGGGTTCAGATGGCTGCAGTGCCCACTAATGGCTTATCAGCTGTCCCAGTGTTGGGTTGCAAAGGAGGTATTAGTGAACTTCACTTGTTTCTCCAGTAGGCGTCAAATACAGTAGCATTGGAGGGTTGTTGGGAGAAATTTAGCTTAGTTAGCCCAATGTGAATCAGTCATTAAGTAGTAAAATGAATAATAAATGGGAAAAGGGGTGAAATATGAGTGAGAAGGAAATTATATGGGTTAGGTAATAAACTGCTTATATATAGAAATATAGAAGGAAAAACTTTCATAGGTATAGAAAAGGGGCAATCATCAAAGTATTTTCCAATGTGATTAAGCATGAGTTAAGATAAGTCACTTAGCAATTAAAATATGTAACTGAAAATAATAAAAATAAAGAATGGGCTGAATGGATGCCTTAGTGTTTAAGGCATTTGCCTGCAAAGCCAAAGGACCCTGGTTCAATTCCCCAGGACCCACGTTAGCCATATGCACAAGGGGGCGCACACATCTGGAGTTCGCTTGTAGTAGCTGGAGGCCCTAACCAGCTCATTTTCTGTCTCTCTATACTTCTGTCTTTCTCTGTCAAATAAATAAATATAGAAAGAAAGAAAGAATATACAAGCAAACTAAAGATCAAAGAATTTTTTAATTGAGAAAATGACAATAACATGAAATGAAAGTATCAGAATGTTTCCCACATAGGAATGATATGGCTTCTCGTTCCCTTAGGTTACTGTTTGGGTACGTTTCCACAGGTAAATGGAGACCTGGTAGACCCAGTCATTCAGAAAGTTACATTAATGTGTTCTTGCAGATTAGAAGGAGTTTTGTGAACATAGACTACTTTTTGCTAGCATTTCCTTGCCAGAATCCACCCTCTACCCAGGAATTTACAATCTGGTCTCTGGGGAATTAAGAACAAACTTTCCATAGGCAGGTTTGTGACTTAGCTTCTGAAGGGATATAGACTCCCGCCCACCTGGCACCTTTGTATGTCAGCAGAGTGCTCCAGAGCACACTTCCAGGGATTCTGGATAGCTGGGCTTCGTCAGTGGCATGTGAGGTCTACTTGATTTGAATATCTGTTCATTACCCTTCTCTTCATCACTCACGCTCTCAGCTTACCCTGCTCCATTTCCACTCCACACTGCTTGTCATGAACCCATGTCTTCTAACTCTGAAATTCCTGGTGTCACTCCTGTGATCAGTTCCGGCATAGGTTATTAACAATGATTGGTGAGGTGGCTGAAAGCCTGGGTGTAGTGGTGGAGGGTGGGCAGTGGTCTCTTGTTATTCATTCATGGCAGAATTGGTGATGCCTACCTACAAGCAGTTTTCAGGCAGAGCTGGGGAACTCTGGCAGGGATGGCCCAGGTGACTGCAGTGAAGGTGCCAGTGAGATAGGCATCCTGGCCAATTTGTTGGTTAAGTTGGCTGGCACAAGCACAATGGAGAGTCAGGGAGTGAGAGTGTGGGAGAGGGGAGCTGGCAGGCTCAGTCACACGGCAGTCCTAGTTCCTCCCTTAACCATATTCATCTTCACATTCAGATGTAGCTTCTAATCTGTCATCTCAACCAGAACTCCCCACATGATACATTCTTAACAAACATTTGTTTAATAAATAAACTCATCATTACAAATGGTAAGATGTAAGCGAGCTCTTCCATGACATTGGGTGTAATTAGCCATAGCCTACAGAGCATGAGCAAGCTTTTCACTTGCCTGTGTCCCTTCCTTTCCACCACCACGTTACAGCTACTTGTTAGCTGCTGCATATTATGAATACATTTTGCATGGCAATTGGATTTACATTCCCCTTTTTCCTCCTCCTTAGGTGATAAATCAAGGATATTTTAAAATATGATAATAATGAAGAATTTGATCATAATACAATATTTTAAAATGTATATGTTGAAGTTTTTAAAATATGATATTTAGGTTGAATATGTCACACAAGCTGTGGACATCATATAGCTTTATATGAAGCTGATTTTCAAATCTCTCTGTATTTTATTTTATGTTTAATACAGATTCTCTGTGGGAAGTACTGTGTTTTACTTCATCTTTTTCATCTAACATGCCAAATAGTGATAGGCATATATTAGACAGTCAGTAAGCCATATTGTAAGTGAATATTATCAATTAGCCTAATACTTGGAACAAACTATTTTATCCTGTTTTGTAACAGTAGTATACTATTACTGCAAATGACATCTAACATTTAAACCTCTATTAAATGTCTTTATGCTAAGCAAATCATTCCCTCTGACCTGTTAATAATGAGCTCCAGATAGAAAGTTTCTGAACCTGCACTCCAGGAGCACTGAAGCATGACATGCTTTGCTTCAGAATCCAGTGGGTCCTCATGTGCACATCTTCCTGTGTATCAAATTTCTCAATTGTTTTACAAAAACTGACAACTTGCATTATTTATTTAGATTCTGAGGTGATTTTCTGTTTAAATATTTCTTGCAACTGACTACAAATGTAAGTAGATAGGATATTGGGTTGATTTTTCCCTGTAACAAATCTGTTTTTTCAGATAATGCAGCTCCCCTTTAGAATGTCATGGAAATGACAGATTCAGTTGCTATCTGCTGTGACTGAGCAGTAGGATGTTTCAAATTTTTATTATTTTTCATATTTAAACATTCGTTCCTATTTACTTCATTTAAAGTTTCTATCACTCATAAGTGAGACAGAGGAAAGATTCATCAATCATAATAGATAAAACTTCATTTAAGTAACACAACCATTTCAGAAATAAGATGACCTTAGTTATACAAGTCATAGTGTGATAAAATTTTCTAGCAAAGGAAGATCAAAATAACATAAAACTAAGATTTAAAACAATGCCCCCCAAAAGGGAAAATACTTATTTGAACTTGGAAACCTAATAGACTAGATTAGATACTCCCACATACCCTGTATTTGTTGGCAGCAGGTCATGCCTCTAAGAAAAGCACTCACTTCATCTGCAGGCAGGTGCTTCCCCAGTGGGTACAGCTATCTCTTACTTGCGTCTAACTTAGTCCATGCCACATCCTCTTCCACCCGCAAGGCTTAGTCCATGAATCATACACTTGTTTTTAATTATCAGTGCACTGGTCATAGATATGTTAGTGTGATTTATGCTCAAGACAGCGTCATGGACACATGTTGCAGAAGCAGCTGGTGACGGAGGAGTCCACCATACTTAGTAGTGGGGCACATGCAGCTCAGAGTTCAAGAACTGAAATAAATCTGTTATAATGTGGTATCTCTTCTATCTTCCTCCACACATTTCTTTTCTGTGGAATCATTAGTAGTCTCTGAAAACAGGCAAGTGGTTCTTCTGAAGTTTATTGAACTCATTAGTTAACATCATTTATTCATAAAATAGCCATTAATCTGATGCTTTCAGAAAACATTTTTCAAACTGTGGGCTCTATCCTGTTTATGGGTGACAAAGTTAATGTAGAAGATCATTTTAAGCATTTCTCCTAAAATTACTCACTTAGAGTGGAATGTGCCTAGTCATAAATATTAAAGCTATGTGTGAGTGTGTGTGTGTGTATGTATGGTGTAGATGGAGGGAGAAGGAGAGCAAGAGAGATAAATGGAGTTCTGCATATATTTTCTATGCTGAAATTGCTGCAGAAACTCTTCACCAGAAATTGACCATTCACCAAAAGGGTTGGAAAAGAGATTTTTTTTTTCACTGGTGGTCCAGGGCCAGGATATCTCATGAAACTCTCACCCCCAGCACTGGATGTTCTTCCAATTTATAGTTTCAGCCATCAGCAGAGGCAAGCAGGCAAGTGGGCATTACAGAAGCAGAGACATGACAATTAGTGGTTGAAATTTGTACAAGTAGATGGGAGGAGGGGTGATATATGAGAAATTCCAAAACTGAGTTCTGTAGGGCTGTCCAGTGTCATGTTCTTGAGCAGAAAGGTGGTTTCCATGGCAGCTTCAGGCCTCTTTCCTAGCAACTTTGTAATTTTCCATAGCTCTATAACAAAACATCAAATTTATCTAATTTTTGTGGATATACACAGTAAGTGTGGTGTAATGTGTGCCATCTATGCACTTTCGTATGGAGATGTGCTGGCATGTGAAGGCTAGAGGAGAGTGTTGGGTGTCCTCCTCTTTCCATTAATTGCCTGTTGCATTGAAATGGTCTCTCTTTCTCCTCTCCACCAGTCTCATTCTGGAGCTTCCATTTTTTGCTGGGAATTTTTGTTTGTTTGTGAGTTTTCTGTTTTTTTTTTTTAATTTTTTTTTTTTTTATTAGTAAGTGCCAATGATTCTTTCATCTCCACCCCAACAGGACTGAGGTTATAGATGTTCATGGCCACACTCAGCTATTTACATGGATACCAAGGAATAGAACTTGGGTGCTTTCAGGCCAACAGGTTTTTATGCTTGTGCAGCAAGTGCTCTTAACTGCTGAGCCATCTCCAAAACCCACAAATTTAATTCTACTTTAAAAATTATCTATTTTCACGTGTGTGTGTGTGTGTGTGTGTGTGTGTGTGTGTGTGTGTGTATGGGTACATGGGAGTCTCTTGCCATTATAAACAAATATACATCAGACTTTTTGTTTGTTTGTTTTTTCTTATTCAAGGTAGAGTCTCACTTTAGCTCAGGTTGGCCTGGAATTCACTATGTCGTCTCAGGGTGGCCTTGAACTCACAGCGATCCTCCTACCTCTGCCTCCCAAGTGCTGGGATTAAAGACATGCACCACCACACCCAGCTGCAAATTTATTTCATAAGGAAGGTGGTAGTCAAATGTTTTTTAAGTGGTTGTTTTAAATGTTTAAGAAATGGCAGACAAATTAAGATGGAAGGAATAAACAAAGAAAATGTAAAAATAAACAGATGGTTTCATGTATGGTTAAGTATGGACATTGACATCTAAAGTTTGGCAGAAATGCTAGTTGAGTGATAAATATTATTATACTTGATGTTTCTTGAATGTTACTATTTGTGAAGCACTATAACAAATAATGATCATGAGCTCACTCATCTAATGCTGCCAAAGATGTTTTTTTTTTTTAATTTTTATTAACATTTTCCATGATTATAAAATATATCCCATGGTAATTCCCTCCCTCCCCACCCCCACACTTTCCCATTTAAAATTCCATTCTCCATCATATTACCTCCCCATTACAATCATTGTAATTACATATATACAATATCAACCTATTAAGTATCCTCCCCTCTTCCTTTCTCTACCCTTTATGTCTCCTTTTTAACTTACTGGCCTCTGCTACTAGGTATTTTCATTCTCATGCAGAAGCCCAGTCATCTGTACCTAGGATCCACATATGAGAGAGAACATGTGGTGCTTGGCTTTCTGGGTCTGGGTTACCTCACTTAGTATAATACTTTCCAGGTCCATCCATTTTTCTTCAAATTTCATAACTTCATTTTTCTTTACCGCTGAGTAGAACTCCATTGTATAAATGTGCCACATCTTCATTATCCACTCATCTGTTGATGGACATCTAGGCTGGTTCCATTTCCCAGCTATTACAAATTGAGCAGCAATAAACATGGTTGAGCACGTACTTCTAAGGAAATGTGATGAGTCTTTTGGATATATGCCTAGGAGTGCTATAGCTGGGTCATAAGGTAGATCAATCTCTAGCTGTTTTAGGAACCTCCACACTGTTTTCCACAATGGCTGGACCAGATTGCATTCCCACCAGCAGTGCAGAAGGGTTCCTTTTTTTCCACATCCCCGCCAACATTTATGATCATTTGTTTTCATGATGGTGGCCAATCTGACAGGAGTGAGATGGAATCTCAATGTAGTTTTAATCTGCATTTCCCTGATGACTAGTGACGTAGAACATTTTTTAGATGCTTATATGCCATTCGTATTTCTTCCTTTGAGAACTCTCTATTTAGCTCCATAGCCCATTTTTTGATTGGCTTGTTTGATTCCTTATTATTTAACTTTTTGAGTTCTTTGTATATCCTAGATATTAATCCTTTATCAGATGTATAGCTGGCGAAGATTTTTTCCCATTCTGTAGGTTGCCTCTTTGCTTTTTTCACTGTGTCCTTTGCAGTGCAAAATCTTTGTAATTTCATTAGGTCCCAGTGGTTAATCTGTGGTTTTATTGCCTGAGCAATTGGGGTTGTATTCAGAAAGTCTTTGCCAAGACCAATATGTTGAAGGGTTTCCCCTACTTTTTCCTCTAGCAGTTTCAGAGTTTCCAGTCTGATGTTAAGGTCTTTAATCCATTTGGACTTAATTCTTGTGCATGGCGAGAGAGAATAATCTATTTTCATCCTTCTGCAGATATATACCCAGTTTTCAAAACACCATTTGCTGAAGAGGCTGTCTCTTCTCCAATGAGTATTTTTGGCATTTTTATCGAATATCAGGTGGCTATAGCTACTTGGGCTTACATCTGGATCCTCTATTCTGTTCCGCTGATCTACATGTCTGTTTTTGTGCCAGTACCATGCTGTTTTTGTTACTATGGCTCTGTAGTATAGGTTAAAATCAGGTATGGTGATACCACCAGCCTCTTTTTTGTTGCTCAGTATTATTTTAGATATTCGAGGTTCAAAGATGTTTTAAGTTATGAAGGTATATAATATTAATATCTCCATTTAACTATGGAGAGAAAGTAGGGTACTTGTATGTTAGTAATATGACCAACATACTTTAGTTTACTAAGCACAAACTTAGGTTTCAAAGCCTATCTTCTACAACTATAAAACTTAAACACCACAGTAACTTGCTTCTCATATTAAGTAGTATTAGGAAACAAAGAGAAATATGAATCATGTAGCATATAGAGTTACTTCCTTTAAAGTAAATTCCAAAAATTGTCCTACACATTCCATTTTACAAGTAGACTTTAACTTATTTCCTTTTGATGAGGCTTTGAATTAACTAAAGGGCTAATGAGCTTGATGTGATGGATATGTATATTTGCAAAAGAACGTTGCTAGCTAGAGAATGGTACCTGTAGCTCCTCTCAAGTTGACGTGTCATGTAGAATAACCTGGATTTGGCAATGTGAAATGCACTGAATCGTTAAAGGGCAATGATGTTCGTAGACATTTATTTGCATGTTTTTAGCTTTCTTCAAAGACCCTAACTCATCTAGAAATACACACCCAAATCCTCCCTTTAAATTTCAAGTCCTGAGTGTCTTTTGCTGCTAATGTAGCAAGTTGAAAAGAAGAGAGATTCCATTTGATGTTTTTTATTAACATATGCACTGTATCAATTAAGCCTCTGTTGAGTTCAGTGCATCTATTCCTTGGGGATCTATAGGTGCATTCATAGAAGGTCATGGTGAAGTGCCTGAGAGTGTTCAGAGCTGAGAGCTGTAGCCTTATAGGAGCTGATGTTGTTCCTCTCACTGATATGTGCTTTCTGCATATTAGAAAATACTATTGATCACATCAAAGAGTTTCAGAATCTAAAGATGTGTTCTCTCACCAAATATTCTTGTCTTTTTAGATCTCCATCAGTGGTATTACAGCTGAATGAGCTCTTCTGCTTTCCTAACTTCCCTCAAGGGCTGAGCTGTCAACATTTATGTTCATCTTAGAAACCTTAGACAAGAAAATATAATCAAATTAAGACTTTATATCTTCTTCCAGTATTCACAAATTTTCTATTTTCACTTTAGTTAATATAATTTTGCAAGATCTCCTGGATGATTTTTCTTTTGTTTATACCCTGCTTTTCTCTTATGTCATTCTCTTTGGCTTTCTTTTCCCTGCTTTCCTCCATTGTTCCCTCCCTTCCTGTTTTTTATCTTCCAAACTTTTGTTTCTGCCTTGTGCCATACAGTATGGATATCACTATAGATACAAATGTCCCTGTCTCTTACAGGCTTATATTGACCTTTTACCTTTTATTTTCCCTGATTTTGGCTTTTTAAGGTAGGATCTTAATGTATAGTGGAGGCTACCTTCAAACTCAATATATGTAGCCCAGAATGGGCTTGAATTCATGATCTACCTCAGTCTCTCAAGTTCTAGAATTTCTGCCACAACTTCACCATTTGCTGTTAACTATTTACAATGAAATGAGGAATGACCTTTCTTTGTTGCCTTTCAACATCAGTTTTGTCTATACTCTGTTTCTTATCCTCTGTTTGATGGCTGATTTATACCCAAGTACTGCGTATACATATTGGATTTCTTTTGCCTCACATGCCTGGAAATTACAGTTTTTTAGAAGAAAGAGAGTGGACCCAACTTTGATGGAAAATGTAATGCAGAAGGGTCTTGAAATTGCATTCTCCACGATGGTGATAATGAGCAAAATTTCCACTCTTTTTACTTACTGTGGTTCCTGATGGCATGTCCTATGCTGGGGGCCATGTGTCCTAGGAGGAAAAGGTCTGGGTGTATTCTTAAAATTAGTGAACACATGTAACTAGATGTGCTATGTTTTATAATGCTTCATGTCCATCTGTTATCTACACAATCATTACAGATTCTTTCTAAAAATAAAAATATGGGCTGGAGAGATGGCTTAGTGGATAAAGTGTTTGCCAGTGAAAAGGTTCCACATAAGCCAGACATATGGTAACATAAGCATGCAAGGTCGCACATGCACACAAGGGAGCACAGATGTCTGGAGTTCAATTGCAATGGCTGCAGGATAAGGCACACCAATTCTCTTTCTCTCTCTTACACACACACTCTCTCATATGAAAAAAATAGGCATTCTATTGGGCTTGCCTCAAAAATTAAATAAACATAAAAGTAAGATTATATTGTCTACTATTGCAAACCTTTTTATGGTGTTTTAAATATTCTTAAATATAAGGGCAGATTTTTCTAGTTTGGCACATGAAGCTTCCCATCTTGTGACACTTTCAATGTCCCTAGCTTTCTATATTGCTCATTATAGCCCAATCAGATTGATTTAGAATTCTGTGATTATTTTGTGTGATTTCATATCTTAAAGCGTTGGTTATCTTTTTCATTGTTCCTAGAATATCTCTTTTCCTACATATATACTTCTATATTTTTTACTTATTTTTTTTATTTTAGCTTATATTGACATATTGCCTCTTATATATAAATTTGTATGAACTATTACACTGAGTTTCTTGAAAACAGGTATCATATTTTTATGCTTTTATCTCCCATTGCCTCACTAAGTACTTGTAGCATAGTAATTAATACATGTGCATAGATTTGCAATTAATTCTTAATAGATTTGTATATTCTTTCTGTGTAGCTTGTTTACTATTTCTTATGAAATTCTTATTGGTAAGGAATCTTCTAACATATTTTATGTCCTTCTGTACTTGCTAAGTTATCTGCATTCCCTATGACCCAAAATTGGACTTTATCCCACCTTATTGATAGCTTAGTGTACCAATTAGTTAACATGAGTTAACCTAAGTGACCTAACAAGTAAAGTGAATTTGAAGTAAATCAAATTAGTTCAGTGAGCTAATAATATGCTCTTTTTTTGTGGAATATCCCAACTTTCAGCCATTCTTCCTTATTCAGCAAGCTAAGCACTTTAAGTTAATGAAGAAAAAGGCAATGATCAATGCACTTCTTTGTGTATTCTGTTTATGTTTGATAACTCAGGAAGTATTTTACATCTATAACTTTATTTCACCATGAAAGCCATGCTGGGAACAAAATAGGATAATCTTCTCTTATAGAGTTTCCAGTTAAGGGAAAGGTTGAAAGCTTTCAGTTAGATGAATCCAGAGATAGCCATCTCGTTTGAGGTATATGACACATGCATCTTCTACTAGACACATGACAGCATGTGGTCTTTCTGATTTTACAGCCAGATTCTAATGCTTCAGCAAGTGAGGAGGGGGATCAAACTATTAGAGCAGTCTCACATTTATCAGAATCTGATTGCCAACTGCAGAAGGATCTTTTGAATTAAAAATGACATGAAGCATATCAGGTAAGGCACTGATATCCACTAGTTAGTACACTATCTTTGAGCCCAGTCACAGAATTCTCTATCTACTTCCTCAGATTAAGCTGCCATTAGGACAAGTGGTCCCATTTCTGCCAATTCATCTGAATGCTTGTCCCAATTCTTCTATGTGGATCTTTTTTCTTTTTTTAAGGTTTTTTTTTTTTTTTCAGTTTTCAATGCCAGTTTTAACTGGAGTCCATCCAGCACCTTATACCCATTCACTCATTTTTTTAAAATGACTGTATTCAGTGAGTGCAAAACTAGTTAATAAAAAATAAGTGAAAAATAAAAAGGAAACAAACAAAAAATTGATTTATTGAGGGAGAGAGAGAAAGAGAGAGAATGGGCATGCCAGAGCCTTGAGCCACTGGAAAGAACTCAGATGCATGCACTGTCCTGTGTGTATGTGTGACATTGCACACTTGCATCACCGTGCATCTGGCCTACGTGGGGCCTAAAGATTTGAACATGAGTTCTTAGGTTTTAAAGGTAAGTACCATAGCCACTAATCCATCTCTCCAGCCCTATTCACTAAATTTTAATGGAAAGAAAATGATCACATGACCAGAACCCAGATAACATATTGGAGCATTAAGAAGACTAGCACTAGCAGGAAGTTGCTATCACGTCGAGGGCTAGAGAAACACTGCTCCTAGAATCTTTAAGTAAGGGTCATCTCATGAGAGCCAGAAACTCTTTTAGACTGATGTTTGCCTGATGGTATTTATCACCAAGGCTGAGACTGTCTTTCAAGGAGTCATTGCAAAGACAGTCACTTCAGAGAGCTACATGTGATGTCCTATAATTCTTCCCAACAGTTGGAACCACTAGTGGCTAGAGAGCAAACATGGATCTAGTGATCTGCACTAGCAAAGAAGTCTCCCTTTAAACATGTTGAAATATTAAATTTGACTGTCATGCAATTTATGTAATTGACTCTTTAGGAATTTGAATTCTTTGCTAATTTTATGAGCATGAGATAACCTATTCACATTTTAATACCTCTATCAAATAAATTTCAAAGGCAATATATACAAATGTTTGAACTAAAGTAGTTTTGTTGTCTTTCCTGGGGTGCATGTTTCTGAGATCTTTCTTTCTTTCTTTCTTTCTTTCTTTCTTTCTTTCTTTCTTTTTTTATCACTTCCATTGTTGACTTGATGCATAAGTGTTGGTGCAAGAAAGTAGTTAATTTCTGAGAGTGACACTCTTTCAATGAAGGTGGATTTTGACATTATTATTCAAATTCTAAGAAGAGATGAGGATGTCAGTGGAAGGCTGTGCAGAAATCATTGTCCCTATAGCAATTTTTTATCATCCTGACAGGGAACAATCCATGTGTGGTCTTTAAAGCATGAGCCTCTCAAATCAGTATATGCATTGAGCTTCATTTTTAACAGTGCTGTTGAATTTAAGGATGGTGTAGAGAGTTCTTTATATATTAAGATATTAGATGTGGACTTCTGGTTAAGGTGGTGGCGTAGGCATCACAACAAAGCAGTCTGGGAGGAAAAAAGACCAAAAAAACTCAGCAAAATATGCATTTTTACTAAAAAGTGAAGTGTATAGGAAATTGAAGTGGCAGCAGAGAAGTAGAAGAGATCCAGAGCATCCAGAGCCCGCACAGGCCGGCAAAAGTGGCCCCGGCAGTGGCGGCACACCAGAAAGCCATCAGACCTGGCTTCAGCCTCAGGAAAAGGCAGGTGCAGGGATTTTCCACTCACACCGGCACTAATGCAACTCAGAAAATGTGAAGGGAGAGTGGCAGTGAGCAAGGGAGGAGCAGACCACGAGGTAGAAGAACACATGGAACAGCGAGAGCACCAGAGCAGGTGGGGCTCCCTCCCCGCCCCCACCACCTGAGCCCAGCTCCAGCGAACAGAGCAGCGGTCCCAGACACGGCCATGCCAACTTGGGCCGACAGCGGGACCCAAGCAGGAGCAGAGTCTGGTAGCAATATCAGTGGCTCCGGCACTGGTAACAGAGGCCCCAATAGCAGCAGACCCAGTAGCGGCAGCAGCGGCAGACCCAGCAGCAGCAGCTTCAGCAGCAGCAGTGGCTCAAGAAGTGGTAGCTACAGCAGCAGCAGAGGCAGCAGCAGCACTGGGCCCAGCAGCAGCAGCTTCAGCTGCTGACAGACCCAGCAGAGGCAGCTTTAGCAGCAGCGGTTCCAGAGCAGGGGTGCTGATCTGCAGGGCCACAGTTTCCAGGCTTGGTTTGCCCCTCAGGAAAAGCCAGTGACCAGCTCCAGAAATCAGAACAGCATCGTGACGACCAGGCAGCAATGTGACTGAGACCAAAATCATCCAAGGTAACTAGGATTAGGATTGTACCAGGGAAGGGTCTCACTTGGTCACAAGCTGACTTGGATCCCTCCACAGACCAGAAATCTTTTTTTTTTTTTTTTAATTTTTATTAACATTTTCCATGATTATAAAATATATCCCATGGTAATTCCCTCCCTCCCCACCCCCACACTTTCCCGTTTGAAATTCCATTCTCCATCATATTACCTCCCCATTACAATCATTGTAATTACATATATACAATATCAACCTATTAAGTATCCTCCTCCCTTCCTTTTTCCACCCTTTATGTCTCCTTTTCAACTTACTGGCCTCTGCTACTAAGTATTTTCATTCTCACGCAGAAGCCCAGTCATCTGTAGCTAGGATCCACATATGAGAGAGAACATGTGGCGCTTCAGACCAGAAATCTTAACCTCTATGTTGATAGAGGATCGGGTTGTTATAGTAACTACTCTGGCATACATACTTGGGGCTGTTTTTGATTGAATGGGTACAGTGTATAGTTAAATTTTAGAATCTACCTGTATTTTATTCCACTATGCCTACTTGAATACTCCCATAGCAGGGAAATTCAGCCCCTAGGAGCACCTTTGTAGATACTCGAGAGTCTTAAGAGCCATACCTAACACCTTAAGCTCCTACCCTGAAAATATATAACATCAAATCAATTGATACAGCTAAGAATACCCAGCTAACTAGAAAATCCAAGCATTAACTTAATCCAAGATGCAAAAATATATACATTATAACACAAGAAACACTAAAAAGCAAGACGATATCAATCCACCTAAAAGTATTAATGCATCAGAAATGACCTCCAGTGAGAACAAGATAGAGGAAATGCCTGAGAAAGATTTCAAAAGAATGATTGTAAATATGTTTAAAGAAGTCAGAGAACAAATCAAAGGAGACAAAGAGGAACTTAAAGAGGAAATCAAAGGAATCAAAGAAGATGCAGGACACCAATTTCATGAAATAAAGAAGGCAATATAAGACATAAATAAGGAAATAGAAATAATAAAGAAAAACCAGTCAGAATTACTAGCAATGAAGAACACAGTTAATGAAATAAAAAATTCTGTAGAAAATCTCACCAGTAGAAGGGATGAAGGAGAGGACAGAAAATCTAAGCTAGAAGACCAGGTGGCAGATCTAATACAGTCCAACAAAAAGAAAGACAAATTTATAGAAAAGTATGAGTGGGAATTTAAAGGTATTCGGGACACTATAAAAGGATCAAATATAAGAATTCAGGGCATAGTAGAAGGAGAAGAATACCATTCCAAAGGCATAGTAGGCATCTTCAACAAAATCATAGAAGAAAGTTTCCCCCAAATTGGGAAAGAGGTGCCAGTGCAGATACAGGAATCTTTTAGAACACCAGCCAGATAAAACCCGGAAAGAAACTCTCCTCGCCATATTATAATCAAACTTCCAAACACACACACAAAAGAAAAAATATTGAAAGCAGTTAGAGAGAAAATCAAGATACCTACAAAAGCAAGCCCATCAGGATTACAGCAGTTTATTCAACACACACTTTTAAAGCCAGAAGGGCTTGGAGTGATATATTCCAAGTTCTGAAAGATAACAACTGTCAACCAAGGTTACTTTATCCTAAAAAGTTATCCATTCAAATAGACGGAGAAATAAGGACATTCCATGACAAAAGCAGGTTAAAGGAGTATTTGAAGACAAAACCAGCTCTACAGAAAATTCTTGATAGAATCCTCCATGCTACAGAAAAGGAAAAGCACACATATAAGGAACCAGGAAAAAACAAGCAATACTCAAATACTAGTTAACACAAGAGATCACAGGTAGAACCGGAAACACACACACACACACACAAAATGGCAAACATACATACACACCTTTCAATAATATCTCTTAATATCAATGGCCTCAATGCCCCAATGAAAAGACATAGTTTTGCAGACTGGGTTAAAAAGCAGGATTCTACAATTTGTTGTATCCAAGAAACTCACCTTTCTACAAAGGATAGACATTATCTTAGAGTGAAAGGTTGGAAGACGGTGTTTCAAGCAAATGAGCCTAGAAAACAAGCAGGGGTTGCTATCCTAATATCTGACAAGGTAGACTTTAGTCCAACATAAGTCAAGAAAGATAAAGAAGTTCACTTTATACAGATTATGGGCACACTCAAACAGGAGGACATTACAATCCTAAAGATATATGCACCTATCATGGGGGCTCTTACATTCATCAAACAAACACTATTAGAACTAAGGTCACAGATAACACCAAACACAGTGGTAGTGGGTGACTTTCACACCCCACTCTCCTCAATTGACAGGTCATCCCAGGAAAAAATAAACAGAGAGGCATCTGGACTAAATGAGGTCATAGACGGAATGGACCTAACAGATATATACAGGACATTTCATCCAAAGGCTGCAGAATACACATTCTTTTCAGCAGCACATGGAACATTCTCTAAAATAGACCATATATTAGGACACAAAGCAAATCTTAACAAATTCAAGAAAATTGAAATAATTCCTTGCATTCTATCTGACCACAAGGGAATTAAACTACAAATCAGTTTCAAGAAAGGCTATAGAGCATACACAAAATCATGGAAACTAAACAATACACTACTAAATGATGAATGGGTCAATGAAGAAATCAAGAAGGAAATCAAAAAATTTATAGAGTCAAATGATAATGAGAATACAACATATCAAAATCTCTGGGACACAATGAAGGCTGTTCTAAGAGGCAAATTTATAGTCTTAAGTGCCTATATTAAGAAATTAGAAAGGTCGCAAGTAAACGGCCTAATGCTTCAGCTTAAAGCCTTGGAAAAAGAAGAAAAAGGCAAACCAAAAATCAGTAGGCAGGAAGAAATAATAAAGGTTAGGGCAGATATTAATGAAATAGAAACAACAACAACAAAAAAAAACCAATCCAAAGAATTAATGAAACAAAGAGTTGGTTCTTTGAAAGGATAAACAAGATTGATAAACCCTTAGAAAATCTGACAAAAGAAAGAGAGAAGAGACACAAATTAATAAAATCAGAGATGAAAAAGGTAACATCACAACAGAATCCAGAGAAATTCAAAAAATCATAGGGACATACGATAAAAGCATATACTCTACAAAGTATGAAAATCTGAAAGAAACGTATGATTTCCTTGATTTATATGACCTACCTAAATTAAATCAAAATGAGATTAATCACTTAAGTAGACCTATTACAAACATGGAGATCCGAACAGTTATCAAAAATCTCCCAACTAAAAAAAGCCTGGGCCCAGATGGATTCACTGCTGAATTTTACCAGACCTTCAAGGAAGAGCTAACATCATTGCTTATGTAGCTTTTCCAGGAAATAGAAAATGAAGGAATTCTACCAAACTCCTTCTATGAGGCCAGCATCACCCTGATACCAAAACCAGGCAAAGATAGAACAAAAAAAGAAAATTAGAGTCCAATCTCCCTCATGAACATAGATGCAAAAATTCTCAACAAAATATTGGCAAACAGAATACAAGAGTATATCAAAAAGATCATTCACCCTGACCAAGTAGGCTTTATCCCAGAGATGCAGGGATGGCTCAATATACACAAATTTATAAATGCAATATATTATATAAATGGGTTGAAGGACAAAAATCACATGATCATCTCATTAGACGCAGAGAAAGCATTTGACAAAATCCAACATCCCTTCATGATAAAAGTCCTACAGAGACTGGGACTAGAAGGAACATATCTCAATATAATAAAGGCTATTTATGATAAGCCTACAGTCAACATATTACTAAATGGGGAAAAACTGGATGCTTTTCCACTAAAATCAGGAACAAGACAAGGGTGTACACTGTCCCCACTTTTATTTAATATAGTTTTGGAAATCTTGGCCATAGCAATAAGGCAAGAGACAAACATAAAAGGGATACAAATTGGAAAGGAAGAAATCAAGTTATTATTTGCAGATGACATGATTCTATACATAAAGGACCCTAAAAACTCTACTAGCAAACTGTTAGAGCTGATCAAAACCTACAGCCATGTAGCAGGATACAAAATAAATACACAGAAATCAGTAGCCTTCATATATGCTAACAACAAACATACGGAAGATGAAATCAGAGAATCACTCCCATTCACATTTGCCCTCCCCCACAAAAAATAAATAAATACAGTACCTTGGAATAAACCTAACGAAGGAAGTAAAGAATCCCTACACTGAGAACTTTAAAACACTCAAGAGGGAAATTGCAGAAGACACTAGAAAGTGGAGAAACATCTGGATTGGAAGAATCAATATTGTGAAAATGGCAATCTTACCAAAAGTAATCTATACATTTAATGCATTCCCTATCAAAATTCCAAAAGCATTCTTCATGGAAATAGAAAAAACAATCCAAAAATTCATTTGGAATCACAAAAAAACCTTGAATATCTAAAATAATACTGCGCAACTAAAATAAGGTTGGTGGTATCACAATACCTGATTTTAACCTATGCTACAGAGCCATAGTAACAAAAACAGCGTGGTACTGGCACAAAAACAGACAGAACAGAGGATCCAGATGTAAGCCCAAGTAGTTATAGCCACCTGATATTCGATAAAAATGCCCAAAATACTCATTGGAGAAAAGACAGCCTCTTCAGCAAATGTTGTTGGGAACACTGGATATATATCTGCAGAAGGAGGAAAATAGATTCTTCTCTCCTGCCATGCACAAGAATTAAGTCCAAATAGATTAAAGACCTTAACATCAGACCTGAAACTCTGAAGTTGCTAGAGGAAAAAGTAGGGGGAACCCTCCTACATATTGGTGTTGGCAAAGACTTTCTGAATACAACCCCAGTTACTCAGGCAATAAACCCACAGATTAATCACTGGGACCTCATGAAATTACAAAGATTTTGCACTGCAAAGGACACAGTGAAAAAAGCAAAGAGGCAAACTACAGAATGGGAAAAAATCTTCACCAGCTATACATCTGATAGAGGATTAATATCTAGGATATACAAAGAACTCAAAAAGTTAAATAATAAGGAATCAAACAAGCCAATCAAAAAATGGGCGATGGAGCTAAATAGAGCATTCTCAAAGGAAGAAATACGAATGGCATATAAGCATTTAAAAAATGTTGTACATCACTAGCCATGAGGTTAATGCAGATTAAAACTACATTGAGATTTCATCTCACTCCTGTCAAATTGGCTAGCATCATGGAAACAAATGATCATAAATGTTGGCATGGATTTGGAAAAAGAGGAACTATTCTACACTGCTGGTGGGAATGCAATGTGGTCCAGCCATTGTGGAAATCAGTGTGGAGGTTCCTAAAGCTAAAGATTGATCTACCATATGACCCTTCTATAGCACTCCTAGGCACATATCCGAAGGAATCATCTCATTTCCTTAGAAGTACGTGCTCAACCATGTTTATTGCTACTCAATTTATAATAGCTGGGGAATGGAACTAGCCTAGATGTCCCTCAACTGATGAATGGATAATGAAGATGTGGCACATTTATACAATGGAGTTCTACTCAGCGGTAAAGAAAAATGAAGTGATGAAATTGGCATAAAAATGGATGGACCTGGAAAGGATTATACTAAGTGAGGTAACCCAGGCACAGAAAGCCAAGCACCACATGTTCTCTCTCATATGTGGATCCTAGCTACAGATGACTGGGCTTCTTCATGAGAATGAAAATACTTAGTAGCAGAGGCCAGCAAGTTTAAAAGGAGACATAAAGGGAAGAGAAAGGAAGGGAGGATTGTACTTGTGGTGGTTTGATTCAGGTGTCCCCAAAAACTTAGGTGTTGTGAATGCTAGCTCCCCAGCTGATGGATATTTGGGAGTTAATGCCTCCTGGAGGGAGTGTATTGTTTGGGGCGGGCTTATGGGCTTTATAGCCAGTTTCCCCATGCCAGTGTTTGGCACACCCTCCTGTTGCTGTGGTCCATCTTATGTTGGCCAGGGGATGATGTCTACCCTCTCCTCATGCCATTGTTTTCCCCTGCCATCATGGAATTTCCACTCAAGCCTGTAAGACAAAATCAATCTCTTTTTCCCAGAAGCTGCTGTTGGTTGGGTGATTTCTACCAGCAATGCGAACTGGACTGCAACAGTATTTAATAGGTTGCTATTGTATATATGTAAGTACAGTGATTGTGATGGGGAGGTAATATGATGGAGAATGGAATTTCAAAGGAGAAAGTTTGGGGGGAGGGAATTCACATGGGATTTTTTTTATAATGATGGAAAATGCTAATAAAAATTTTAAAAAAGATATTAAAGTTATCAAATATAAGCTGCATGTTTTAATGACAGTGTCCCTATTTCTGGTGACCTTGATTGATATGGTAATATAGTTTTATTCACTGCATAATAATAGTTTATTTACTAATAGAATGAATAGAATATTATAATAATGCTTTTTATTACTCTTTAGAACAAGGATAGCTTATTGTTCTCAATAAAAAACTAGTGTGTATGTTCTAATTCTTTTTGTATTTTGTAAGGAAAAATGAATAACAAGCTGGGCATGGTGGCACATGCCTTTAATCCCAGCTCTTGGGAGACAGAGGTAGGAGGACTGCTATGAGTCCAAGGCCACCCTGAGACTACATAGTGAATTCTAGGTCAGCCTGAGCAAGAGCAAGAAAAAACAAACAAAACAGGATAAGGTAGTTAAGATATTTTCCTAGAATTTTCCATAGTATCCTGAACATACATAAGAATTTTTGTGCCCTACCTGATATGCTTAGAGAAATAAGTATTCTCTAAATAATGGGAAAAAAAAAGTGTCAGGATCTCCCAGGGATATAGCAAAGTTTATGAAGTGCTGGCCACATAAGCATTAAGAACTTAGTAAAAAATCTGTTGTAGTATTACATGCTTGTAATTTCCGTGCTGGGACAGAGACAGGAAAATCCTGAGGCTTGCTGGCCAGCCAGTGTGGCTTATTTGCTGAGTTCCAAGCCAAAAGTTAACTTTTAACAAATTAAAAAAAAAAAATTAAAATGTGGGTGGAGAGATGCCACCTGGAGAATGACACTAATTTGGCCACCATACACATGCAGAGACCCACATGCATTCACATACAAATGTATCCCCCCACCCCCACACACAGAAATACAATAAAAAGAGCAATGCAAAATCCGGGTAACTGGGTAGTAGAGGTTGTGGGCAGAGTCATGGAAGAAATACATAATACAACACAAAAGTGCAGTCCATAGACTGTCTCTGGATTGTTGCAGGTCTACTATGGGATAAAAATTAATTGCATTAGATCTCTATAGCTATCATTTACTGGCTGATATTTGTATGTACTTTTTCTGTGAAGTGACATAAATCAGTTTAAAGCAAATTCTGAGCACCTGACAACTTAAGAAATAGGAAAGAAACAGGAGAAAACAAGTTGTCAGAATCTAAGAGTTAATGGAGCCTTTTCTACTTCCAGTAGCTAGTGTTGAATGTGGTTTGTTTTTTTTTTCGTTTTCTTAAATTTTGATAGCAACTGCCTTTCCACCCCACATTTACTAGTTTTATCCTGTCCTCTAGTTATAAGAGTTCCCTAAGTATTTCTCCATCTCCACACTAGGTGTTGCAGTCTGGTTCACATTCCTGGTAGAAATCACCCAACTAAGAGTAGCTTCTGGGAAAAAGAGATTTATTTTGGCTTACAGGCTCGAGGGGAAGCTCCACGATGGCAGGGGGAAACGATGGCATGAGCAGAGGGTGGACATCATTCCCTGGCCAACATAAGATGGACCACAGCAACAGGAGGGTGTGCCAAACACTGGCAAGGGGAAACTGGCTTTAATACCCATAAGCCAGCCCCCAACAATACACTCCCTCCAGGAGGCGTTAATTCCCAAATCTCCATCAGCTGGGAACTTAGCATTCAGAACACCTAAGTTTATGGGGGACACCTGACTCAAACCACCACATTCCATCCTGGCCCCCATAAACTGATATCCATGCATGATGTATTCAGTCTGACTTTAAAAGTCCCCATAGTTTTTTATCAGTTCCAATGATGTTCATACATCCCCATAGTTCAAGATCTTTTAACTGAGCCGTAATACCAAAATATAACCTCAAAAAACCCATGATGGCACAGAATAAATATTCACACTGCAAAAGATGGCATTGGGCATAGCAAAGAAACATTCAACCAATACAAGATTTAAAACAGCCAGGGCAAATATCAAACTCTGTAGCTTCAAGTCCAGCAACTCTAGCCAGTGACAAATCTTCAAGTCCGATAATTCTAACCAGCAACAAGTCTCTGGCATTCCAATTCCGCCCCTCCAGCTAGGCTACTCACAGTCCTAGAAAACTTCATCGGGGCCGGCAGCTCCTCGGCAGCCATCTCATGGTCCCAGCATCTCCACTGGGTCTCTACTGCAAGCCACAGTTCATCCTCATGGCTCCATG
The DNA here is from genome assembly GCF_020740685.1 of Jaculus jaculus. Taxonomy (NCBI): domain Eukaryota; kingdom Metazoa; phylum Chordata; class Mammalia; order Rodentia; family Dipodidae; genus Jaculus; species Jaculus jaculus. The sequence continues at coordinate 126,977,322 of NC_059105.1, forward strand.
GGGTCTCTATGCAGGCAACCAGCAAACCTGCTTCACACTGCCCATGGCCATTTCCAAAACACAAGACAGTGTTGCAAACTCAATGACCCTCTTTCCAGCATTTTATACTCCACGATACCAGGTAGGTGCCAATTTGTTAATCCAGGGGGGATTAAAGCAGACTTTGAAGAACAGGACTCCTTGAACACTCAGGCCCCTTCAAAAGAGTCTACATTATTCTTGTTGCCCCAGCACAGGTCAGCTAGCCCAGTTTCAAAAGTTGTAATCCCTCAGTTGCAGCTAAACGGGTAACAGTTCACCCAAAGATTTTTCCTTCTGTGCCATATCCCTCTGCTCACACCAGTTCATTTCTACGCAAAGCAACTCTGCACAACTTCTCAGGACATGGGCACAAGAGCAAGCTTCTCACATAAACTGTTAACCCAGTCCAGGCAAAGCTCTTTCTCACCCTCATAAGCCAAACCTTACAGTCCATAGTTCTTACTGCATTCAGGTCTTGTAGCTCTGACCATAATAGTCCATCGAGCTGTACTTACAGCACTACAAGGTTTTAACTCCTTCAACATTCCTCTTGAAAGTCAGCTCCAAAAGACCAAAGCCACACAGTCAGGTGTCTAGCAGGTGTCTAGCAGCAACCCCACTTCTGGTACCACTTTACTGTTGCAGTCTGGTTCGCATTGCTGGTAGAAATCACCCAACTAAGAGTAGCTTCTGGGAAAAAGAGATTTATTTTGGCTTACAGGCTCGAGGGGAAGCTCTACGATGGCAGGGGGAAACAATGGCATGAGCAGAGGGTGGACATCATCCCCTGGCCAACATAAGATGGACCACAGCAACAGGAGGGTGTGCCAAACACTGGCAAGGGGAAACTGGCTTTAATACCCATAAGCCAGCCCCCAACAATACACTCCCTCCAGGAGGCGTTAATTCCCAAATCTCCATCAGCTGGGAACCTAGCATTCAGAACACCTAAGTTTATGGGGGACACCTGACTCAAGCCACCACACTAGGTTAAAACTCAGTGCCCTTAACTCTCCATAATACATGGTTTTTAGAACTTTTATCTTCAAAATTATTAATGTGTTCCACATTTTATCAAGGTCAACTCAAGAAGATGAACTTATTATGCCTGTTCTAGATGTAAACAAGGCAGCCCAGAGAATATAGAAAGTATTCATTCCTGGGTGTGGTGCCTCCATAATTAATTGGTCATTGTGCCAAAACATTAATTTTTTAAAAAATTATTTGTTTATTTGAGTGAGAGAGGAGAAAGAGGCAGATATAAAATGGGTACATCAGGGCCTCCAGCTACTGCAAATGAACTCCAGACACATGCCCAACCTTGTGCACCTGGTTTATGTGGGTCCTGAGGAATGTAACTTGGGTCCTTTGGCTTGGCAGGCATGTGCCTTAACTGCTAAGCTATCTCTCCAGCCAAAGACTTTTTTTAGTTAGGTAGAGATGTTATGCCCAGTTCTCAGCACCCCTAATGACCACCAAGGAGAACCAAACAAGTATGCAAGGGCAAGGAGCTTTAATTCAGGCTTAAGCTCGGTCTCTTGACTTCACCAATGCAGTGGATCCATGCAAGAGCCCCGAGTAGTGGTAGGGTAGGGTTTTTATAGGGATTTGAACATAGAAGAAGGGGATGGGTACATGATTGGATGATTTAAATAGTAACTGCACTTGTACTCTTCTGGTTGGCTCAGGATTTTGGTGGGCAAAGTTGGCGGGCTGGATCTAGGGGAACTGCTCTATGCCTACAGGAATGTATGGCGTAATCAGTTTCTAGTAACTGTTAAACCCACCCTTACTGGAAAATAAAAACTTAGACCTTGCCAGGAAACAGAAACTTAGGCCTACTGAGGACTCTGAAGCCTGTCATGGCATCTATCTGGTTTCTGAGTCCTTCAGAGACTCTGTATGGGCACATCATATGTTGGTACCATCATTTCCATCCTCCTTGCCCCCACTCCACTGAGGGCCCTCCTCAGTGGGATTGCTGGTATTAAGCATGCAGTTTTAGGTTAAGGTTATGAATTGTGATAATAGCACTAAGTCATAGTGGGGGGGCTATGTCTCTGGATATTCCTTCCCACCCGGTGACTCTTACATTCATTCTGCCCCTTCTTTTGCAAACATTTTTTTATTGACAACTTTCATGATTGTAAACAATATCCCATGGTAATTCCCTCTGTGCCCTGCCTTTCCCCTTTGAAACTCCACTCTCCATCATATTCCTTCACCCTCTCAATCAGTTTCTGTTTTATTTTGATGTAAGGATCTTTTGGTGGGTGACTTAAAAAAAGTTATTTATTTATTTGCAAACAGGGAGATGAAGAAGAGAGAAATAGAGAAAGAATGGATGTTTCAGTGCCATCAGCCAATGCAAATGAACTCCAGGTATGTAAGCCACTTTGTGTAGCTGTCTCTACATGGGAAATGGGAAACTAAACCCAAGTCATTAAGTTTTGCTAGAAAGTGCCTTAATGAATGAGTGATCTCTGTAGCCCTTATATCAAGACTTTTAACAACATTAAGTGACCAGTTAACTAAAATTTTATGTCTTTTATTTCCTTTACATAAACTAGATTTAATTTAGATTTCCATCATCTACTGCATTTTAGCATTTAGCCATTTGCCTCACAGAAATATCACTAAAATCATAGCAAGTAGTATTTGGAAAAGAATTTCCTAAGTGTTTCCAGAGAAAGTTATTTAGCTATAATTAACCTTTACTTTTCTTACGATATAAAAATTATCATATATACTTCATATGAATATTTTGAAGATAAAATCATGTGTGTTTAATAAAAATATCAATCCATAAATTTGTGCCTATGATCAATATATCTATAATTAAATTTAGTCCGAAATCTAAGTCACTATGCTTTGTGCTAGTGAGAAATGCAACAGTAGTCATTCCTGAGGTCTGCAGAACAATGCCATTAAACAAGACCTTGGATTGGAGCATGAATTTGAAGGGTGCAAAGTTCTATTTGAATATACAGTGACAGTTTAGGTAATTTAGGAGGAAGGGGAGAGCAAAAGTAATAGATGTTAGGCAGTGGGACCCCAGAAAGTTTTGACAATGAAAAATAATTATGTTGAACTTCAAATTCCAACTGTGTATGTATGTAGCAGAAGAAATAAAAGGAGGAAAGAAAAAATGAGAGTTGAAGGAGTTTTATTACTATCAGTTTTTAGGGCCTGAGGTGCTAGGCTGAACTGTGGAGTTTGGTCCCTCTGCAATTAAAGGCATTGGGTTATAATGTTTAATTGAAGAAGAAAGAAAGATGGTTGCTTTTATATTTGGGAGGCAACATAAAGATAACTGGGGCTAACGGAGGTGAGTGTGCTTGAGAAGGGTGTGCCTAAAGTTACTGTGTCCCATTAGTGCTCATCAGAGTATCCTTGGAAATAATTCAAAAAGCCTGACTAAAGAGGTCATGGAGAGAGCATGAAGGGGAAATCCTGCAGGGAGTATAGCATTAGAACCTTCCTGACTGTAAAATTCTCTCAATTAATATACATCTCTTCATCATTAAACTCTCTTCCTTCCACTTCAATAAACTACTGACAAGATGGTCTGAGGGCTACTCTGGAAAGCCAGAACTGTGCATTTCCTACTTCCTGTCAACTGTACCTCACTCCCTGATCTGGTGCAGTCACTTGTTTCTTAAGTATGAGCAAAGCTATTAGAAAAATAAAATAAATTACATTTAGTGTGTAAGGATAAGTTAGCAAACCAGAGCCATTTCAAACATAAAAATTCTTTTGATGATCATTTTGTAGCTTTCAGTTTACTAATCAGTAATTAGATAAGAATGAATAAATATAAATGCAGTTTATAGATGTTATAAATTAATAATATGACCAATTACTAAACTCTGAAACAAGTAGAATATAGATAAACAAGAAAGTAAATAAGAATGTAAAGAATGCTCTTAGTGTTCAAGTTTATATCAGACAATATGCTCTTATTTCTTGTTTATAGATTATTCTTAAGCACACATAAAAGGTAAAGAAAAAGATCTTTTATGTATAATGCATTTTCTAGTTAACAAAATATAATTTGAGATATCATTTACTTTTCAGGATAAGTGTGCAAGAATGTACTTGTTAATTTTCCAGAGACTTGCAGGGGCAGAATGACTTTTACATCTTTTTACCTAGCTGATAAATAACAAAAGAATTTGACTCTACTTCTTTGCTTTGTTGTGTTTCGTACACTATGGCATATCACACATGTGATACTGGTCAAGGTATACAGAATTTCCATGACTAGTGCAAAAACTTTATTACATGTTTGCTTCATACTTGTCCACTGACTATTGGCTTGGAATTCTATGCTGTATTTTTCCTAAATGGGAAAACCACACAACAGTACCTTGGAAGCATGAACCTCCTTGGAAAATCATGCTTTGAATATTTCTTTAATGTCAATTTTCCTTGAATCTCCACATTCAATCTACCAACAAGTAATTTACACACATTTTTCTCAGTTTTTGGTGGCAAAGACTATGAAAGGCTATTGTGATAGTGATATGTGCTATGTCTTATGCATAGTGATTTAAACTTTTCACTCTTCAGAATATTCATTTGTGAAAGGAGTCGAACAGTTGCAGCAAGTATCTTCCTAAAGTATCTTATAACAGGTGGCTAGTACTTTTTTTTTCCTTCTCTTTCATTTCTTAGTCTTATTTATATACTGGTAAAATTTTGAAAAATGGAAAATAATTTGTCATTCTTTTTTTTAAATTTGAACTAACACAGCTTCTATGTTTCTTAAAGATTAACAAAAACAAGAATAAGCTATATACATTTTAATCTTTATAACTTCTTGCAGGGAATGTGAGAAAAAGAGCATTGAGACTGCAAGCCATGAATAATGGCATCTGTATGTGTCAAAGAGAGTGAAGGGTAAGGGACTTTCATGAGCAAGGCTGATTGCTGCCACTTTCCATAATGCAGACTGTTATATTCAGCTTCACATTGCTGGGATGAACTTCCAAACAGACAGACACAGCTTATAGAAGGAAGTGTTGAGTCCAGTTTGTAGATCCAAACAGAATTTACATCAATGATGGAAGAAGCTGGCTCCCTTTCACAGATCCAAGCACAGAGACTCTATCAAAACAGCCTGCACCACAAACAAGCACAAAGGGACAGCAAAACAGCAGGGACAATACCCAGCAGCATGATGGTGTAAGTAATCCCTCACCTGTGCTCTGTAAGTAACCCCAATAAACTCACTGGTTCACTAAACCTGGTTTCTGTTTAATTCTATTAAAGAGAAGATGAGCTAGAAGTGCTGGGAAACAATACCATTCACAATAGCCCCCAAATCATCTGAAAACTCTCTTAAAAATGCAGTGAAGGGATGAAGATATGGCTTAACAATTAAGGCACTTGTCTGTGAAGCCTAAGGACCCAGGTTCAATTCCCCAGTACTCACATAAGCCAGATGTATAAGGTGGCACATGCAAATACCAAGTCTACCAAGCCTTCAACATGGCAGGCATTAACTCACATCTCACAATTACAACTCTCCAATCAAAAGACCTAAATTAACAGGCTGGATCAGAAATCTGGACACATTAATTTTCCATCTACAAGAAACCCACTTTACAATAAAGACAAACATCACCTTAGGGTAAAAGGAGGGAAAAGAGATATTCTAAGCAAATGGAAACAAACAAACAACAACAAAAACAAAAACAAGCAGTAATTGCTATACTAATTTCTGACAAAATAGATTTTAAACCAAAAGTAACCAAAAGAGAAAGAAAGTCACCTTATATTCACCAAAGGAACAATACAAATGAGGATATTTCAATTTTAAACTTATATGCCCCAAACACAGGGGCACCTAATTTTATAAAGCAAAATTTACTAGACAATAAAACAGATATAAATATCAATGCAGTAACAGTGGGAGACTTTAATACTCCTCTGTCATAAATAAACAGATCTTCCAAGCATAAAATAAAACTAGAAACAATGGAGCTAAACAACACAAGAGACCAAATGGATTTAACAGATATTTACAGAACATTCCACCCTAATTTTACTGAATACACATTTTTCTCAGCAGGCATGGAAATTTCTCCAAAATGGACCATATATTCAGGCATAAAGCATCATCTACACTGATCAAGTAGATTTCACCCCAGGGATACAGGGATGGTTCAACACATGGAAATTGATAAATGTAATTCACCATATAAATACACTTAAACACAAGAATCACATAATTATCTCAATACATGTATAAAATGCCTTTGACAAAATACAACACCACATCATGATTAAAACACTGGAGAGACTAAGGATGGAGAGACCATTTCTTCACATGATAAAGGCTATTTTTAATGCATCCAAGGCCCAAATCACACTAGATGTAGAAAAACTCGAAATGTTTTCATTAAAGTTTGATATTAGACAGGAGTTACTACTCTCACCATTGACTTTCACCATAGTACTTGATGTTTTAACTTATGTAATAAGACAAGAGAAACAAACAAAAGGACACAAATTGGCAAGAAAGAACAAAAATTAGCCCTGTTTTCAGATGACATGATGTTATATACATAAGTAACCCAAAGGAATCCACCAAAAAGCTTCTAAAGGTGATAATTTTTTTCAGTAAAGTGAAGAACAGGGAGAATTTGCTCCCTGAAAAAGTACAAGAATGGGGGAGGCATTAAAATATAATACTGCAAAGAAGGGAGAGTTCAGTGTGAATGAAGAGCAAGGACAAAAACACAATTTTGGAAGGGGATTATAATCCAAATACATATTGTTCAAGTATGGAAATTGACAATTTAAAAGAGGTTGAGGTGTTTGCTTGCAAATCCTGACAGCCTGGGGTCAGTTCCCTAATAGTCATGTAAAGCCAGATGCACAAAATGGCACATGAATTTGAAGTTTGTTTACAGCAGCAAGAGGCTTTGCCATGCCCATTCATTCATATTCTCTCTCTCTTTCTCCTCTCTCTCATTGCAAATAAATAATTAAATCATATTTTTAAAAGGGTCAAACCAAACACAAATTCTAGTTGCAAATGCTGCCTCTTCAGTGTATGCAAAGATGCAAAATACAAACAATAAAAATAAAAATACAAACATCAAACAATAAAACTGTTAAAAGGTTAAAAATTCCCCCCCCTCTTTTTTTTTTTTTTTTTTTTTTTTTTTTTTTTTTTTTTTTTTTTTTTGCTGTACAACTTTCCAAGGAGAAAGGGACAGGGAAAAGGCTCTAATGTTTCTTACTTTTGAATTAACTGCATATTTACTGTTCTGGCCCAGAAGCATGTTATTTTGAACTGTAAAAAAATGGTTTGTATTTTTTGTTTGTGCCATAGAGACCTCAAGGAAGGAGGCTGGAGGTGAAATCTGTGTAAGGGCTGCATTAATGACCTGTACACATGGCCAAAACAGGTTCAGCTCCATCTTCTTTTGTTCAGTAAATACATGGTAAATAGTCTCTCATAGAAATGTCAACCTTTAAGTGGGATAATGTGAGAATGTGGTGTGGCAGCAGTGTGTCATGGTACTCATTTCTGATGCTATGATTTTTTTCCACATTTGATTCGGTCCTGAAGTTATTTTTTGCAGTGTAAGTCTATGTATTACTTTACATAAGAAATCTTTCCTCTGGCTGTGCATTTCCCTGGAAAGAAGAGATCACCTTCAGTTTTACTCAGTCTAGGAATGATTTTCAAATGTTAATTTTAGACTTGTATCCTGGAGCTAAAGGTCTATGGCACCAAATATAGAGCAGATTTCCACTCTGCCTACACTGAAGAGCACATCAGAATTCTGCACTGGGCTAGAAAATGCAAATATTACTTCAACAGAAAACCCTTTGATATGACAATAAAAGCTTATACTAAGATATTTAGCACCTGACTTGGTAGCTTATAAATTATTGCCAGTTCACTTAGTGTTTTCTTTATCCTCCCATCCACCATTCATTTGCTCAATTCTGCTAGGTGTTTTTATTTTATTTTATTTATTTTTTTATTTTTTGACTAAAAACAAGCATTTCAGTACCAGGTAGATGAACCTTTATTATTATGACATTTTATTATTAAGAACATATATTATATGTATACCTCATGTGTTGGTACCATCTTTTGCTTCCTTCCTGCCCTCATTCCACAGGGGGTCCTCCTCAATGGGGTTGCTAGTACTCCCCATGGGTTGTGGGAGCAGCAGTCAGTTATTGGGGGAGGAAATGCCTCTAGAACTCTTTCCACCCCCACTTCGGCAAAATTACCAGAGCCTTGGTGAGTGTGCTTTAAGTCTACTTCAGTGATGAGCTCTTAGGAACCCTAGGATTTCTGCTTTGGTAGGTGTGGAGTATCCTCAGGGTCTGTTTCCTTCAGGGTGCTGATTGTCATGCTCACCATGGAAGCAGCACTCTTGCTCATCTCCCCATTTCCTCTGTGATTTTACCTGGCTCTTGCCTGAGATGCAAGGGTGGTTTACCTCCTCAGGTCTCACTACATTCTGAAACAGAGAAACAGATTCTCCAACACAGAGTAAAGTCAGCATAGGTTAAATTGAATAGGGTTTGATGAAGGTGGCCACCAGGGGGAGCTTGACATTAGAGAGCACAGCGTTTGTCTCCATGGGATTCAGACCTGATTCCAGATGTGGGTTCATCTCCACTGAGTGGATCTCTTAGCCAATCAGAAAGCCACTGGTTACCCACCAAGGCTGTGTGCCACCATTGCACTGGTGTGTACTTTCTGTTCAGGCTGGTTGTTTTTAAGTAGCTTAGATCCTTGCTCACACCTTTGTTGGCCACTTTCCTCCAGTGGCTCATGTAGTGCTTTCCAGCAGTAGATGGGCTGCCAGGGAACTGGCTTTCATCAGATTCCAGCTAGGTCTGTGTTCAGTTCCAGCAGTATATGGTGTCTTCAGCAATAGGGTCTTAACTTTTTTACCTTCAGTTGGTAATCTAGTGCTTTGACAGAAGCTTGTCTTATTTTAGGGACCACATAGGTGTCTTGGATCAAGAGCTCAACATCAGTAGCACCTAATTCTGGTTTGGCAAGTGACAGATAAAAGGCAAAGTATTTTAAGGTTAGCCTTCATCCCACTCTCTCCACAGATCTTTTGTTTCCCCTATAGTCCTATTGGGGGTTATAAGTTTTAGTCTACCTTCAAGGAGAAAGGTTTCTATGGAACCAGCTCATTTTAGGTTTCATATTTATTTCTCCCCAGCATCCATTTCCCCTCCCCCCAATCATTCCATCCCTATTGTCTGGGCCTCAAGTTGCCTATTCTGTGTGCCACCAATTGAAGATGATCCAGCTTAGAAATTGCAGATGAGTGGGAACATGCAGTGTTTGTCTTCTGTGATCGTGTTTGTTCGCTGAGTATGATCTGTTCTAAGTCCATCCATTTTACTACAAATTCATTGTATATATATTTCTCTTACTGAAAAGTAGAATTCCATTGTGTAGAGGTACCACAACTTCATTATCCATTCATCCAATGATGGGCACTTGGGTTGATTCCAGTTCTTAGCTATTATGAATTCAGCAGCTTAATATGGTTGAGAAAATATCTCTGAATTAAAACATGGAGCATTTAGGGTAAATGCTCAGCAATGGAATAACTGGGTCTGTTAATAGTTCTATATTAGTCATTTTTACGAATCTCATATTGATTTCCATAGTGGTTGTACAAGTTTGCATTCTCACAGTAAAAAATGGTTCCTCTTTCCTCACATCCTCACTAACATTTGTTGTCATTTGATTTTTTAATGATTTATATCCTTACTGAGGTAAGGTGAAATCTCATGTTTTAATTTGCATTTCCCTGATGGTTAGGAATGTTGAACATTTTCTTAAGTGTGTGTTAGCCACTTGTATTTCTTCCTCTGAGAACTTTCTTTTCAGTTCTCTACCCCATTAATTCAGGGGCCTGTTTGATTTTTTTATTGTTTAGTTTGTTGAGTTTTTTTCTAGATTCTAGATATTAGGCCTATGTCAGTGGTATAGCTAGAAAAAAATTTCTTCTATGCTGGGGGTAATTTATTGGCTCTGCTGATGGTATGGTTGTGCAAAAGCTTCTTAGCTTCATGAGATCCTATGAATTGAGAGAATGTTTAATTTCCTGGGCTACTGGGGTATTATTCAGTATACCATGAGAGTTCCTCCTATTTTTTTCTTCTAGTAGTTGAAGAGTTTCAAGTCTTATATTGAGGTCTTTAATCTACGTGGAGCTGATTTCTGTGTATGGTGAGATGATTGGGACTAGTTTCCTTTTTCCATATGTGGCTATCCAATTTGTTCAGTGCAATTTGTTGAAGATGCTGTTTTTTCTACTGTCTACATTATCGGCACCTTTGTCAAAGATCAAGAAGGTATATCCACTTGACCTAAGGTTCTGGTCTTGAATTCTGTTCTATTTATCCATTTCTGTTTTTATGTCAGTACAATGCTGTTTTTGTTACAATGACTTTGTAGCTTTAGATTGTTTTTGGTGATACTTCTACAGGTGTTATTTTCTTGAAGATATGCTTGGATATCTGAGACCTGTTGCCATTCCATATGAATTTTGAGATTATTTTGTCTCTCTCTGTGAAGAGGAATGCTATATATTTATTGGTAATTTATCAAAACTGCATATTACTTTTGGTAGAAATCCCATTTTCAAAATATTAATTCTACTTATCCAGGAGCATGGCAGTCTTTCAATCTTCTCAAGTCTTTCTCAATTTCCTTCTTGTGTATTTTGATATTTTCATTATATAGGTCTTTCATATCCGTTATTAATGTTATTCCAAGATATTTGATTTGTGTGCATGTGTGTGTGTGTGTGTGTGTGTGTGTGTGTGTGTGTGTGTGTATTAGTGGCTATTGAGAAATTGAGCACCTTCACTGAATTCTTTCTATGGATATTTTTCCTTGCATATAAAAAGGCTACTGATTTTTGTAGGCTCATTCTGTATTCTTCCACTTTACTGAAGGAATTAATCATTTTTAGAAGTTTTAAAATGGAAACTTTCATATCACTTATGCATAGGGCCATGTCCTCTGCAAATAGAGCTAATTTGACTTCTTGTCCAATTTGAATCTCTCTCATTTCTTTCTCCTGTCTTATTGCATGGGGTAGGTCTTCTAGAATTATGTTGAAGAGCAGTGGAAAAAGTGGGAACCCCTGTCTTGTTCTGAATCTCAATGGGAATTCTTTGTGTCTCTCCCTATTAAGTGTTATTTGGACTTTAGTTGCTTTTATAACTTTTGTTGTGTTGAGATTGGGAATAGAAGGAATGTATCTCAATATATAAAGGCTATTTATGAAAAGCCTACAGCCAACATATTACTAAATGGAGAAAAACTGGAAGCTTTACCACTAAAATCAGGTACAAGAAAAGGGTGTCCAATGTCCCCACTTTTATTTAATATAGTACTGGAAGACATAGCCATTGCAATAAGGCAAGAGACACATATAAAAGGGATACAAATTGGAAAGGAAGAGATCAAGTTATCATTATGAAGGGATGTTGGATTTTGTCAAATGCTTCCACTGCATCTGATGAGATGATCATGTGATTTTTGTCCTTTAATCCATTTATATAATGTATTACATTTATCAATTTGCATATATTGAACCATCCCTGCACCTCTGGGAAAAAGCCTACTTGGACAGGATGAATGATATTTCTAACATATTCTTGTATTCTGTTTGCCAGTATTTTGTTGAGAATTTTCGCATCTATGTTCATGAGGGAGATTAGTCTGTAATTTTCTTTTTTGTTCTATCTTTGCCTGGTTTTGGTAACAGGGTGATGCTGGCTTCATAGAAGGAGTTTGGTAGCACTCCTTCTTTTTCTATTTCCTGGAAAAGCTTCAGAAGCAATGGTGTTAGCTCTTCCTTGAAGGTCTGGTAAAATTCAGCAGTGAATCCATCTGGGCCGGGGATTTTTTTAGTTGGGAGATTTTTGATAACTGTTTGGATCTCCATGCTTGTTATAGGTCTATATAAGTGATTAATCTTATCTTGATTATTTTATGTAGGTCATATAAATTAAGGAAATTATTCATTTCTTTCAGATTTTGATACTTTGTGGAGTATATGCTTTTATAGTATGTCCCTATGATTTTTTGAATTTCTCTGGCATCTTTTGTGATGCTGCCTTTTTCATCTCTGATTTTATTTATTTTTATTTTATTTATTTATTTTTTTTTTTTGAGGTAGGGTCTCACTCAGGTCCAGGCTGACCTGGAATTAACTCTGTCATCTCAGGGTGGCCTTGAACTCATGGCAATCCTCCTACCTCTGCCTCCCGAGTGCTGGGATTAAAGGCGTGCGCCACCACGCCCGGCTCCTCTTATTTTATTAATTTGTGTCTCTTCTCTCTTTATTTTGGTCAGATTTGCTAAGGGTTTATCAATCTTGTCTATCCTCTCAAAGAACCAACTCTTTGTTTCATTGATTTTTTTTTAGTTTCTTTTTCATTAATTTCTGCCCTAATATTTATTATTTCTTCCCATCTGCTGAATTTGGGTTTCCCTTGTTCTTCTTATTCCAAGGTTTTAAGGTGAAGCATTAGGTCATTTACTTGGGACCTTTCTAATTTCTTTCTTCTTTTAAAATATTTTTTATTTACTTATTTGGGAGCTACAGACAGAGAGAGAGAGAGAGGGAGAGAATGGGCATGCCAGAGCTTCCAGCCACTGCAAACAAGCTCCAGATGTGTGTGCCCCCTTGTGCATCTGGCAAATGTGGGTCCTGGGGAATACAGCCTCAAACCAGAGTCATTAGGCTTCACAGGCAAGCACTTAACCGCTAAGCCATCTCCCCAGCCCCCATCTAATTTCTTAATATAGGCACTTAAAGCTATAAATTTACCTGTTAGGACTGCCTTCATTGTGTCTCAGAGATTTTGGTATGTTGTATTCTCATTATCATTTCACTTTATAAATTTTTTGATTTCTCTCTTGATATCTTCATTGATCCAGTCATCATTTAGTAATGTGTTGCTTAATTTCCATGATTTTCTGTATGCTCTATAGCCTTTCTTGCTATTGATTTGTAGTTTGATTCCATTGTGGTCAGATAAAATGCAAGGAATTATTTCAATTTTCCTGTATTTGTTAAGATTCACTTTGTGCCCTAATATATGGTCTAATCTAGAGAATGTTCCATGTGCTGCTGAAAAGAATGTATATTCTGCAACATTTGGATGAAGTGTCCTGTAGATATCTGTTAGGTCCTCACTTAGTCCAGATGCCCCCCTGTTTATTTTTTCCTGGGATGACCTGTCACTTGATGAGAGTGGGTTATTGAAGTCACCCACTACCATTGTGTTTTGTGTTATCTGTGACCTTAGTTTAGTGCTAATAGCATTTGTTTGATGTATTTGGGGGCCTCCATGTTAGTGCATATATGTTTTGGATTGTAACGTCCTCCTATTGGAGTGTACCTTTAATCAATATAAAGTGACCTTTCTTATCTTTCTTAACTAATGTTGGGCTAAAGTCTACCTTATCAGATATTAAGATAGCAACCCCTGCTTGTTTTCTAGGTCCATTTGCTTGAAACACTGTTTTCCAACTTTTCACCCTAAGATAGTTTCCATCCTTTGTAGAAAGTTGGGTTTCTTGGAGGCAAAAAATTGAAGGATCCTGCTTTTTTTTTTTTTTTTTTTTTTTTTTGAGGTAGGGTCTCACTCTAGCCGAGGCTGACCTGGAATTCACTATGGAGTCTCAGGGTGGCCTCGAACTCATGGCGATCCTCCTACCTCTGCCTCCCGAGTGCTGGGATTAAAGGCATGCGCCACCACGCCCGGCTGGATCCTGCTTTTTAACCCAGTCTG